>NC_068282.1:32267089-32579477 GCF_025860055.1 Xyrauchen texanus
CAAGCAGCATGTTGTAACTTGAAAAGAACAAAAATTACGGTCATAAATAAATCAACCCAGTCTGTATGATTTTCAAGAATAATAAGTATGTGAGATTACAATAGTGATGCTTTGCAAGCACCACTAATAATAATAAGTATGGCGAATAACAATAGTGATGCCTTGCCTTTGGCAAGCACCACTAATAATAATAATAATAATAATAAGTTTAAATAGGATTTCAGTAAGTTGGCTTTCACAAGCCAACTTAATAAGTTTAAATAGGATTTCAGTAAGTTGGCTTTCACAAGCCAACTTAATAATAAGTTTAAATAGGATTTCAGTAAGTTGGCTTTCACAAGCCAACTTAATAATAATAATAAGTTTAAATAGGATTTCAGTAAGTTGGCTCTCACAAGCCAACTTAATAATAAAAAAATTTGATTCCAAACATTTGAATGGTAGTGTAGCCTACAAATGCAACACTTGAAGTAATAATACACAGCAAAGCAAAAGCGTCATGAACAAGACAGCCCATTTTAACAGATAATATAGGAGTTATAAAAGTATACGTGTTCATACCCTGATCTTTTCATTAATCATTCTATCCTCTGCATCTTCATCAAACTCCTTTTGAGGGTAGACCTCGATTTCATTGGTTCGCAAGTCCTCTTTTATCTGTGGACACACATACATCAGAGTGTGAATCCATAAATCATTGTTCAGTTTCTTGGACATCTATGGAAGACATGCATGAATGTGCATGCACATTACATGAGGTTATGAGGCTATTCATAAGAAATCCTATTAAATAGGAGGCCTAATAATCTCCTTTCAACAGTAGAGAATGATTAATTTTAAAATTATTACAAAATTAGTAACTAGGAGTTTCAGTGAGAATAAGAAAGGGCATTCGAGACACAAGACACAAAATATATCATTAATGAAGCATTCTGTAAATAAAGGGTCATCACTCTTTTCAGAAGCACAGATGTCAGACTGAATAATAGTAACCGACATGACATTAGACCTTTGGCAGTGAAGATTTAAACTGGCCATTGGCTGCCTGAAGAACGAATGAAAAGAACACAGTTGGAGAGCTTTCAGAGGCTTTAATGAATAACCACGAATCAAAACTACACCCTACACAAAATACACTCTGAGTGGTTTATTTTGATTATCTGTTCTCCAGATATATCCATCAGGTTCACATCAATGTGCTCAAGAGCTCAGGGTTGAAAATGAAGTCACCCTACTCTCCTGTCAGGTCATAGGCTGAGTGGGGTGGAGGAAAGGGATCCAATAATTGTGTGTTGAACACACAGCCAAGCATAACTGTTGCGTACAAGACAGAAGAGCTTCTGGAGCCAGGGATTTGTTCTGTTTGGCAGGTGAGGCAAATGTAAGGAGGCACATAGAAGTTTTGTGTCAGACCATGTAAATTTAAGCAATGACCCAGCACTCACCCACTACATGAGTACAAAAAAACAGTTTCAATGAATACAAACAATAAAAGTGCACACAGTAATCTCATTAAATAAGTTTCACGCTTAAAAATAAATAGAACTTTTGAGAAATGTTAAAAATGCTGTAAACTCATATGGGATGAAGACTTCAGTCAGACCAATAGCTAATAGAAGTGTTTTTATTTTACATTCATATTATTTTCATGGGGCAGTCATTTTGAGATTACACAACCAGCCAAATAATACACACTTTATCTTGGTTAGCCCACTGTAATGCTGCCTCCACACCACTAGGTAACTACTGTAAGTGCAAGATGACTGGAGCAACATGCACAAAAATTAGCAGAGTGCACCGTTAAGCAATCTTATGAACTGTTTATATACAGCGGATGCAGCACTTTGGTCATATAGAACAGAATTCATCACACTGAAATGCATTCATTACAGAGGAACCTTGTGAAATGCAATAAACTCATGACTTTGCTTTTCATTAACAACCTGTGGAAACTGTGCCAAAATGAAAAGAAAACCCTTCATGACTTTTGTAATACTGCTTATTTCATTATTGAAAAACAATGTTTGTGGGTTTGTTTAATATATATATATATATATATATATATATATATATATATATATATATATATATATATATATATATATATATATCTTGCATGCAATCAATGATCAGATTACTGAAAATTATCATTTTGTAAAAAAAAGTTTTACTGTCCGATAGCCTGTCAGAAGGGAAAATCATTGAGCTATGTATACAATGTAATGTCCAGATGTTTTCACATGTGTGTGCTAGTGCTGCTTTTACAGCAAACCTCCATATACCAACTCCAAACTGTAAAAAAAAGAAAAAAAAAAAAAATCCTGTTGATTTTACAAAAAAGATAAATAAACAGGCAGCTGTGGTTGCCAAAATAATTATTTTAAAAATACATAAAAAATGTAAACAAATGTACAGAACAGCCTGTAAATGTTGACAAAACAAACCATTGTAAACTTGATATAATAACTTTCTGAAACTGTAAAAATCTGCTTTTTACTTTATAAGGTATTGTTAATCACTGTAAAATTACAGAAGAGCACATGATGGCATGAAGTTCACCAATAGGGGCTCTTCCAGGAGCAATGACCAATAAACATATAGAGACAGTGCTCAGTTGCACTCACACAAACACTAAACACCATCAGTGTAAAACATGTTAAATTTAAATAATGCAGTAAACATTAACTTAACTACATTAAATATAAAACAGAACACCCCAATGTACGTAACTGATATTAAAAATAAGAAGAAACATATCTATTCCCATAAAATATAATGAAATATGATGGATCATGCAAGGAATTGTGGGAACGCCGATTATTGTTTTTAAATGTAACGAAAATCATACTTTTTATTAAAAAAAATGTTTTCAATACAAACATATTCAACCAAAGATTCAAGGCTTTTCCTGTATATAATTAAGAGTGTCCAAGCAGGACTGAAGATATTTTTTTAACTTTCCACACATCGGTTCAACAAATAAGGGGAGAAAACTTTTTACTATATTGTTATGGTATAGAAAACGTGTGATCACAGTGTGTAATGAGGTTAAATGCCTCCATCATCCTACTACTAATATAACTATTGGGATTTGTGGGCCAAAATGTCTTCAAATAAATGGAAAATCATGCCAGTTGCTTCAGAATACATTCTTTAAGTCTTCCCATGCATCCTGGATGACTGAGAATATTGACACACAAGAGGAGGAGGACCCTCACCACAATGTTTCAAGGAGATTAATTGAAAAGATATAATAAAAAGCCTCATTCTACATTCTGTGGAGAAGCAAAGATGAATTACTCACCTTCTGTTTGAAGAAGTCTCTCTCCTCCAGGGTAAGTGTGTCTGCCTTAGCAATAACAGGGACAATGTTCACTACTTTACTCAGGTGCCTCATAAACTCAATGTCAATTGGCCGCAAACTAAAACAGGGAAAAACAAAGCAATCATAACCAAAGTTGACAAACTGGAGGTAATGTGTGTGTCAGGGAAAAAGAAAGAGTGGTCTTTAATCAAGGCTGACAAAATAAAGTTTCACCAGACTAAGCTTATCTCTCATCCTGGACAAGTCTGTTTTGATGGTTTTAAAGAGGTTTGAGGCACTTGAGAACTGGTCAGAACAGCTTGATTAGCTTAAACCAGCTAAGGCTAGCAAACAAGTTTAGGCTGGTTTAAGCCATTGTTTCCAGCAGGGTGCAAAGATAGTGAAATACAGTGTAAACTGCAAGGTTGCTCTTAACCTTCAGTCTCACATTCTAGTAGGTATAGCACAAATAATCAACAAGGTATTAAAAGAGTGATGAGCATTTATTATCAGGTTATATATATTTATCATTGGTTTCTGTCTGCTTGGTGGAGAAATTATTTGGAGTGTAGCCTACTGGATTCACAACTGCAATGCACACACAAGCAACACCAAGATCTTTAATAACTCACATGACAGACAACATTTTGCCTTTATAAGAAATTAGAATGAACATACACAGAGCCTCTTAGTCCCCAAGACAAAAATATGTCACAATCTGATCTGGGATCACATGGCGGTGACAGCTGTGCCAAAGGGCTTTGAAAATTCCGCTGTGTGCTAAAACATGCTAAATACACACGTACATTCAAAGAAGCTCTGTGAAACATTATATGCACTCATGACATTTAAGTATTAAACTCACACAGTAAGGCAATGTAGGCAATTCTAGCATGTAGTCCAATAACTACCAATAAGAATCACCCTTGTAATGTATACTCACCGGCCACATTATTAGGTACACCTGCACATCTACTTATTCATACGATAATATAATCAGCCAATCATCTGGCAGCAGTGTAAATCATGCAGATATGGGTCAGGAGCTTCAGTTAATGTTCACATCAACCATCAGAATGGGGAAAACATTTATTTCAGTGATTTAGACCCTGGCATGAGGGTTGGTGCCAGACAGGCTGGTTTATGTATTTCTGTTATTGCTGATCTCCTGGGATTTTCACAGACAGCAGTCTTTAGAGACTAAAGAGAATGGTGTGAAAAATAAAAAAACATCCATCAAGTGGCAGTTCTGAGGTCAGAGATCAGAGGAGAATGTCCAGAGTGGTCCAAGCTGACAGGAAGGTGACAGTAACCCAAATATACATGCATTACAAAAGTGCAATGCAGAAAAGCATTTCTGTATGTACAACACGTTGAACATTGAGGCAGATGGGATACAGCAGCAGAAGACACCTCCAGGTACCACTAGTGTCAGCTTAGAACAGGAAACGGAGACAGGCTCACCAAAACTAGACAGTAGATGATTGGACAAACATCGCCTGGTCTGACAAATCTGGATTTCTGCTGAGTTACACAAATGGTAGGCCCACTGCAGCCTCAGTTTTCTGGTCTTGGCTGACAGAAGCCAAGAATTCAATGTGGTCTTCTGTTGTTGTAACCCATCCGCCTCAAGGTTCGACATGTTGTGCATTCTGAGATACTATTCTGCATACTACAATTGTATAGAGTGGTTATCCGAGTTACCATAGACTTTCTGTCAGCTCGAACCAGACTGGACATTCTCCGTTGACCTCTCTCATCAACTAGGCGTTTCCATCCACAGAACTGCTGCTCACTGGTTGTTTTTTGTTTTTCGCACCATTCTTTATACACTCTAGAGACTGTTGTCTGTAGCCTAGTTTCCATCCACCTTTTGCGCTTTGTTATTGACAAAGTGAAAATGTGGAAAATTAAATTGCGACATTTGCTGCCTTCTGCCCGTTTCAATTCAAATGGCCTTTTATCGATAAAAAGGGTGTGTGTGATGACATCATGCCTAAAAAAAACACTTTGTCGCACAAGTTTTGGTTTAGAACAAAAGAAATCTGCCCTGAAGCCATTTCCATTCCATTTCCATTCTTTTAACATGTTTTATGTACAACAATAAATCTCTCATAAATTGATTTTAAATGTAAATTTTTCATACATTATGATATTGAAAATAATTTTTCATCTTTTAATTTCTGTAATCATGTTGCCCTTTTATTTACTTTTATTTTTCATGTAGTGTTTACATTATCATAGATAAGTGATGTATTTTAAAAGTTGTAAATCACAAACACCTATAAAATACTGGTATTTTTTTATTCTTTCTGGCAAACAACCATAAAAGGGAATGTAAATTACGGTATGTGTGCTGCATTTCTAAACTGAGTTTTTATTATAATGGTGCATAGCTTTCACAACTCAGTACTCAATACTCACTACTCATGAGTACATTTAAATGAGCTACTCTTACTTGAGTAGTTTTTAGGACAGGTACTTTTACTCTACTCAAACTACATTTTTTTAAGAAGTAAAAAAAAATATTTTTTACTTAAAATACTTTATTTTAAATAAAATACTCAAATAAAAATACTTTTATTTGAGTACTATTTTTCAGTACTTTTTCCACCCCTGGTCCTGGGATGGTAAAAGCCAATCCAATATTTTGAACAATTAACCCCAACTGTTGGTCTCATTGTAATTCTTTCATAGAGGAAGGAGTCACTATTTGCATTTTAATTCCGGTTTCCCACAAAACCACATGGAGATGACTAACAACCACTGTGACATCCACTAATATGATTATACAAGTCTCCACAAAGTCTCAAAGGGTCTGTGTGAAATGTTCAAGAATGAACTTTATGTCAATCTTGCAGCCAGTGCTGACAGATGAATCTGGGACTTGATCAACCAACTACAGGGTTTATAGATTGTTTGTACTCTGAAAACATGATAATTAAAAAGCAATTTGAAAGCATTGGATGAAAATCCAAATGCTGATTGTGATATTGTGGTCTAACTGTATAATGCTCAAACTACCCTGAAGGCACTTGACAATGTAAATACATATCTCTAATGTTACATGCTAAAACACCACTTGTGTTACTTAATATTCAGGGCTTAGTCTTTTTTTTTTTTTACAAAATCTTCTCAGTGTGAAATTATGGCATAGTATTCAAATGAAGAAATAGCCATATTTGGCACGGTGTGTGTGTAACTGGTCTCTCAGCATAAAAAACAAAACAAAACAAAAAACAATCAAAAATTCTGTACAAGAAGCTTTTGTTGGAATATCTGCCACATGTCACATCATGGCAGGTACTGTATATTAACTGGATGAGCAAGTAACAATAACCAATTCTTAGAATTCTTGGACTGCATGAGTCAGTCTGACTGTCAGAACACAGAGGTCTTGATTATCAAAACAGTAATGCTGATGTCATGGTCGCCATGTGATATTTAGTGAACATACTCAGAGAGAGAGAGAGAGAGAAAGAGTGTGATTGAGGTGGGGGAAAATTTTCAAAGTATTGCAATATTTTACCTCACTATGCTGTATATACAGTATATTCTAACGATAAATATATTTTTTGTTACATTTTTCACATTAATCATTTTTTAGAAAAATTACACAAGCACTACTTGTGCAAGTGTTTGAGAAAACAATTTTATGCATTATGTCTACAAATTATTTATCAATGAATGAGTCAATGAAAATAAATAAGAAACAAGTGAGTAAAATATGGCAATATACTCTAACACAGTTTTGAATCACAATATACTAATATAATATTATTGTTCTAAAACCATAGGTCCCTGCTGATATTCACCCCTACTTTTGAGGTAAAAGGGGCTATTTCCATGACTTTTTCCAGAAAGTTTCAAATGTAGGAACTGAAGTCTGTGTGCGACTCAATTTATGTGACATTTGGTGAAACGAGCAGCTATTGAGATATCTGTACAAGCATCAGCTGTTGTGAGATAGGGAGGAAGGGCCATGCCTAATAACAGTGTGCAGACACCCCAACACATACTCAGAAATTGAAACACTCTTTTTAAAAGACTTAGAAGCTCGTATTTCTTTTTCCTTCATAGATACACACATGCCTACAACAAAGAAAAAACAACAACAGGACCATGCAATGCCCTTACATCAGTGTTGATGTTTCTTTCAACAGATAGGAGGCAGGCTGTGGCTCAGGCGGTAGGGCGGGTTGTCCACTACTCGCAGGGTTGGTGGTTTGATTACCGGCCCACATGACTCCACATGCCGAAGTGTTCTCGGGCAAGACACTGAACCCCAAGATGCTCCCAATGGCAGGCTAGCGCAGGAAGCTCTGCCGTCTTTGTTTGTTGAATGAGTGAGTGAATGGGTGAATGAGATGCAGTGTAAAGCGCTTTGAATACTGCTAAGTTTAAAAAGGCGCTATATAAGTGCAGACCATTTACCGTAGGAGTGAAGAGGGTGTCAGTGAAGCTCACCCATCTCCTTTGAGGTAATGGAGTTGAGTGCAGGCTAGGAAAAGAAGTTTCTGTGAGTGATATCACTACTCTATATGATTTGTCTCTAACCATAACCTGGAAATAATAAAATATTCTATTATTCTATCAGAGTTTGATTCCTTCATCTTATTAATTATATGATGCATTGAACTGCAGAATGTGCATTTTAGGGACAAGAAAAATTATCCTTTGTTAAATTAGAATGATATCATAGTTTTACTGATTAAATGCCTCATCTGTGACAAGATATGACCAGATGTGCAGTCCGCCAACAACGTTTGAGCAACAGCAGTAGAAACACCCACTCCACAGTACAAAGACTACACAGGGCTTTTGCAGGGCACTTCAAAGGGAGCACAATACATGCTATAGGGTCATTCCAAACCAAATTGCCGATAAGAATCGCTTAAAAAGTGTGTTGTGAATGACTGTTATCACCTTTCACCCCTCTGAAGCTCTCACATTGGAGGTTAATTGTCTTTGAATGGAATAGGGTATAGGGATGATCACCTCTGAATAGACCATGCACACGGGAGCAGGATGTGAGGAAGGTTGCTGAAGTTTATTCATATGTTTAATGCAGGCCTTTTTGGGGAAGTACAACACAAGTAAGTATTCTTTATTCTTTATGTTCAGTGTATTGTGATTCAAAACATTGATACTGCATGTTGCGAACTTTTATTCATTTGTTTCTCATTCATCTGCATTGACTTGCAAAGTGATTCCAGCAAGCAAAGACTGCGAGTAACGTGTTAAGTTAGATCATCATTCGGTTCTTAAGACAGTGGAAAAGCTGTCGGACTCTGTATTGAGATTGCTTCTTAGTTTCCCTGGCTGAACACCAGCTCTGGCATGAGAGGCAGCAGGGGTATAAGTATTTCTGTGTGTGTGTCGCTGCGATGTAAACTACAGCCAATGAGCTATTCTTTAAAAAGGCACAAGCAGTTCAACAATACCCACCCCAAACTTCATGTTTCAGTAATGGCACTTTTCCACTGCACGTTACAGTTCGACTTGCATTTCCACTGCAGTTTTGTGCCACTCAACGTGGGTGGGAATATAGGCTGATCGTCATAGTTGCACTGCCTCTACTGCCCTAACATCATCTTAAACATGACACAAACTGACCAAAATAATAACACAATCGCTAGCTGTTAGCTACTAGCTCATTGTGCTGCATAAAGCAGTTGTTGCATGGTGATTTTACACAAGTGTAACAGTTAAGTTGGCCTGGTTGTTTTAGAATCAAGCTTCCAGTAGCTGGTCAACTAAATAAAGTGAAGCTTTCAAGCAGAGTATAGAGTTAACATAACAAAATGTTCCGTCCTCCATCGTGGCTGAGTCCAGGGCGCTCTCCCTCCCATTGATCGCCATTTGGTCAAACCACTTCCAATTTTCGTTGATGGTTCTGTAGTCACATTTACTTTTGTTTTACCTTTTCCCTGCAATGTTGTTAGGTCCAGTGGTAGCCGTGTGCGGCCAACAGCTGAGACATTTCCTGAAATACTTTTTCGTTTCGCTCATCGCTAACGAGTGGACCGTCTGCACATCGTTTATTGACCACGTCGTGGTTTTGCGCACAGTCATTTCGTTTTTCACAATTCGAAAGACACGTGAACAAATTATACTGTTATCGCTGTTGCTAACTTTAAAACTAGCGGGTTGATGTCGCGTGTTGGAAATCCAGTAACGATTCTCCCTGACCAATCAGTGATCTGCAGGATTTTGATGTCACATTTAGTAACAGCTCGGCACGCTTGGAACCTCGACCGAGGTGGTACTAAAAAATGTATATGGTACCAGTACTATCCACAGTGGAAAATCCCAAAGAAGCGAACAGAGTCGAGTTGAGTTGAGTTGTATCGTGCAGTGGAAAAGCCCCATAAGAAAATATATCAACAGGCCAAAGAAAACGGTGTTCATCAAGGCACTACAGGGGGGATTTTAAATGATCAATTTAATGATTTGGACTGGATAGTGAAGGAAGAGAAGCCAAAAAGTGCCCAGCATACATGATAACTCTCAAAAAGCCTTGCAGTTAGGAAGTCAAGATAAGAATTCTATGAGACAGATCTAAAAAAAAAAAAAGAAAAATACAAGAAAAGAAAAAAACATAGTAACACTTAATGTACATTTGCTTGGTAGTGCTTGGCATTTGTTTTTGTTTTAACTGACTTAACTGATGTGGTATTTGTGAGAAAATAGGTGTGCATGTCTACATATGCAAGTATGAGTCCACCCATGTCTGTTTGTTTATGTGAATGTTTGTGTGTGTCTGCCTCACCAGTGTCCGGTGGGAGGAATGAAGTATATGCAACAGTGGACTCGTGAGTCTGGAATACTCTTCTTTCTGTTGATGTTGATCTCTTCCTGTAAATACTGTTCATACTGTGCATTAATGAACTTCATGATGGGCTGCCAGCTGTAAACAGATTAAACAGACAAAGATGACAGGAAACATGAGATCTGAAAAGGCCTACAAGTAATCAAAAAATTTGTTGAATTAGTAATATGTAAAATATATGTATAATATAGGTCCTTCCTGTTATGCAATACTTTTGAGCTCAGTAACTTTAAAAAAAATGAAAATTCCTGTGATGTAATTCCAAGAAGTACTTCTATAAAAGGGCATATCAGACTTTCAGAAAAGCACTATATTGCCAAACATATGTGCACATTCAATTCTAATTAACAAGTTTGGCTATTCCAGTGATTCAAATGAAGAGAAATCTTAATGCTACACCATCTAGTGATGCTCTAGATTATTCTGTGATTCCTACTTGTTTTAACAGTTCAAGAAGGGCCCTTTTCTGTTTCAGCATGACAATGCCCCTGTGCACAAAGCGAGGTCATTCCTGGCCTAACTTGGAACATGGCTGGCCCCAACATCTTGGAACATGGAAAGCATTCTCAGAAGAGTGGAAACTGGGAGGACCAACTCACTATTCATGCCAATCATTTTTAAATAATATGCTCATCAAAAACATATGAGAGAGGTGTTTAGGTTTTTAAACTTTATTAATTAAAATATGGTTATTTATAGGTATTCAAAGCAAAACAACTACAGGATGCCAAACAGATGGCCATTGCTCAGTTAACCAGCTATTCATTGTCGAGGTTAGTGCATAGCACATACACAAAATGGTAACATTTGCTCACATTGAAGCAGTTCAAACATTTAAAATTCTGTAATTTAAGGTTCATTTAAATAGTTATTTTGTGATGAAACTAACAAACATGATTTCCATCTTTAAAAATTGTGAGTTTAATATTTTTTCCAAAATGTATAAACACATCTCATAGGCATAGCCCCTATATTGGCCACTGTAGTACATCTGTTTGATACATCAGCCAGAGTGTTTCTTAGCAGGTATCAGCACTGACTGGTAAATAAGGTGACACTTACCAGTTGTCATTGTTTATCTGGTCACCAAAGCCTGGTGTGTCGATGACGGTCAGCTTCATTCTCACTCCTTTTTCTTCGATGTCTGAATAAAAAAAAGTATTTGGAGTTTGAGGAACTGAATGTGCACATAACTAAATTGGCGAGACAGTGAGAACTGTTGAAATACGACTTGACTCTCAATGTTTCAGTTCTGTAGTGTGAAGGTCTATTTACCATGGCTAATGGTCTTGATCTCAATGGTCTTGGCCATTCGCTCTTCCTCTGTGGTCATCACAGATCTGCGGCTCACTTTAGATTTAAAAAGTGTGTTCATCAGCGTGGATTTACCCAGACCACTCTGACCTGTAAACATGGAGAGAATGTTTTATACGTCTTTAAAAAAAAAAAGGAAAAAAAAAACCAATGATATATATATACACCATGTAATTAATTAGATAACATGTATATGTATATATATATATATATTTTTTTTTTTTTCTTAGCAGAGCAACAAAGAGACAAAACAACTGTCCATGTTGTGATTGACATGTAAGTTTACTGAACTGATGTATAAAAGCAATATTACATCCACAATTGTGCTGTTATACCAAATATCAACACTATTGTGATTGCCTGCAACCTTTATGCCAGCAGACAAATCACAGCCGTGCTCATATTCAGTACAAAATCACTCTTACTTGTGTAATACTGCTTATATGTCTAGAATAAAAAAAAAGTGTTTTTACACATACATACATAACTTTTCTTCAAGCACACAAAAGACAGAAATTCAAAGGAGTAAAGATGGCAAATGGGATGTGAAGGGATGCAGTGTGTGTGTGTGTTAGTAGCATTATCTTCACCCCCATAAGCTGATCTGACCCACCAGCTGCCCCCTGGTCCACACACACACACACCCACACATATATCGGTACAATAAAAGAGGCAGTGTTTCAGAGGAGGTTAAAGGTAGAATGTCTTATTGACATCCATGATAAAGCAGGAACAAAGGGGGCAGCTGGGATCAGTTAGCATTAACCATTTGTGAAAAGTTGTTTATGTAAAAGCATTTTTGAACATATTATTGGGCCTGTGACTGAAAACATTTAACTCCTTGGGCAATAATTTGCATCTTAACAATTAAGACCACATTTCCACCTGGTATTAAGATGTGTTTCAGTTGATCCAATCATATGTGGTCAGCCCTAAATGGGGTCTAAAACGTTTTGTGATCGGATAACAAAAAACACATATGAATGTGGTCAAAAATGCATGTGACCACATCACATTTGAGGTGTAAACGCTAATCCGTCCTGTATGCGTTCCGGCAGCAGTGAAGCACGGCTCCTCACCTGTCACTCAACTGCTGCTCTAAAACACAATTTAAACTTTGCTGATAACGAGCAGCATTAAAACAATAACTGTCCGATCTGAAAATGTAAAAAAAGCGGATACATACACAGTAACGAGAGCTTCACAAATGTTATTTAGTGTATCTGATATTAACATAGAAGAGAAGCATGAACACCTGAATCTCCTTTAATACAGGTAATGCCAGGGGCGGTTCTAGCTTGTATGGCGCCCTGGGCGATCCCCCAAAGTACCATTCTGCACTAACTAATTTTTATTTAATTTGGAACAAAACAAATTATCAAAACATTTACAACGATATACATATTAAAATATATACAAATATAATACTAATAAATAGCAAAAAGAAGTAACAAAAACAAATAGAAACAAATTGTAGTATATAGATAAAAATAAAAAAGAGAATCGAATTATTACACTATTACCCTATTGCTAACAAAAAACACACAAATAAAACTAAATTGCAAAAATCCTATATCACACAAAGACACAAATAGAATAACACACTTATTAAGAAGCAAACCCTAAACTGAGATTTTTCCTGGGCACCTGATGGCTTAGACCTTTTTCTTATCCATATGTGTTGATTTGACTCTCGAGCATCAATAATAACCACTGTCAACCAATCAAGACTAAACCAATTCACCTTGGGGGTGTGCAGACTGTCTGGTTTTATATTATTCTTAACGATTTCACACAAACCAGAAAAAAATGCAACAATTTGTCTGTGAAACTATATATTCACAATATTATGAATTAAATGTGTTTTATTTTGTAACGTTTTGTAGTGTGACTTATTTTCATTTGTACTGTACAAATTTAGAGGTGCACTATTTGATAGATTCCCCTGCTCCCCCTACCTCGGGCTTCCAGTGGTTAGACCTGAACTACCCCCACCACCCTCCCCATCTTGTACTTCTGAGTGGGAGAACTTCCCAGGTAGTAGCCTGCCTAGCTCACAAATTAGAATCAGGGCGCCCACTCCGACAAGGTTAATTGAACCACAGTCCCACACGGTGACATGATATCATTGACGTGACGTTCCAACGAGCGATAAAAAACTGATTGCACAAATGTCACCATTGAGAATTTTTTTGGTGCGGGCGTCCCGTGCCCCCCCACCCCCCGTATTGCCGGCAAGATGTCGCCCTGGGCGCTTGCCGATGTCGCCTACACCTAAATCCGCTAGTGGGTAATACACTAAAATAATGAATAATTCAGCTCGACGTGTTGGTCCAGCACATTCCACAGATGCTCAATCGGATTGAGATCTGGGGAATTTGGAGGCCACCTTTAACTCTTCATCATGTTACTCAAACCATTCCTGAACAATGTGTGCTGTGTGGCAGGGCACATTATCCTGCTAAAAGAAGCCACAGCCATCAGGGAATACCATTGCCGTGAAGGGGTGTACCTGGTCTGCACCAATGTTTATGTAGGTGGCACATGTCAGTTTGAGGTCAACATGAATGGCTGGACCCAGGGTTTCCCAGCAGAACATTGCCCAGTGCGTCACACTCCCTCCACTGGCTTGTCGTTTTCCCACAGTGCATCCTGGTGCTATCACTTACCTAGGTAAATGGAGCAAACATAGAAGGCTGTCCACGTGATGTATAAGAAAACAGGACTCATCAGATCTGATGACCTTCTTCCACTGCTCCAAGGTCCAGTTCCTCCACTTGCTTGCCCATTGTAGGCACTTTCAACAGTGGGCAGGAGTCATCATGGGCACTCTGACCGGTCTGTGGCTATGCAGCCCCATATACAGCAGGGTGCGAAGCACTGTGTGTTATGACACACTCCTCCCATAACCATCATTACAATTTTCTGTGACATGTGCTACAATAGACCTTCTGTCGGTTCTCACCAGACAGGATAGCTTTCATTGTCCTCACGCATTGATGAGCCCTGCTACTCACCACTGCAGACTGGGATCACCCCACAAGCCTTGCCGTTTCAGAGATGCTCTGACCCCGTTGTCTGGCCATAATAATTTGGCTCTTGTCAAAGTCGCTCAGGTCTTTACCTATTTCTCCAGCATAATGTTTTGTTATGTTATTTATCGTCACCTTCCTAAAATAATGTCCTGAGTATTTTTTTCAGAAAACACTAAAAACTGAACCAAATATCACAAGGAAATGAACACTTTTGTCAAAACTTTTTAGGAAGGTGACGTTATAGTAAATTAAGCTTTGTCCATATTTGCAATCAACTAAAGCAGTGTTTCCCAAACTGGGGTACCCGTGAGGTGACAATGGGGGTACTCAAATACAATTTGCAAATTTACCGTTCTTTACATTTCATCACAGTCCAAAATAACATTCAAACCGTTCATGTATTTCTCACTGGCAAAAATTATTTTGTGTGCCCTTTAGTGTAGAAACACCAAAATGGTTGTGTCATAAAGGTCAGAAAAATATGCTATGAAAAAATGCATTTACTCATGCGTCGTGCATCATACAAATATCCTATTTTGCCAGCCCAGCACTAGGTGACGTAGCTTAGTGATAGCAAGTAAAATACTTCTCTGTTTTACCAGATTTGCACATGTCAATCGTCCAAGATTTTAGTTTTGTTATTTTTTTTTTCGCTGTTTAAAACGTAATTTGCATTTAAGGTTAGATGCATAGGTATTCCTTCCTTCTTTTAGCAGGATAATGGTATTCCCTGATAGCAGTGGCTTCTTTTAGCAGGATAAGGAGTGGTGGTGGTGTAGTGGTCTAAAGCACATAACTGGTAATCTGGTAATAAGAAGGTTGTGGGTTCGATCCCCACAGTAACCACCATTGTGTCCTTGAGCAAGGCACTTAACTCCAGGTTGCTGCGGGGGGATTGTCCCTGTAATAAGGGCTCTGTAAGTCGCTTTGGATAAAAGCTTCTGCCAAATGCATAAATTAAATAGGCAGTTTTTGATGACAGGTGTCAGACATTCAGCAGCACCAAATAATTTCCATATTCACATGCAGTAATTTTCACTCACATTTGCTTGTACTCTAGAGACCCGTTTTTACATTGTTGCATGATGTTTTTTCACCAAATGAGCTCAACCTTGCAAACAGTGTCAGATGTGACAAAAAAAGCACCTTGAGCTGACTTCACAATTGCACAGATACTTATCCGCAATGCTCATAGCCGGCTGGCAATGTGTATCTGCAATGATGCGCAATTTCTGGCACAGAACCGAATGCTATTCTCGCATACCGCACGACGCAATGAGGAGGGAGTTTCCAAGTTATGCATTTATATCACATCTAGCATTCCTATCTCAATCGATAAGCCATTTATTAAGTATGTGTATGATTAATATAACATTACAAAACATGTAAAAATATAACATGTTTAATTTAAGGGAGTTGTTTTACAAAGATAATTGTGTTAAACAGACATATTTTCAAATTACCTTGTAGAATTGTATCTATGGGTTAGAGAGGGGGTACGCAAAAGGATGTTGAATGTTTGAAGGGGTACGCCACTTTAAAAAGTTTGGGAACCACTGAACTAAAGCATGGCTCCTCAACCAGCATTAATAATTTTTATTTTATATGGCACTTTCAAATAATTTAACTGAAATCATTGCACTTGAGTACAGTTCAGGCACAGATATTCGATTGTGTCTGATCAAATTGTATTTATGAAAATTATTTGGCTGCAGAAATAATTCATCAAAAATATTTATGTTTGCCCAATACTAAATCACATGTGAACTCCACAATTTGCCCGTGTGAACCCCAAAAAAATGTTTCTCTCCTTTTTCTCCCCAATTTGGAATGCCCAACTCCCAATCCACTCAAAGCCCTAGTGGCGGCTTAGTGACTCGCCTCAATCCGGGTGATGGAGGACGAATCTCTGTTGCCTCCACGACTGAGACCATCAATCCATGCATCTTATCAGATGCTTATCAGATGCTCATCATGCTTGATGAGCGTGTTACAGCGGAGACATATAGCATGTTGAGGCTTCACGCCATCCACCGCGGCATCCATGCACAACTCGCCACGTGCCCCACCAAGAGCGAACACCACATTATAGCGACCACGAAGAGGTAACCCCATGTGGCTCTACCCTCCCTAGCAACCGGGCCAATTTGGTTACTTAGGAGACCTGGCTGGAGTCACTCAGCATGCCCTGGGATGGCGAACTCCAGGGGTGGTATTGTGAACCAAACATTTTAATGCCAAACTGGAATGCTATACCGGTAGCCTATTATTAAGTCAGAAAGGCTGCGGTCCTGCCTAAAATCTTTAGTCACAAGTTTGAAGATATTATATAAATATTGTGAATTGATACACAATATTTTCCTACAGTATTTCCTACAGAATTCAGCTTCCCCCACCCCCTTATCAATAATACAATTCTTACAGAAATTAACTATGATATTATAACTGTTATATTATATTATAATTTAAAAAAATCATATTGTCATATGAACATTGAACAATACTGACTCAGTTAGTTCATTCAGTCAAGGATTCATCAGATGGCACTGTGTGATGGGGAGCCCACCATTTCCTTCCTTTTTTTAGGAACCCAGCAATATCATGTTGAATACAATATCATTGTATCACAATAGAGATAATAATAATAATAATAATAAATATTACAATTGTATTATAATAACAATTATTATAATAATTATCATTATTATACATGTAATATTATTACAGAAATATTTCAAGTATTATAATTATCATTATTATACATGTAATATTTCTGTAATAATTTCTTAACTTGTATGCAGCGTTGGTAACCCTCAAATGTTTATTTTGGCAGAAAACTGCAGGAATCTTCATTGTGAAGTTGAATTAACAATAGCCTTTGAGTGAGCGCCTCATTCCAAATATTGTGAAATTCTCTCTCATCTCCACTTCTGTCAACAAAAACCTGATGACATTGGGTTATTTTAGATTTGTATAGTAATCGCAGTGGCCAATTATTGAATTTGGAGTACTGTGAATATAAAACTCTCAGCGTACATTACAAAACCGAATCTAATGAAGCAAAACTGTTATTCTAAAAACGAGTTGAAATTCGTGGAGCAAGCAGAGAACCGCTCTGAAAACACTGCATCATGAGCCTCACCTGTGCTCAGAACAGAGCTACGCATGAGCAGTGCGTGCAAACTGTTTGATTAAATAGCAATGGCTTAATAATCGCACACGGTTATATATTGATTCAGACATTTTTCCGATTGATTGTTCAGCCCAACACAATGCAATAGAAAGGTGTTGTTTTTGCGCTCTTTTTATCTCATGACATTCAAATCAGACTGCAAGCTCACAACTTTGGTATCATTCTCCTTGTCACAGGAGATTTAGCGGTAGAGTACAGCTGCTGAAAAATGGTGCAGGAAACATTTGATTGATACATATTAAGAACATCAAATTCGTTCTGTGCTCACCAACAAATATCTGCACAAAGATCCAAGAAATTAATTAGCTTTGTTTGTGCCAAATTTCTTAATACTTGCAGGGCAAGGAAAGGCTCATTCTTCTCTGAATGGAAAGGTTATAACGAAAGATAGAAAGAAGAAGAATATAAATGTCCTTTTTAGTTTTAAATGTATTATTCAAGGAAATTGACAAATCTACATTAAATAGTTCTTTTTTTCAATGTAGTCATACATTTTTTTAAAGATCTTTTTTCCTCAGTTTTTCTCATTTGAAAACAATAGCCCTAAAATGTAAAAATGTTCATCTGTTTATATGAATTTGATTTACTAGTTTTGAAATCAATGTGTGCTTGTAACTAGACCTTCCCAAACAAGGAATTTTTGACCACAGACTCACAAATTTGAATTGAACGATTACTTAATGTTAATACATATTTTTAAGTATGTTTAGTTTTGTTTTTTCATGTTAACATATTAGACTTAAAATTAAAGTGCTAAAATTTGATAATGTTTAGATTTCATATTGTTGATGAACCATTTAACCTCAAGATTTACACACACAATCTGTACTCACCTACAACCATGATGTTAAACTCAAAGCCTTGTTTCATGGCTTTCCTTCTCATTTGTTCCAGAATAGCATCGATACCCACATAGCCAAACTCTGTGCTGCTCTTCTCACCCCGCGCCACAGGAGTCTTGCCTGCATCTGCCATACTGCCGTACAAACTTGTGATGACCTCTGGCCCTTATGACAATTAGAGAGTAAAACAGAGACAGAGGAGAGTTAACATTATAATGGTATCTAACAAGTTTTTGGCTTGAGAATTTTTGCAAGTGCAATATTAAATGACTTGCTCAGTGTCAAAGTAAACACCTCACACATGCTTTCATAGTACTCTTCATCCAACTGTTCTGCATGTGCTTAATGCAAGTAAAAGCAGACCCTTTAACAGTTTGTAAACTGCTGTGCTAAAACACTGCCCCCAGAAGTGGCACAAAGGTGGCCTGACACTAGCAGCACCATTTCATCAAGTGGCCCACTATATATGGGTCAAACAAACCAAACCAAACCAAACCAAATAGCAATGTTCACATGATGTTTGTTTTACTATCAAATAAATCTGTACCTCTGACTTTGAAAGTGATGGTAACTCATTTAAAAATGAACCTGGTGGTTCTTGGTTACACTAATTTAAGCCAAATGTTCTGTTCAACACCAGTTTTGAATATTGTCTCGGTATGTTTCTAAAGTGAGCCCGGATGTGAGAACACAAGGAAATAAAGTAGAGAAGAAAACACAAACAGTAAAAACAGTTATCTCAAAAAATTCATGACACACACACACATGCACGCACGCATGCATGCACGCACAATGTTGGTGCGGCTATACTTATGAGGACTCTCCATAGACATAATGATATTATACTGTATTGTTTAGTATGTTTTTAATTATGGGGACACTAAAAATGTCCACATAAACCACATTTATAGCATAATACCGTTGTAATTACCAGTTTGTAACCTAAAACAATGTCCTCGTAATCAACCCAAACCTGCACACACAAACACGCATAAACACATCCTGTACATCAAAGTCCTACATTTCTTTTCTAGTTCACCATTATTACACCAATGTTCCACATGATAGCCACAAAAGGAAAAATATATTTTTATCCAGTTCTTAATAATTTCCTCAAACTCATATAGTCACATTGTGGATAAAATCTCTTGAAATGATCACCTGATCATTGATTCACTAAAGAAATGGCAAAATAAAAAAAATCAAACCACTACCTTACCCAGAAGACAAAGAATATTTAGTCTACCAAGCTGATGAATTTGATGGTTCAATAGCTTGAAAGTTGTGTTTAGTATGTGTGTCTGAGAGAGAGAGTGAGTGACACACAATTCAATATGAGAGAGTGGGAGGGGACAAGATAGCTATGCTTTCCTTTTTAACAACAAAATGTGGCTTCCTCTTTTCATCATGTCTAGACATTTGTACAAAAACATACCAAAGAACAGAAGCACAGCTAAAAGAAAAAATACAAATATGTTCCAATGGTTCAATAAACAAATGAGTAACGCATACTCTGGCGGCCAAAATTTGGAATAATGTACAGATTTTTCTCTTATGAAAAGAAATCGGTACTTTTATTCACCAAAGTGGCATTCATCTGATCATGATGTATAGTCAGGCCATTAATAATGTGACAAATTACTATTACAATTTGAAAAAAATGTCAGAACTTCTTAAAATACTTCAAAGAGTTCTCATAAAAAAATCTTCGATGTGCAGCAATGACAGCTTTGCAGATCCTTGGCATTCTAGTTGTCAGTTTGTCCGGATACTCAGGTGACATTTCACCCCACGCTTCCTGTAGCGCTTGCCAAAGATGTGGCTTTCTTGTCGAGCACTTCTCATGCACCTTACAGACTAGCTGATCCCACAAAAGCTCAATATGGTTAAGATCAACACTCTTTTCCAATTATCTGTTGTCCAATGTCCACTCTAGCATTTTCATTTAGTTTTTCTGTTTCAAAAGTGGCTCTTTCTTTGCAATTCTTCCCATAAGGCCTTCCCATAATTTCTGTTTACAGACCACACTCACAAAGCAATTGACCATACAGGCCAAAACTAGTAAATTCGCTGTAATGACTCATTTGGGAATGTAGTAATTCCACGAAATTCGTATTGCATTTACATAGTAATAATAACATTAGAAGGAAGAAGAAAGGGCCACAACTTGAATATTGTAATGGCTAATTGTTATGATATTATTGTAATTGTAATTAATCGACTGTTCATTAGTAGTTACTCAATAGTTATTTCTCCTGAAGCTGAATTAGTAGATAATTAAAAGTAGTTCATCAGGAGGCATGACTGAATTCTATAGTTATTGATTAGCTAATTGTTACTTAACACAACTATAAAATGCTATTACATACTGATTAGTTAACACATCTTCCTTAGTAGTTAATAGTAGTGACTTAAGTGTTAATGAAGAATTACCTATTAGTTCTGCAATAATTCCTTATTAGTTATGCATTAAGTAAGATACATTATTCTAAAGTGTTACCCAACACTGGGCTTTGAGCACACATTTTTTTTCAGACAACGTAATGTTCATTTTCCACATTACAAATAAATTAAACTAGAAGACAATAAAACATATTGGAATGACAAGAGCAGATCAGGTAAAAGTAAACCACACCCTTAAGGCTTCACCCTCTACCAACCTCAGTTTCTGGCTCTGAATATGACATGATTAATATAGTCTTTCAGTTTGTGTGGACAATTAAGTTAAAATTACTGTTCTAGGTAAACCTAATCCATCAACGAGCCTTACAGCTAAAACCTAGAACTTTAGGAGCAGCTCCATGGTTTATCGTGACCTATGATTTTCATATTTTGTTAACGCAGTAATCAATCACAAGTGAAAACCACACTTCAACCTTAATTGGAATGTTATAAGTGGAATGTTATCCCTGTAAGTTCAGCCGACCTTTGAGTCAGAGAGGCTGGTGTTCTTTGTGAAATCTTTAGTACGCAGTTTACACAAACGTATATTTTGGCTGATATAGGGTGGTCGTTTTGGACTTAATGACTCAAAACAACCCCTACACACACGTTGGAGAATGAATCGCCATTGGCTAGCAAATTTTAGTTTTCCTTGCCAGACTTTATACAAAATGTAAGAATAATGCAACTTTAAACTGAAAAATATATTAAGCAAATTGGGAATGAGGCATCTTTACATGTAGATCATCTCCTTCATCTCACACTCTCTCATATTGAGCATATTACTTCACATGCTATAGTATGAAAGAGTGTATATTTTATTTCATAGTTTGCTTTTCATAATTTGAATCGCATTGAAGCTTTTTAAAAATTTCATATTTGATCAATTTATATGATGCCATGAAAATGTATTTATAATAATACAAGCGGTTGTCACTGTTTGAAATTTCATACACACTTTTAACACAAAATATCTACAAGGTTGGAATCTAAAAATGAAAACATAATTTCACATATAACATTTAAGTGCAACGATATAAAACTTAAGTAAAAAAAAAAAAACATTCGTTTTATGGGCCAGGTTTTTACCAAACCAAGACGAGCACTAAAATTGTTCTGTCTCTTTAAGATTACCGGCAGTTCTGCGAGCAAGTGGTAACGTTTGGATGCACATTAACGAGGAAACAGTTGCATGGTTGTTTAATCTCATCCCTGTAATGTGTGCTTAATGTTTCTTTTACTTTTTGATCAACAACTGACTGTAAATAACAGAATGTTGTGAAAACAGTCCAAAGATTCAGCAGAATTAGAGCTGATGTTGTTAATTGCAATGTAAATGTAATTATGGCATATCACAGCTCAACAAAAACATTAGTGACACCACAATAGATGACAACTCAGGACCCATTACAGCCAAGAAATTTGGTGATTTCTTGGTTGAGTCGCTCCGTCTGACCATTTGACTGAGGGTGGTACCCTGACGTGAGGATGATGTTCATTAGCCGGAAGAAGGCTGTCCACACTCTGGAGGTGAACTGAGGACCCCGGTCCGAAACGATATCCTCGGGAAGTCCATAATAGCGGAAGACATACTGGAATAGATGCTCAGTGGTCTCGAGGGCTTTTGGAAGCTTGGGTAAGGGTATCAGGTGGCATGCTTTGGAGAACCGGTCAATGACAGTTAGGATAGTGGTATGACCTTGAGAGATGGGTAGATCAGTGATGAAATCTATGGCGATGTGCGACCAAGGTCGTTGTGGTATGGGCAGAGGTTGGAGCAGACCTGCTGGAGGTTGTTTCGGGGTCTTAGCTACGTTGCAGGCAAGACACCCGTTCACGAAGTCGGCAGTATTGTCCTGCAATGTCTCCCACCAGAAACGATTCATTAGAAGGCGTATGGTGGAAGTAATGCCGGGGTGCCCAGAGTTCGTGGCATCGTGCACCCAGCGAATTACCCTCTCCCGGAGCCTGGGTGGTACAAATGTCCGGTTGGGCGGACATTCAGGTGGAGGTGGATCCGTTGCATGGGCCTGAGAGATATCCGACATGATGTCCCACTGGATAGGGGCTAAAATCAATGTGGACGGAATGATAGATTCGGCGACGGGATTCTGAGGCATGGCATCGTGCTGATGGGAGAGTGAGTCAGCCTTGATATTCTTCGATCCAGGGAAGTACGAAATGGAAAAGTTGAAGCGTGTGAAAAACAAAGCCCATCTGGCCTGTCTGGGATTGAGTTTCTTGGCTGAACGTAAGTACTCCAGGTTGTGGTGGTCAGTGAAAACCAGAAATGGGTGTCTGGCCCCCTTCAACCAGTGTCGCCACTCCTCCAGCACTGCTTTCATGGCCAAGAGCTCGCGATTGCCTACGTCGTAGTTCTGTTCAGCAGGAGAGAGTTTGCAGGAGTAGAAAGCACAGGGAAATAATTTAGGAGGGTTACCCTGGCATTGGGAGAGAATGGCACCAATGCCTGTGTTGGATGCGTCGACCTCCACCACGAAAGAAATGTCTGGGTTGGGGTGATGCAGGATAGGAGCTGAGGTGAAGTGCTCCTTTAACTGGTCGAAAGCCTGAAGTGCATCGGCGGACCAATGAAGCTTGGTCTGTCCCCCCTTCACCATGGCAGTGAGTGGTGAGGCGACGGAAGTTCCTAATAAACCTTCGGTAGAAGTTAGAAAATCCCAGGAAACGTTGGAGTTCCTTCACCGTGTTAGGTTGAGGCCAGTTTAAGACAGCCTGTACCTTGTTCTAATCCATGGTCACCCCTTCTGGGCTGATGATGTATCCAAGGAAGGCAACTGATGTCAGGTGAAACTCGCATTTCTCCGCCTTGGCGTATAACTGATGTTCAGCTAGGCGTTTCAGTACAGTTCTAACCTGAGTGCTGTGTTGTTCAAGAGAGTTAGAGTAGATTAAAATGTTGTCGATGTAAACAATCAGACACTGGTTCAGCAGGTCTCTGAAGATGTCGTTAATATAGGACTGGAACACGTAGGGGCTATTGGACAAACAGAATGGCATCACGAGATATTCATAGTGGCCACTAGTAGTAGAGAAGGCCGTCTTCCACTCGTCCCCCTCCTGAATGCAGATCAGGTTATAGGCACAGCGTAGATCCAGCTTGGTATAGATTTGTGCGGACCTCAACTGTTCTAGAGCCACGGGAACTAGAGGTAGCGGGTATCAAAATTTCACTGTGACATCATTCAGGCCGCAATAGTCGATACAGAGACAAAGAGACCCATCCTTCTTCCCCACGAAGAAGAATCCGGCTGCTGCCGGCGAGGTGGATGGCCGAATGAATCCCTTGGCTAGCTCCTCCTCGATGTATGATTTCATGGCGTGAGACTCTGGTTCAGACAGGGGAAAGATTCTGCCTCTGGGCGGTGAGGTACCAGGCATGAGTTCGATGGCACAGTCGTTCGAGTCGTTGTGATGCTTTGGTTTTGCTGAAAGCTTCGCTTAAATGAGCGTATTCAGAGGGTATCAGTGGAGAGACGCCAGACTCCTTCAAAACCCTGGTTGCTCCTACGGTGGTAGGCAAGACGGGTTTCAGACATTGGGCAGTTGGCTCGTAGATGTCCTGCTTGACCGCAGTATAGGCAGAGATGATTGGAGAGGCGGAGTTCCCTTTCCTCTAGAGAGAGGTGTGTACGACCGACTTGCATGGGTTCTGAATCCTCGTGGTGCTGATGTACCGGACTTAGGGGCTCCATATTCAGACCCTGACGGAAGAGAAGCTTGAGGGTGTCTTCTACCCAAACGTTTTGCGTGGCGAGGGTATGGAAGGAAAGTGCGAAATCCGCTGCCATGCGATTTCCCTGACGGAGTGCAAGCAGCTGTTCCCCGGCGCTGTTGCCGCTTTCTGGATGGTCGAACACACCAATCAAACTTCGCATGAAGGAGTCGTAGGTCGTCTGAGTGAAGCCCTGGTTGGTCCAGACCATGGTAGCCCATTCAAGAGCTCTACCTGTGAGCACTGAGCAAACAAAGAGGATTTTACTCTCGTGAGAGGTGTAAAGTGCTGGTTGAGTTAGAAAAACCGAGCACTGCATAACGAATCACTTACATTTTGAGGGCGTGCCATCAAACTTCTCGGGTAGAGCGAGTCGCGGGCTGGCGATTGCGCCATAATGGGGAATAGCGGTGGCCATCTGGCTGGCTTGAGGCGCTGCGGGCGAAAGTGCAGGTGCAGGCTGGTACAGGACTTGAATGGACCTCATTACCTCCTCTACCGCTGACGTGAGTCGGCCGAGCTGGTGTTGCTGAGCTGTCAGCAAATTCGCTTGGGAGGAGAGTTCTTCAGCCATTCGTGAGATAACCGCTGGATCGGTGTTTGGCGAAGTCTTGTGTGACGAAGACTCATTTAAGTTGGCATCCATAAGCAGTTTATTGCGAATCGCAGGCTATAACAGGCGAGGGTCAAGCAACAGGCAAACAGGGTAAACCTAGGCAGGCAGAGTCGATGTCAAACAGGCAGAAGAACTTAGGTGTTATATTTGATACCAATCTGTCCTTTGAAAATCAAATTAATAATGTTTGTAGAACAGCATACTTCCACCTAAGATATATTGCTAAATGCCGTAATTTAGCAATATTTCTTAGGTGGAAGAATGCTGATGCCGAAAACCTAATTCATGCGTTCATGACCTCAAGACTACATTATTGTAATGCATTACTGGGAGGATGTCCAGCAAAATCAATAAATTAACTTCAATTGGTTCAAAATGCAGCAGCCAGAGTGCTAACGAGAACCAAGAAATATGATCATATTAGCCCCATTTTATCATCGTTACATTGGCTACCTGTTAAATTCTGTATTAATTTTAAAATTATTTTAACTACATACAAAGCTTTGAATGGTCTAGCTCCACAGTACATAAGTGACCTTCTACCACGCTATATTCCATCACGTTCATTACGATCACAAAATTCTGGCCTATTAATAGTTCCTAGAATATCAAAATCCACAAAAGGAGGAAGATCCTTTTCATATTTGGCTCCTAAACTATGGAATAGTCTCCCTAACACTGTTTGGGACTCAGACACACTCACTCAGTTTAAGTCTAGACTAAAGCCAGGCATACACCTAATTTATCCTCCAACCCACAATTAGGCTGCTTAAGTTTAGTCTGCCGGAACCAGAAACCAGAAACATTGATCATGATTTATATCTCTGCAATAAATTGAATGGCATTTATGCTTATATTATTAAATTTGTTTCCCTGTCTCAACCTCGGGACTCCTATCCTGAGGTCACCAGAACTGGCTGGATCCAGCACCATTCATGCTTTGTGATGGACTTCACTGCTACGTGTCGCTGAATGATGATGACTAAATGCAGCCGGTGCCAGCCAAACATCACTTCAGTCTATTATGATGGGCTTCAGTGGATTAACTGATGCCAACTCCAACCATAAGACATGGGATACTTCATATGCCATTGTCTGAACCTTGAATTTAGGATGGACCTCACCGAAATTACCGGCCAGGTTGAACTGCGTTTCACATCCCTGATCTATGCCTGCATCACCTCGGTTTATTGATGGACTATGATCTTGAAATGGAATGCATTTAACAATGCAGACTAACAATTGCCAACAAAATCACCTACTGTATATTGTCCTCTCTCCACTGATAATCAGTTCAATTCAAAATTCAATACAAAGTGTTGTTATATGATTTTAAAGCTTTGCATGGTATGGCACCTGGTTATATTTCTGAACTCATCATCTTCCATTATACCCAAAGGTCTCTCATCACTGTCCATGTACCTATAAAGGTGACCGTGCTTCTTCGGTTTCTGCCCCAAAACTGTGGAATAGTTTACCACTGTCTAGTAGGCCCTCAACCTCTATTAACATGTTTATATGCCACCTCAAGACTCACATGTTTTCTTTGGACTTTGAAACAACATAATGGGAATTTTGTGTGCTGTAGGACAAATGCAAATTGTTTATTTGAAATATCTTTTAAGCTTTATTTGATCTAAGCTGTAGTTTTTAATGTGCAATAAACACTAAATATATAAGCATGAAAACTTGTCAAAATTAACACGTTAACGCATGTGAAACATTTTTAATGCATTACCTTTTCTATATAGCAATTAACGCATTTATGACATTTTATTCAGCTCCATGTGAGTTCTAAACACTTGTTGGAATAGGGCAGAACCTTTGTGATATGTCTGGTAGAAACATTACACTGACGTAGACACCAGAAACATACAACAACGATTCCGTGCCAATGATCAAGTGATGGAGAAAGGACTTCTAACAAATCAAACTATTGCCAACTAGCCATATATGAAATATGGCACTGGTGAGGGACCACTGCACAGCTTTCAATACTAATTCAATACATATCAGCCTCAACAAAAAATTCCTACACGGACCATCATTGAGAGTTACTGAGACAAAGTGAATAGTATTCGGCTGGTCATGTGATCTCAACATGGCAGCCCCCATGAGGCAACTCGCTCCATGTAAAATAAATGAGCCAGTAATCTGTTTTATTAGGCTACTGATATGACTGGAGTCTTCATCTCATGTGAGTGTGCATGATTTTAATGAAGAAAAATTACTGAGAGCACAGTTAAGTGTTCAGATTGTGTTTAATGTGTATATATTGTGCATTGATGCATGAAGAGAAACCGCCTTGAGAATAAAGAGGTTGAGAGCATGCCAACTCTATCCTGTAATTTAGTCATTCTCTGAGCCAGGACAGGGCTGGCATTCTGCTAGCCTGGTGGGTGGGAGGAATGACACTGTGTGGGCATGATAATTATGTTTTAATACACAGACACCAACCAGTATTTGTGCCATTGATTGCATGACTGTCCTGCTGCCTTTTCATCTGCTGAAAACAGCTACAGAGTCAGGCATGAATAGGAAAGGGGCCAGTGACAAAGGTATACTACCAATTAGCGGTGTGCAGCGGAGCCATTATCTGTATTTGTATCTGTTCATATGACATAATTATCTGTATCTGTCTCTGTATTTGGATACAACTGGGTGTGGGCGGGGCTTAAACCAGAAGTGTGTCAAAACTAAATGAAATGCCCGTTTTTAAGTATTACTCTTACATTTACAGTTTCTGTTAATAAAATATGCCTAGTATATTCATTTTCATAATAATAGCCTAATAATAATAATAATAATAATAATAATAATATCCAATTATTATCTAAAAAAATATTATTTTAGTCTTTTTTTCTAACCAGATGAAGCTGAAATTGAAAGCTACATTAATGTCACGGAGAAACTCACAGAGGCAGGGATATGGACTCAATCATGGGGTTTATTAAACAGGTGAATGAAGCAGTGATGAAAACAACAGGTGAGTCAATCCAGATACAGTGGTGATGCAGACAGCAGGTGAGTAATATCCAGGTAGGGGAATAATGCAATGTACAGATGAATAGTTAACTAACAACAGTCTTTTGATGTTTGCAGGAAACTTAAACAACATAGGAGAGTCCAAACACTAGAGGATAAATGGACGATGAACCAATAAGAAACACAGACGAGGAGAACAATAACAAGGTATGTATATTAACAGGTAAGTTAGACAAAACTAGGAAGTCGTCTAGGTTACGTATGTAACCTCCGTTCCCTGATGGAGGGAACGAGACGTTGTGTTGAAGAAGCGACACTAGGGGTCTCTCTTGAGCGCCGAATATGACTCTTATCTATGAAAATAGGCCAATGAGAAGTAGGCAGACAGTATTTGCATACTCTGCCCTACGGGTATAAAAGCAGGGAAATACGTCGAGTCCATTCAGGATTTTTCTGAGGAGCCGGAAATGGTCTGGCCACCACAGTGGCTCGGCTCAGCGACGTGGCCGGGAGGACACAGACATTCCCCATCTGTTGCTCACTTCGACGTTGTGACGAAGAAGCGACACTAGGGGTCCAATTTAAATGGCTGAGCCGTGTACGTGTACTGCTGACACAGGAGCGGGCAGGTATTTCACGTGCAAATGTGACCAGCTGTGTCAGACTGCACGTATGCTTCCACAATGCCCCATAAAAGTCGGCGGAATCCTTCTGGTTACCCTAACAGGGGAACAAGGTGATGCTTGCCAACCTGGGGATGGGCCGAGCCTCACCGGGCCTCTTTTCTCTCTATGTTTCTCGCATAGAGCGAAAAAACGGTTGGGGCCCTTACATGCAGCGTGGGAAGGGGGTCCTACCCAGTTTCCTATTTTTTCAGGGGGAAAAGACCCTGCGGAGACCACACCTGCCCAGGAAGGGGGAGTTAAAGTGGCAAAATACATCACATGGGCCACTCAAGTCGCATGTGGGAAAATGGCGCGGTGGTAGATCCAGCCTCAAGGAGGGGGGAATTGCTACAATTGCTACAGCGGCGACCGGAGGGCAGCTTGAATCGGGTTCTACTCATAAGGGGACCGTACAGTGGAAAATACACACAGGAGGAGTCCACGCAGGAGTCCCGGCCTGTGGAGCACCTATTACAGTACAGGGTAGATTTGAGTACCCGCAGTGGATTGGGTCGGCGAATTCCTCTGCTGAACTGTGGACCCACAGGGCTAGGGAGGAGTCATCCAGGGATCAGAATAAACGGGATCTCCTGGAAGAAAAAAGCGCACAGTTTTACCTTGGCCGAGGGAAAGGGCGCTAGGTGCAAGCGATCCACCCGGACAGTCTGTCAGCGTGTACCGAGTTCAACCAGCTCGGACCTGAGAAAACACGGGACAATACAGATTGTAAAACCTTGCAAAGGTATTAGGTGTTGCCCAACCCGCTGCTCTACATATGTATGCCAGGGAGGTGCCCCTGGCCAGTGCCCATGAGGACGCAACACTCCTTGTTGAGTGTGCTTGGAACCGCCTGGGAATGATAGGCCAATGAAACTACCCAGTGGGAAAGCGTCCACTACCCAGTGGGAAAGCCTCTGTTTGGAGACAGCATTACCTGAGCTGTTCAGAACGTCTAAAGCTCTGTGTGCGGTCCAAGTAGAAACACAAAGCACGTACCGGACACAGCAACGAAGGGGCTGGGTCTGCCTCTTCCCGGGGCAGCGCTTGCAGGTTCACTACCTGGTCTCTGACGGATGTGGTAGGAACCTTGGGCACGTAGCCCGGTCGTGGTCATAGGACCACATGTGTGTCTGCCGGACTGAAATCCAGGCAAGTGTCGCTGACAGAGAACGCTTGCAGGTCCCCAGCCCTCTTAATTGAGGCGTGCGCTATCAGCAAGGCAGTCTTTAGAGAGAGGGCCCTGAGTCCAACTGTTTCTAGCGGCTCGAAGGGGGGTCTCTGAAGGCCCGAGAGGACCACTGAGAGATCCCAATAGGGGAACAGGCTTGGCCGGGAAGGATTTAACCTCCGGGCGCCTCTTACGAACCTGATGATTAAGTCGTGCTTACCCAAAGACTTGCCGTCTACTGCGACGAGGTGGGCTGCGTTAGAAGCAACTTACACCTTCAAAGTGGATGGGTACAGCCTCCCCTCCAGCCTCTCCTGCAGGAATAAGACCACTAACTGCGCACCTCGGTGGGTCTTCAGCCCGGGAAGAGCACCAATTCGCGAACAAGCGCCACTTCAGGGCGTAAAGTTGCATGGAAGAGGGGGCTCTGGCTTGGTTGATCGTGTCTACGATGGTAGGTGGTAGACCAGCTAGATCTTCCGCGTCCCTTCCAGGGACCAGACGTGGAGGTTCTAGAGGTCTGGGTGCGGATGCCAGAGCGTGCCCCATCCCTGAGAAAGAAGGGGGACTGTCGCGAGGAGTATGAGGTCCGAGAACCTGGCTCTCATCCCTCTCATGAGTCGCACTCATCCCAAACCCTGACGGAAGCACACAAGAATGTTGGGGGGGCGGGTGGTTCGTGGGGATTTACCCAGCGAAACCGAGCCCGTCATTATCCCCGTATCGCCTTCATTGCCAGCCGGGACGTCCTCAATCCCGTTGCGACACGCGGCTGAAGTGGCATTCCCCTTTAGGAAGGAGAGCTGCGACTGCAACATTGCCATGGTCATGTTCTCGCAGTGAGAGAAATCGGAGAGAAATCGCCCGCATCCAGGAACAACACAGGGGTGGAAAGGCATCTTGAAAAAGACGCGTCTTAAAAAGGACGTTCAACACCACTGTGTATTGCTCTTTTTGTGAGTGGAAACTCAGACTCTTTTAGAGAAAATATAACTCTTTTAGGAGGAGAAACACTCTTTTAAAAAGTAAGAAGCGCTGTCGAAGCGCCCAGGGGCGTGAACTGCACAGCGGGCAGAGAGAAAAACGCCAGCTGGAAATGCGCCGTGCGGATCCAACAGCCACGCTTCTCGCTGGTAGAGGTAAGTGGAACAGTAGTGAGATTCAGCTGCTTGCTGCCCAACCATTCGGCTCCGAAGAAAAATTCTGACTGAAATTAAATAATTTGTTATGCCTTAATAAATCATATAGGTTGGATAAAGTTGATGCAGGTATTTTATTGTGTATTTGGTTTAGTTTGGCTTCTTCCCGATTTTAATTCCGACTTGAATGCATGACATATCTTAGGAATGTATGCCAGACTCAGATGTAGGACCTTCCAGGTGCACTTGAAGGCAGCACAAGTAATAAAGAACAAAAACAAACAAACAATAAGAAGACATACAACAGAATGTGTTTCTAAAGTCAAAAGTGATGATCAGTTTTCCCTGAGAGCATCAGACCCTGTACCACACATGTCAGTCCAGTCTGTGGGCTCTAATAAACAAGACCAATTACCTCAGTCACACAATATCTTATATCTATATATACAGTATATTCAGTGTTCAAGGGCAGCACAACATTTTTACAGTAAGACATCTATTTCAAAGAAAAGGATATTGTAAAATCATTTCTGAAGAGATGTAGATTCAGTGTCTCTTTTGCAGCTTGTGTCCTATATTTTAACTAGCATGTGTAAGTGTTCTGAAAAACAGGAAATAGGGTCTAGTCTACCTCTGAAGCATGTCCCTGCACAGGAAGACTAAATCACATGCACATTTTGTGATTCTTTAGACTCTACATGTTTCATTTATGTTATTAATGTATTGTCTTAATGCTGATACTTCTGCCTTATATTTAGGCTTGGGGAGTAACAGATTACTTGTAGTAGCCATTGTAATGGTATTAACCTTTGTAATAAGATTACAATTACACTTTCAAAAAATTGGGATTACAAATTTTAATTTCTTAAAATTCACATAAAGTGATACAGACTGTTTAGTGTAAGAGATGGTTTAGATGTAGGGCTGGGCGATATGGCAAAAAATATTATCACAATATTCTTTTTCATATCATTCGATATCAATATTTATCATGATATTCAATCACATTTGCACATTTTTTTTGAATTTCCCAAAAAAGAAGAGAAAACTAAATCCTAAAGAGTCTAAAGAGTCCGCGTTGTGGGCCCAGACACAGCCAATGCAGTGGTATCTGAGGGATCTTCTATGAAAATATTACAATATTTTATAGAGTTTATCAGTTGAGTGCAGTTGGATTTTAATGTTATAAGATGATCTGTTCATTTGAATCATAATGACAGTATATATATATATATATATATATATATATATATATATATATATATATATATATATATTGGATTTGCTTCCATAGGAAGGAATTGAAAGTGGAAACATACGATAAGAAAGCCAAACTGCTAGCGTTTTTAGCAACATGCTTGACTAGATGTAGAACACAGGCTAAATATCGAAAATTACTCAAAAGCTTATCATCGATATCATGTCGTTTTTTTATTGCAATAAAAATATTGATATCGTTTTATCGCCCAGCCCTATTTAGATGCACGTGCTCTTCGGGTTCTCTCTCATGACATACTTCAGTCAGGAGCACTACCTACGGTCGCTTGCACAGATATCACCTGTCTCACATCAGCACTCTGCTCTAAAGGCAAACAGCAGCTTCATTGTGATGGCCACAGAAGAACATTCATTATTTTCTTGGAAATTTCGTCATTAATCACTATTTAAAAGAGAAAAGTAGGGATGCACCGATCCAATACCTGGATCGGTATCCGCTCCGATACTGATGTTTTTAAACGGATCGGGTATCGGTCCGATGAGACCAATCCAAATCCGATACTGTGTATTAGTCATGTTCGTTACTGTCAAGCTCAAAAAATGGCATAAAAGAACCATTAGAACACAATTAATGTAGTTCATATGACTCATGCATTTTATTCAAAGCCACTTGAAGATGTGCGATAGCTCTGTTTTAAGTAAATTTTGAAAATGCATGCACAGCTCCAGCGCGTTATTGAATAGCACTGATCTGTTTACTCACACCTGTGGCTATTTTTAGCCTTCACAGCAGTGTGCAATATTTGAGCGCTACTCACAAACAACATCTCAGATGTAGATGCTCAAAAGTTCGGTTCACTTATAATATGCATTTAGAATAGCACCGGAGGTGCATTTTACCAGAATTTGAATAAGAAGTGAATTAAACTACTGTGAACTTGCCAACAGACACACACAGGACTTTCTGGAGAGTTCTGAATGTCAAAATAAAAGCATGACGGTTTAAAAAGTTAAAGGTGTCACAGAGAGACCTACGGAGGCAGAGATATGAACTCAGTAGCAGGGTTTATTGAACAGATGATTGAAACAGTGATGTAAACTTTGTGAGTAATTCCAGTTGAGCAGAGTGGCAAACAGCAGATGAGTAATTTCCAGACATGGTATAGACACGATAAACAGATAATTCACAACAGTCTTATGATACTTGCAGGCAATAATGAAGACACAGGTATGTTTGACATAGTAGAAAGGTGTGGAGTCTCAGAGATACTATCGATGAAAACAGACAAAATAAGTGTGAAAGCGGGATTTATATATGCAGTCCTTAATTAGCTACTAATGATATGCAGGTGCGTGTAATCAGAACTCAGGGGAGAATGAGTGGCGTGATGGCAGTGAGGAAGAAAGAGACAGAGAGACCGGTGGATCCATGACAATAGGTGCACGATTGAGATATATTACTATCATAATATATTATTATTATTATTATCATCATTTGTTTACAAATGTCTTACAATTAAATTGAACAAAAAAGAGATCTGAATAAAGTCCAGATACACACAAAAAAAAAAAGTTTTGAGAAACGTCTTTTCTACTGATGACTTATAGGCTACTGGAATTACTGTTAATTTTGCTTTTACATTATCTAGCAGTAAAGTTTTTCTTAATAAACTATACATTTATATTGAAATAATGTGTAGTTAGAGGTTTGTGCTTCTTTACATATTTAAGACAACTCCCAATTATTTCCACACAATAACGTAAAGATATTCTAAACTGATTATGCAAAAAAACTAAACTGGTATCGGATCGGGATCGGCCAATGCTGAGATTTCCGATATCAGAATTGGATCAGAAGAGAAAAAGTGGTATCGGTGCATCCCTAGAGAAAAGCGAAACAACATTATAGTTCAGTGGAATTTATGCCTTCCAGCTGTGAAGACGCTCTCATTATCCAAGGACCTGAGAATGTGAAGGTAGTAAGAGCCACATGGAAATCACATTAGTTAGGTTAGCTAAAATGAGTTAATATTAAAATGTGTTAAAATGAGAAATCCGTGGCCCTCCTCGTTTGGAGGGAGCAGGAATAGTTGCCAATACTGACATGATTTGCACATTATTGCTGGTACGGCATAGAAATCCCCTGGTTTGCATGGTTGCAAATGTGAACTGTACTATATTAGTCAGGACGTCCTGTATGTTTTTCCATTCCGTATTGAAGCTGATCCCCACCCCAAGTGAATGGTACTTAAACCTTCATCTTTTAAGAAACAAAAGCTTTGAAAACAACAACAATAGGAAAATCAACTGATAAAAAATCCCGCTCTCATGATTTTGCATCCAAGATCATTATTAACAAATCAAAATTGTACACATAAATACCAAATACAGTTCTTAGGAAAGAATATGCAATGAAGAATGTATCTGATTTTGATTAATGATTGTTGAGAACAGTTCAAATGTCTGGGTGAGGGAGACATTCTGGCAAATGTAACAAGTTCAACACTTAATTGAAAAGTTTAATCTGTTTTAATCTATTCTTTAAAACTAGATTTTGTTTTCTTGTTTCAATCAAAACTTTTTTCTCCCTTTAAAATCCTCTTTAAACAGAAAAATAAATATAGAAACCAGCCATAAACTGTTAGTTCCTGATGTTTGACTTTGGATCATGAGCAAGCAAAGGAAAGACATTCAAGCATTTAATTATGACAATAATGATGATGATGAAGATAACGTGTGCTCTACCTATTGAATACAGTCTGAAGTTAATGAATAGTGCAAATAACAATTGCTTATACACACTAACTGCAATACATGGTATAATAACACTTTGCAATGTTTCTGAATCTGAGGTTTATCTTGTCAGATTTGGTTTAATGTTAACCAAGACATAATTCAGTGCATCAGTTCTGATTATATTTGCTTTATGATCATTTTATTTTTATGTAGCATACAGAGAACTCACATGATTTCTTTAAAAATAAATCTTTAGTTCATTTTCTGTTTTCTTGGTAGGGTGCAGTGTACATGTTTCTTTTACTTAGATATAATAACAGCTACAACAGTGCTCATAATATTACTCAAACACGTTCTGTTTGCATTCAAGGCACAATTTATAGTTTTAGAAATCATACTGATTTTATCTATATTTATGCCCTTGTGGTAATCCAAAAGTAATTAAAAGTAATCTGATTACATTACTTTCATATTGCTGTAATCGTATTAAGTTACTGATTGCATTTATTTTTACGTAATCAGTAATGGATTACATAAAAAGTAACCCTTCCAACCTTACTTATATTTTAAAATGAACAAAGAATTTGTATATTGTATTAATTCAACTAATTTCAATGTAATAATTTATCAAGTATATACCAATCCTTTCTGAACAGTATGCCTGAAGAATCAATCATGTATCCAAATTTGTATGTAGTTTGACCACCGACTATGATATAAATGTATTTCATCATGTTCACCTATAAATTTGGCTTAGTTAGTATTATCTGAAAATCACAATATTTTGAAACATGAAAAACCGACTAGCGGTACATCCCATTGTTCTACAGGTCTTATTTTCCAAGGAGTTTTCCAAGGCATGTTAAACACTTACAGAAAACTCAATCCCATATGAATCTTATATATTAGATGGTTGATTTCCTGTTTTTAGTTTAAAAGCCCAATAGTTTGTGTATTCCCCTTCTGAAGCCAATCCAACCCTGTTCAGAAACCATTAAGCCACAGAAAAGCACTGAAACAGGGCCATGAAAATCCTTTCTTCATACACTTACACTCATACAATTTGATTCTATGTAAATTCTGATCCAGGAGGCTTGGGAATTTTTTCCCATGTTTAGTGGTCTGTAGTATATTGGACTCTTTGACTGGACTTCAGTCTGGCAATAGACATTCAAAGTCAGGAGTGAGCCAAACATAAAACTTTGTAAAATTAAGAATTTTTGTCAACATCCGATGATGTCTAACAGACCTGACAGTTGCTTTACTTGTGTAGATAAATGTTTGTTTCTTAGAATTACTAAGCAAAGAATCCAAATGCTATTATGGCTGTTCTTAATGAAAATAGGGTAAAGATAAAAGAAAGACCAAAAAGAAGTTTAAGAAAAAAGTCTTATTTGCTGGTGAGTGGAAAAACCAAAAGATTGAAAGACATTTTTCAGGAAACTCCCAACAGAGTGACCAAATTTATCATGGTTTAGGGATGTTATGTGGCTGCAATCACAGCAAAATTATCACTCACAATAAGTAAAAGGAGAGACAGGCAGGACTACTGCTGAATGATCTGTTGGAATGGAGAAACACCCAGAAATGGTCCCATAGATGTCGACCAATGAGAGCTCTCAGAAATAAATAAAAAAAAGTCATACAGCAGAAGTATATATTTCCACTGAGTTCATACATTTTGTTAAAAATTCTTAATTCTCTCCATTCTCAATGAGTGTGTGAAGCCACATAGCATATAAACCCATATTTCCAAATATGACTGGTATCAGATAAGCAAGCTTGGCCTGTCTGTGTATCATGTTTCAATCAGTCAGAAAACACAAGATGCCATTTCCATAGATTCAGGATGAACGTAAAGGAAGTGGCCATAAAGTTTTCTGTCTTCATCTGTCTAAAGCAGATATAGCTATGAGTTACATTCTAGCATTTCTAGAAACTCTCACTTAAAAAGACCAGCTGGAAGACACTGATGCTCATTACATGCTTCCTTCATGTGTGCACCAGACGCATCTGACACATATCGCAAAGTCAGTAGCACTTCTAATTATGCCGTTTATTTGTGTTGCTTTTTTTTCCTAATTGTTTCTCATTAGGTTCATTGAGACTCCTGTGACTTCATGCATTATATTGTAAATCTGCCAATTCACAGCCATACCAATGGATGGATGTATGGCTTTGATTTGGCTACTTTCCTCCCACACATTATCATATACATCCCTGTCTAAATTGCCTCTAGAATGTCCCAAATGTTCAAATGTCAGTCATAACTATAAACTATAGGATTTACAATACTTATGTTGATGTGTTCATATGGTTCGGTGAAATCTGGTGCTGAGTGAGAAGAATGTTACTGGTACGCTCATCTTTCATCCCTCCAAGGCCCAAGAGAATTCAACCTTACTCTGCGAACATGCCAAATCCCAGCACGTGGAAATCGTGACTCTCTTACTCAAAGACGCGATAGAGCCTGTCCCTCCCACCGAGATGAAGAAGGGTTTCTACAGCCCTTACTTCATCGTACCCAAGAAAGGCGGCGGCTTACGACCGGTCTTGGAATTGCAAGTTTTCAACCGGGCCTTGCACAAACTCCCGTTCAAAATTCTCACGCAAAAGCACATTTTAACTTTCATCCGGCATCTAGATTGGTTCAGAGCGGTAGACCTGAAGGACGCGTACTTCCACGTTTCAATATTGTGTTCGACGGCCAGGCCTATCAGTACAAGGTCCTCCCCTTCGGCATGTCCCTGTCCCCTCGCGCCTTTACGAAGATCGCAGAGGCAGCCCTTGCTCCGATTCGGGAAGCAGGCATCCGCATACTCAACTACCTCGATGACTGGCTCATCCTGGCCCACTACCGGGCATTACTTTCTGCCCACAGGGACCAGGTGCTCAGGCACCTCAGCCGATTAGGGCTTCAGGTCAACTGGGAAAAGAGCAAGCTCGACCCCGGTTCAGAGCATCTCTTTTCTCGGCATGGAGTTAGACTCAGTCTCAATGTCAGCGCGCCTCACCAATGAGCGCGCGCAGTTAGTGCCGAAATGCCTCGCGGCCTTCAGGTTGGGCACAGTGGTCCCTTTAAAACTTTTCCAGAGGCTCCTGGGGTATGTGGCATCCACGCTGCTGGGGTTGATGCATAGGAGACTGCTTCAGCACTGGCTCCAGACTCGAGTCCCGAGATGAGCATGGCGCCACGGCACGCACCGTGTGATCATCACCCCCACCTGCCGCCAAACGTTCAAACCCTAGAAAGACCACAGGTGTCCCCTTGCAGCAGTTGACCCAACACGTCCTGGACGCCTCTAAATTGGGTTGGGGCACCATGTGCAACGGGCACGCAGCAGTGGGCCATTGGAAAAGGGCCCTGCTGCGCTGGCACATCAACTGCCTAGAGTTGTTGGCTGTACTTTTTGCCCTGCGGAGGTTTCTCCCGCTAATTCAGGGCAAACACCACGATTGATCCGATCAGACAGCACCACCACGGTAGCGTACATAAATCGCCAAGGCGGCGTACGCTCCCGCCACATGTCACAACTCGCTGTCGTCTCCTCCTTTGGAGCCAGCAGCGACTCAAGTCGACTCAAGTGCCACTCACATCCCGGGCAACCGCAACGTGGTGGCAGATGCGCCATCACGACAACGCTTGCCCAGCAGAGAGTTGAGGCTTCACCCCCAGTGGGTCCAGCTGATTTGGGTTTGGCAAGGCTCAGGTAGACCTGATCGCCTCCCGAGAGACCCCCCACTGCCCGCTCTGGTACGCCCGAATGGAGGCTCCCCTTGGGGCAGACGCGCTGGCACACAGCTGGCCCATGGGGCTGCGCAAGTGCGCATTTTCCCCAGTGAGCCTTCTTGTACAGGTTAAATTCCTCCCAGCCAAGCCTGTTCCCCTCCTGGGATCTCTCAGTGGTCCTCTCGGGCCTACAGAGACCCCCCTTCGAACTGCTAGAATCAGTCGGACTCAGGGCCCTCTCCCTGAAGATGGCCCTCTTGATCATGCTCGCCTCCTTCAAGAGGGTCGGGGACCTGCAAGCGTTCTCTGTCAGCAACACTTGCCTGGAGTTCGGTCCAGCAGACACTCATGCCCAACTACGTGTCAGACACTACGTGCCCAAGGTTCCTACCACTCCCTTCAGGGACCAGGTAGTGAACCTGCAAGCGCTGCCCTGGGAGGAGGCAGGCCCAGCCCCTTCGTTGCTGTGTCCGGTATGTGCTTTGCATATCTACTTGGACCGCACGCACAGCTTTAGACGTCCCGGAAAGGGAACGCTTTCTCCAAACAGACCCTTTCCCACTGGGTAGTGGATGCCATTGCATTGGCCTATCACACCCAGGCCATGCCCCTCACCTCCCAAGAAGTGAGTGTTGCGTCCTCATGGGCACTGGCCAGGGGCACTTCCCTAGCAGATATATACCTTTGTGAGATTTTTCAATCTCAGGGTTGAGTCGGTAGAACTCGGTAACATGCTGACAAACTGACCAGGTGGATCGCTTGCACCTAGTGCCCTTTCCCTCATTTTATCTTTAAAACGTGCGCTTTTATCCCAGGAGATCCCACTAACTCGGCTCCCTGGATGACTCCTCCCTAGCCCTCTGGTCCATGAATTCAGCAGAGGAATTTGCCGACCACATCCAATGCGGATACTCAATCTACCCTAAACTGGAATAGGTGCTCCACAGGTTGGCCTCCTATGTGGACCAATGTAACCTCCCCTGTGTGTATCTTTCACGGTACAGTCCCATTGCGAGCGGACCAGCATCTCCCTTGGGCAGTTCCCACTGGTCCCTGGTCGCCGTGTCTGTAGCAACTCCTCCCTCCCAATGAGGTAGGATCTACCACCGCGCCATTCTCCACATGTGACCTAAAAGCCCATGTGATGTATTTCACCACTCTATACCTCCCCCAGTCTGGGCAGGTGTGGTCTCCGCAGGGTCTTTCCCCCCTGAAACAATAGGAAAACTGGGAAAGATCACCTACCCCGATGCGCATGATAGCGTTAAGATGGCCCCAGCCACTTTTCTCCCTCTATGTTTCTCGCGTAGAGTCAAAGGCAGCTGGCGCGGCCTGCTCCCATGCTTGGCACGTCGCCTTGTTCCCCCCTGTCAGAGGTAAAGAACCAGAAGGCTTTGACAGGTAAAATAACTGCCCGCTCCTGTGTCAGCAGTATACGTTCACGGCTCAGCGCATGGCGTGATTTAAATTGGACCCCTAGTGTCGCTTCTTCAACACAACATCGAAGTGAGCAACAGACGGGGAACGTCTAGGTTACGGATGTAACCTCAGTTCCCTGATGGAGGGAACGAGACGTTGTGTCCTCCCGGCCACATCGCTGAACCGAGCCACTGTTGCAGCCGAACCTCACTGGTGGCTCCTCAGAAAAGTCCTGACTGAAACAGATGCATTTCCCTCCCTTTATACCCGTATGTCCGGGGGTGGGACATACAAATTCTGTATGCCAATTTCTCATTGGCCTTTTCTCATAGATCAGAGATGCAAAAGGCACTCAAGAGAGACCCCTAGTGTCGCTTCTTCGACACAATGTCTCGTTCCCTCCATAAGGGAACAGGGAACATCCGTAACCTAGACATTCCATGATTTAAAAACACTAAAGTGTTCAGAAGACCAAAATGAGAAACTGAAAAGAAATGTTGGGGGACTTTCATATTTTAAAGTGTCCACAACATTAATAAAAACAGATTGTAATCTTAGATAGTCAGTCTTAGATGTACATTTCAGACAGTGTGTTAAAGGTGTACTTATTAAGTTTTTAGCTCGCTCATATTAGTCTCAATTTTACCAGTGGTTTTAGACATCTATCGTTCTAGATGATGCACAACATTTGTTTACTGTTTACTGACTGCTGCCGCATCACACTGAAGATATTTGTTTATCTTCTGTTTTGTTACTTTTAGTCTGTTTTTCTCTCATGCTACACACATCTTGGATTCAAGATGTGTGTAGCATTGGATTCTCTCAAGCAATGGACATGCTTGGATTCAATCCAAACAAATTTCACTTGGTTGCACATTGGACTGTGACCCGTCAGCCGTGATACACAAGTTCTCTGCAGGCTGTGACCACTGTGTGCTTGTGCTTCATGTTGTGCCATTTATCCATTATCTGCGGTGTGATAGCTGCAGGTTGTTGCAGTTTTTTTGGGACCACTTGTCTGGTCATTTTATCTTTCCATTTGCATACTGTTTGGACTGTTTAGTGAATCATACAAATGCTGATCAATAACATCACTCTGGACTAAACTGTTGACTTGGGCTTTGTTGCTAAGATACAGTACTTTATTTATCTATGCATCTTTGAAAAGGTATTCAAAAGGACATCAACCCTCTATCAGTGTTGGGGTTGACATATGCTGTAGTCATAGGTCTGGCTATGCGAGAGCTATGTTGCCATAACTACAGTGACTGTCCTGTCACAATTTATATCCACTATCTCAATTTCAGTAACAAGTCAAATAACTATCACTAACACCATTTCAACCAAACTAATGAAGAGTAGACTAAATGTTTTGCATTTTGGTTCAATCTGAGCAAAAACTGTATTTTTTCGTTCCAATTCAAAGGTTTCGCAGCCTCCTTTCTAAATGGTTACACGTAAGAACAAAATAAAAGAACGGTTAATAACGTTCTTTTCAAGATGACAGTATTCTGCATTTATGGGTGGGTGAAATACCAAATGCAGCATTGATCGATCTCACAAGAGAAGCAAGCAATCTGGTCTGGAATACAAGCTCAAACTAAGCCACTTGCCACAAAATAAACAAAAAATCAGCGATGTATCACAATAGAAATCATAACAAGCATCTGGTAATTAACAGTTAAGTCAAAATGTTATTAAAGATCTGCTTCTGAGTCAAGACCTGGCAGCATCAAATCTGTATTAATGCATCATTTCTATCAATAATTCAGTGAAGACTTGGAAACAACTGAGAAAAGTACTTTTTACATCTAATAATGTTTTCGTTGTATCTGAATTAGCGTGCATGTATACAGTATGTAGTAATTATACATAGTTGTAAAAAGGGTCTTCATTCACATAATGCAAAATCCACAACAGACAATTCGGCAAAGAAATGTGCGATGAAGCAGTTTTCTTCAGGTTTAAAGCACGTTTAATATTTTCGGGCAGTGGTGCAGTTCCAAAACATTACTGTGATAAACCCTATGGCCTTTAGTTTCATGAAAGGATTATCGGAACACACTTATCTGGTTATAACCCGTTTTCAGCATTTAAAAATAAAGTTTTCACTTCAGACCAATTGAAAATCCCTTTGTTGTGGTTTTTGGTTACGTTCTACTAAAAATGAATTTCGTTTTCTGTTTTAGTTTCTTGAACCATTTTTAGTCCATGGGCTGTATTAAAGAAAAGAGTTTTATACATGTTGTAAAATTGGGCCTGCTTCAGAGAAGAAGGAAAACAGCTGGAAGTCAATAAAAATTACTGTGGCTTTTTTGATGGGTCACAGGTCTGTCCTGATATGGTCGCCCTTATCCTCGTAAATCATAAACACAAATTTGCAAGATAAAAGAAAATATGATTCGGGCCACATTAAATTTGGAAATGTGGGCCACCACTTGAAATAAGCTATTACTGCAAATAAAATGATTTTGTTTTATACATATATATATATACTTCAGCATATATATATATATATATATATATATATATATATATATATATATATATCAGATGTTCAAAAGATGTGGAAGTATTTTGTGTGAAATAATTGGGCTGATATATGAGGAAGTTGTGTTTAATCTGAAAGAAGAACTCTGTGGAACAGGTATCAGATAGCATTGTTGATGTAACTGGAGATTTGTAATTGGTTTACAGTCAAGCTCAAACACTGAAAACTGAAAGATTGGCCTACTAAATAAATTGCTAACTGGTGTTACTGGAAAAGAAATGATAGACGTAATCTAACACTCACTGTCAAATAGAATCAATAGTGAAAAAAAGGAACAGAACAGATTTACTGGATACTAAACGGTCAGTGTTCTACAAATGTTCCATTTAAAGACACCACTAGTCAAATGGTAGATAATGTTGCTACTTGTAATGCAACGCAAAAGCATAAGAATTAATTGAAGGAACAGTAGTATAGGCACTTAGGCAGTCATTCAAATATCCCTGATTGGATATGTATAGGATACTCAGACTGAACATCTGCAGCTATGACACAAATACTTGAACATGTAGGGTTCTGGGCTAGTGTAAACTAATTAGAAGAACTGATTAAAGCATAATCAAAATGTCATCTGATGGGAAAACTGAGAGCAGTGATGACAGACACCCCACACAAAGAAAAGAGAGGGCCAGAAGTACGAGAGGGAGAAAGGGAGGGGGGTTAAGGAAAAGTAAAAGGTGGGGGTTCAATGAGCTTATCATTTGTTTCAATGCACAGACAAACAAAATAAAGAGAGGTATTAAACACAGTACAAAACTCCACAAATGCTGCATACCAAAATCTCCTATTCTCTCCCTCTCTCTCTCATTTCCTTTCCTTACTGGCAAGAACACAGTGAAGACACATGGGAAACTTGAGTACACACGCGCTCACACAAACACGCACGCGCGCATGTCAGTCACTATCTAGCCCTGTAAAAGCATTACAGCTTGCCAGTTTGAATCAGATTCTAGAATAAGATGTAAAACTCATGCAAAAAAAGCCTAGTTTAAAAGAAAAAAACATGTAGAGCATAGTGACTCACCCTTCCTTTTGCAGCTCTTGCTGTCTTTCTTTATCTCTCTTTCTGTCCCTCTTTCTCTGAGTCAGTCTGCAACACCAGCTGTACTCACAGCCACGCCCACTTCAGGGTCATGTGACCACAGAGCAGCCAAGCAGCACTCATCACCCATTCATACAGGCTGTAGTAGAATCTGTCATGGAGAGGGTGCTTGTGTGAGAGAAATTCTACTGCTACGTATAAAAGTCCCGTAACTGTTTTTCCTTAAAAATTTTATATAAAACTATTTTTTATCATAATTAATATATAAGTGTAAACTGACATTTTACAAACAATCTTATGACTGAGCAATTGTCTTGCCAGAAAATCAGTCTCTAATTCACTGACAACTATTGTCAGAGAAAAATGTATTAATGCTCCTCACTGTATCAACAGTAAACCAGACCTCAGACATCCAGATGTGTGTGAAGTTGCTTTCAAAATTATGTTTGTGTATGTGTACATGTATGTACTGTATGTACTAGTTTAATACATGGCCAAGAATGCAAACGTGGAAAACTAAGGAAGTCATTAAACAGCACAAGACAGTGTCATATCTTTATAAGGTCAAAGAAAACCAAAGTACTTTTCAGAAGCTCATATTTATTCTACCCATTTGAAACAATTCTTCTGAGACACAATGTGACAGTTTCAATTGTCTGAAAGTAACCACATCCAGAAACCTGTGTAACTGCCTGAAATGTGGTGCAGACATTTGCTATTATTTAAACATTAATAATTTTGTTTCATCTTGATAGTGTCATAGTTTAAAGGAATGTTCTGGGTTCAATGCAAGTTAAGCTAAACAAACAAAAGCCACAAAACATAATTATTCTTGTCCATCATTTATTAAAAAAGGTGAGGCAAAAACGTGATAACAGTATTGTACTTACAAGGGAAGTGAATAGTACCAGTCCATAAAACACTAAAATACAAACTGTTTCAAAAGTATAAACATTATACGTGTTAACATAAAATGTGTGATAAAATTTCCTTATTAATTTGTGTAAAGTTATATCCAATATTACAACATCCTGTAATCCAGATATTGGATCTAACTGTACATAGACAAGACCAGTAAACTATTTTATCGCACTAAAATTATGTTAACACGTATAATGTTTGATTCCTGTGGCTATACTTTTGAAACATCTCTGTATTTTAGTTTTTAATGGACTGTTACCTTTCACTTCCACTTTTTTAATGAAGTCAAAATAATTTTTGGTGGTAATCAACATTATCCCACAAATGCTGTTGATTGAACTGAGAACATTCCTTAAACTGATCGTAAAATAATAATAATTATGATTTCAAATTCATGCTGTGATTCTTCAGAAAGACAAAGATAAAGGAGGGAAGTGATTAGGGTACAGGGAGAAGTCTGTATCAGAGATGCATTAGTGTGTAATTCTGAAAACATCTGAGAATGGCTACATTATGTTCCTCAGGATCAGACATAAGCTTATTGAATTTATAATAGACCATTGAGACAGAGAAAGACAGGAAGAAAGTTATGGGGGAGGGGATGGTCTACTTCCTGTAGACATTTTGGTTTCCTTGTTTATCTTAATCACACAGATAATGAGATTGGTCCTTAGAGCTTTGACAAAACAACTTTCCATAACAAGCACAAACATTCAAATATAACTGGTGAGTCATTGCTCTTCACACACAGTCAACCTCTTCCTGAGATTTCCTGATTCTAGAATGAATAGTTTGTTATTCTAAACAATATTGTTTGTTATGTTTTCCTCCCAGGAAGTAATCAGAGAGCAGATGAAGGTGTAACATTGCCCAGTAGCAAAATTGAGAAACACCAGAGCTAGAGAGAGGACATATAAATTGTAGACTCTCAGAAAGAAGTTTGTGCTTTGCAAGATTAGATACTGTATGATAGTGAGGCACACATTTACAGCATATGGAATTGATTTTACAGCTTTCTCTGTACTGAGGCAGCGAGGGTGACTCATTCTTAAAGCCTTTAGAGTTTTAGCTCAGAGACAGGACAAGACTTCAGCTCAGTCTTCTCTGTTTAAAGCTTGAGGTATTTAGTTTGTAGGTGATACTGAATGTGTTTATAGTAAAGCTGTCACCTTCTTAATTTGTCTCAATGGTTCCATACAATACTGTCTTAAACCTAGGTCAGACTTCAATGTCGCTTACTAGAAGCATTTGAGATTTATCTTTTGCGTTTTTCTAAGCTAAAACATTTTGTGTGCAAATCTTTAAGGGTTGTGTAGTATACTCATAGAGTATTACTAGAGCTCTTGAATTATTTCAGAGTAAATGATCTGGTGGCATGTTTTCCCTAAAAGTTACTCAGAGCTTAGTGCTGTTTGCTTTTTTATCAACTCTTTCCTTCACCATTGAGACTGTGCTTGATCAAGTTTTGTACCATAGATAAACTTTGAGGGTTTGTGGTTCAAGCTGCAAAGTAATTTGTTTAAATAATGGTGTTTTTCCACTGAAGCTTTCCCAGCTGCAGACTTGAGTTTACTATCATTACTTAATGTCTTCAGCAGCTTCCTTTAAAGCTAAAAACTGGACACAAAAGTGTTAAAAACAGAAAAGGAACCTTGAAACAGTTTGATCATTTGTTTAAAGCCTGTTTCTCTGAAGTATAGTAAAATAAAGACAGTGTATTGTCACCATGTTTGTAGATAATTCATTCCAGTTGTGCACTATCATGGCTACAGTTACTCATGCAACAGTTCCACATCTCAACTAGCATGGCTTCTACACATAAGCAGCTATCATGTTCAATGAGGCTGCTTTGGAATCTTTAGAGAAAGGTTAACCTCTCAGAGCTGGAAACCCTCCCTGGGGTTCTCTATTCTGATTCTGACAGCTGTGAGTTCTGAAGTCATAATGTGCAACTCACAGTGTTTAAATCCTTTGTTAATGTATTTACTATTAAAAACAAACAAAAAATGTTTGGGCAGGAAATATTGAAGGGTTTATCACTTTTTTATTAGCCAATGTTCAGCCATGAACCATGATTTGCTACTCGCTGGTCAATTACAGGAGGAGAGACATTCTCATTCTACGGAGCATTTAATGGACAAAAGTCTGTGTAGTGCAGCATGAGTCAGCAATATTCTAAGATTTATTTTCCCAGAAGAGAAAGACTGTAAACTATAAATGCTTATATCTGCTAAAAGATAATCTTGTCAACATTTACGAGTACACGAGCATATAGATGGCCTCAAAACAAACACACATGGCCTAAAAGCCACAAAACTGAAAATTCTATTTCAACCTGAAGGATTCTTGTTCTGTTTAGAAAATGATCACAATATCTGTGATTTTGGTAATGAATTCAGTATTCTTAAGGATTATTTTTTACACAAACCCAAGTGCTATTTAAGGCAAAAAGTTTAGCAAGTTTTTAAAGGCTTATGCCAAGACAAAGAGAGAGAGAGAGAGAGAGAGAGAGAGAGACAACGGGACAGAAAAAGATAGATGAGAGTAAGCTGAACACAAAGAATATGTAGGAATATACAAAAATGTGGGAGACTAATGTAATGACAGAGGGTCCTGAGAATAATGTCATTTGGACGGAGAGGGTTTGCACTGTGGTGGGAAACTAGTGTGACCTTCGACCTCCCTCTCACCATAAAAAGTAAACACATGTTTCCAGAAATGTAATCATTAGACACTTCCAGTCTCTTCTCAACTCTTCCCAGGAACAGAGAGGTCCTTTACTAACTAGGGTGGCAAGATGTCCTGTATTTTAGCACTTTATCTAGTGTCCTGACTTATTCTAAAAAAATTGTTTTGTCCCATATTTCCCCTCTCCTAAAATTTCTCACCTATGCGCCTTTCTCAGTCAAATGAGTATTCTAATCAAAGGTAGTCAAGGATATGGCTTGTAAAACCAATAAAATCACACTGTGTTTGAAGTGCATGATTGGATTAAACTATCCAATCACAATCCCCTATCAATAGACGTAGAGTTAGTGAACTGATTGAAGAGTCAGTTTGAAAGAGCACACATATGAAATTGCGGCTGGAAAAATTTCAAGGAAGTGTGCATGTACATTTAATGAGGATCTTCAAAAAGTTTAAATTCCTAAAAAAGGAGTCAGACAGAGCCTAGTAAAGTGAGGTGTGAGATTTGAGGAGCTCGCTTTTCCAATGCTCATGGAGGATGCACCGACATCGCACAGCCTGTTCATACAAAAAGCACGTGGATGCTGCTAAAAGTATGAGTGGGACATCAAGTGTTAGCGATTTTTTTTTGTGAAGCAAAGTTCAGAATCTGACAAGGTGCACACAAGTGAATGACTTTTTGCTTATCATTCTGTTGTGCATGGCCATAGCTTTGCACATTTATGACCTGAGAAAAACCTTGCATGCCAGGCTGGAGGAATCATTCATACCCTCTGACATTAAAAAGCAGTTGCCATCTTCAGGGAGTGGGCCTTGAGCTCAACTGAATCAAGCGGCTCGAAGGAGGGTCTCTGAAGGCCCGAGAGGACCACAGAGAGATCCCAGGAGGGGAACAGGCTAGGCCGGGGAGGGTTCAGTCTCAGAGGTTTCAGGAACCTGATAATCAAGTCATGCTTACCGAGCGACTTGCCATCTTCTGCGTGGTGGTGGGCTGCGATAGCAGCTACATACACCTTCAAGGTGGAGGGGGACAGCATCCCCTCCAGCCTCTCCTGCAGGAATGAAATGCCCTGGTTGAAGCTGGTGACATTCAAGTGGATGATTTATTTTTCACCGTGAGAAACTTTTATTCAGCATCAGTTGATTACCTCCAAAATTGGAGCTCATTGGAGAACAGAAAAACTTACTGGGACCTACTGAGAGACATCCCAGAGTGGAAAGACATTCGGAGAAGCCTCGAACACTTCTACTCTCAGTTTGATTGGCTCGTTTGTCTCTTTGATGAGTGGGCTAGTGCGACATTATCACTCATCGCATCGTGGAGTGGAACATGAATAAGACGGCCATGTCTGAGAGTTGGACAGACATTTTTTTGTAAGCTGGAGAGCAAAACCATCAACTTTGGAGTCTTAGCCAAGGTTGTGGAGTTTGTTTTATGCCTGCCTGAGACATCTGCATCTGTGGAGCGTGTGTTCTCATTAATGAACGCAGCATAGGCACCAGATAAATGTTGACTCAGTGTAACAGTCATGAATGCAATGCTTCGCGTACATCTTAATTTTGGACTGGACTACTCTGCATTTTACAATAAACTTTTGAAAGACAAGCGCACACTGAGAAAAATTGCTGCCAGCAAAAAGTACAAGGTGACAACAGTTACAGATGCAGATGCACCCTCTACTTCGCAATGATCTGTGCCTAGGTAAGGATACGCCAGTTTCATTTTTGCTGGGAGGGGTCTGTCCTGTTTTCCAAAAGCAGGAATCTGATCACCCTACTACTAGTATAACATACAACTCAGTGTGTTACACATTATTCATTTGGCAGATGCTTTTATCCAAAGCGACTTACAAAAGAGGAAAACATAAGCAAATCATCTTAAGGAGACAGTGGTACGAAAAGTGCCATACTACAAAGTTTCACTATCATCAGAATAGTATACAAAAAAGATTTAAGTGCAACAAGAAATGTAAATTTAGTAAATTTTTTATTTTTTTAAGTGACTGGTTAAGTGCTTTTGGAAAAGATGTGTTTTTAGCCGTTTTTGAGGCTGTCACTTCTGGAGACATGGATTTAACCACTAGAGTCATATGGATTACTTTTATGCTGCCTCTATATGCATTTTGGACCTTCAAAGTTCTGGCCACCATTCACTTGCATTTTATGGTCTTACAGAGCTGAGATATTCTTCTAAAAATCTTTATTTGTGTTTAGAAGAAAGTAATATATTTCTGGGATGGCATAATGTTGAGTCAGCGAGCCAGAGCCTGCCACGGCCAACGAGCCAACGCCCATGCCTGCCTCGGCCGACGCGCTGGAAGTCTCGTCCGTCCCAGAGCCAGCATTGTCAGCCTCGTCCGCCCGGAGGAGGAGGAGAAGAGGAAAGGCTTCTGCTCTCCATCCTCCCTGATTTTGCACAGCGCCGGAGCAAGAAAGCTCACTCGGGGAAATGGATACTTGCGCAGCCCCCGGGGCCAGCTATGTGCCTCCTGTCAGGGAGTACCAGAGCGGGCAGTGGGAGTTGTCTTGGGAGGCAAAGAGATCTATCTGTGTCTTGCCGAAGTGGTCCCAAATCAGCTGGACCACCAGGGGGTGGAATCTTCACTCTCCGCTGTGCCAAACACTGTGATATTGCGTCCGCCGTCGTGTTGTGGTTGCCAGGGATGTGAGTGCCGTGCAGCGACCTGAGTCATGGCTGACTCCAAAGGAGGAGATGGCGGGCGAGTTGTGATATATGACGAGAGCGCACGCCGCCTTGGCGATTTATGTACGCTACCATTGCGGTGCTGTCTGAACGGATCAAGACATGCTTGCCCCGGATTAGTGGGAGAAACATCCATAGGGCAAGAGATACAGCCAACAACTCTAGGCAGTTGATGTGCCAACAATGCCTGGGTCCTGTCCAGAGGCAAGCGGCTGCGTGCCCATTGTACACGGCGCCCCAACCCTGTTGAGAGGCATCTGTGGTCACCACGACACATCTGGACACCTGCTGCAACGCAGAAAGGCGCCGTAAGGTGCTGGCTTTCTCGCCACACACGGAACTAGAGCAAACACCGCTGAAAGGAGATGGGAGACGGGCAAACTGATTCACGTAGCCAAGTCGGATGATCCTGGACAGCAAGCGTGACGGATTGGGAAGTGAAAGCCATGCATCCAAACTCCACACGAGGGGCACTAACAGGACGATAGCTTTTGACGTACCGGGTGGGGCTTCGCGGCTGGGGGGAGCAGGTAATAGCACGTCGAGAGACAGGAGAGCGTCCCGAGGCTTGGGTGCTAAGAAAAGACACAAAGCACTTATCTCCCTTTGCGCACCCGGCAGGGGGCGGGTTAGAGACTGATGAAGAGGTTCTAGAGAGGCGTCTTTGGAACTCGTCAGCGCTGGCCTGCCGGGGCTGAGCAGTCGCAGGGCCGGAGGCGGGGGAACTGCGTCCGGGGAGCCAGGACTGTAGAGTTTTGGGGCCGGGGTGCCGTGAGAACAGCGCGCACCGGCTGGATGACCCAGGGTGTGAGGAAATCGCTCTTTATTGAGAATGTAACAAGGCAAATGAAACAAGGATTCTTCTCCTGGCCCTCCACCGGGGGATGGAGTGGTCTTGGTACCACCTCCGGAGCGAACGTCTGACTGTCTGGGTCACCCGTCTCAGGAGCAATTCGGAGCTTTCCTGGTCCTTGAAGGGGTCCTGGAGACGGGGGGCATACACCGCCTGCGAGGTGCTCGACGCTGGGGCTGAGAGCTGGGCCCGGTTTGAGGCAGAGCTACCTGTTGTTTAGCCGCAGTGGGATGCCCTCGGCGAGCAGGCGGGGCACGGGGCGCGCTGGCTTGGCAGCGCCATGGCAAGATGTGCCATCTGCTTCTTCACCACCGAAAACTGCTGGGCGAAGTTGTCGACGGTGTCGCCGAAGAGGCCAAGCTGGGAGACCTGGGCGTTGAGAAAGCATGCCTTGTCAACGTTGCGCATCTCGAACATGTTCAGACAGAGGTGACGCTCCTGGACCACGAGGGTGGCCATCGCCCACCGGAGTGCCTGTGCTGTGACCTTCGTGGATCTGAGAGCGAGGTCGGTGGCAGAGCGCAGTTCCTGCAGCACGTCGGAGACAGAACTACCCAGGTGAAGATTTTTGAGTGCATGAGTGGTGCCCTGACCAGCCTCAGACTGGGCGAGCAGACCCGAAGGTGACAGCCCAGACGAGTAATCAGCATCAGATGCCGCTGTGACACTCTCCGATGCAACGGTGAATGCCGGCTGGCCGCGAGGTGAGCCGCAATCATCCTGAGCTTGGACGGAAGCAGGCAAGCGTGCCGGGGGGCGGGTGGTTCGTGGGGACTTACCAGGCAATGAAAGCGCTGTCGAAGCGCCCAGGGGCATGTACTACACAGCGTGCAGAGAGAGAAAACACCAGAGGTGAGTGAAACAGTGGTGAACTCAGCTTTGCTGTTGCACAACCGTTCAGCTCCGAAGAAAAATTCGAACTGGCACTTGCTGCCCCACTTCCCTTTATACCCGTATGTCCGGGGGGGGCATGCAAATTCTGTCTGCCAACTTGACATTGGCCTTTTCTCAGGTTCAGAGGTACATTTGGCATCCCAGGAAGACCCCTTGTGTCACTTCATTCGACACAACGTCGAGTGAGTGACAGAAGGGTAACTAAAACTATTTATCAGCTAACATAGCATACTGATATACACATAGAGCTCCATACTCCCGAACTATACCAAACACTTTGTTACACTATTGTATGTTTTGTAAGTCATATGTTGTACTATGAATAAGAAAGCAGCGTATTTGCTTAAATTGATTCTGTATACCTGACATTTAGTATAAAGAGAAGATCGTTTAAATTATTTGAAAGTTACGAAGCAAGGTAGCTTGCGATTTGTCAGCATTAGCAGGCAAGATCAAGTTAGCTAAAATTACCCAGATCAATCCTTATGGCACTATATTTCGCATGCTATACAGTTATGTAAGCTTACCTGTCCATTAAGAAGAACGCCAATTCAGGGTCAGTTTTGATTCCCAAAATCGAATGAAGAAAACAAAAGAATCGAGGAATCAAATGCCCTGCCAATGTTCACTCTAGTTTTCGATCGACCACCAGCATGTTCCCGCTTAGCCAGATGGGATTCAGTAGATAAATGTTTTTTTTTTTTTTTTGGCTCACTAGAGTTTGTGTAGGAGTCGGTGTTATGCTGGGAGCAGGCCGTTTGCTGGATTCCATCTCTAAGATAACATTACCTAGTGTTGAAGTTTGTTCTCACTGTTGAATAGTGGAAGCACTGAGGCAAGGCTCTCGGGAGCATGCATTAAAGTCACATCCATTGGATTTTCCCGGCAAAAGCGACCCGCTCCTTTCCCACGAAAATGAGTCTACAGGCTTTAATAGGCAACCTAGGAAGTCCGGGAAGGGCTCATTTTTAAGTTGCCTTACAAGCTGTTCACACATTGGCAAAAAAAAAAGTGAATATTACATGAAAATTGTTACATATTGCACCTTTAAGTATATATATATATATATATATATATATATATATATATATATATATATATATATATATCACACACTACCAGTCAAAAGTTTTGAAACACAATCATTCATTATTATAATTGTTTTTCTTCACATTTTATAATAATAGTAAAGTCATCAAAACTTTCGAATAACATAAATTTAACTTTAACTGGGTATTATGTTGTGACTAAACAAAATCCAAAATAAATAAAAACTGTGTTATATTTGAGCATTTTCAAAGTAGTCACCTCTTGACATTTTCTCAACCAACTTCTTTAGGTATCACCCTAGGATGCTTTTTAAACAGCATTGAAGGAGTTCCCATCTATGTTGGCACTTTTTGCTTTTATTTATTATTTTCATAAGAAACATTTCAGTCAAGTGTTTCAAAAGTTTTGACCGGTAGTGTATATATATATATATAATGATACTGGTCTCTCTAATGTATCGATAACACCAAATACAGACTTAATTCTGTACACACGCACTGTCTTGTTGTTTCCAGCTCTCATATATGTGTAGACATGCAAGAAGAGCACTCACAACACCTGACTACGCAAGAAGAGCACTCACAACACCTGACTACTGTGTGTCAAGTCAAACTTCCTGTCATGCTGAGATATTGGAAAATGTGTTGAGTTGGTCCATCCAGATGCAGTAAGGACCAAATATTTAGATATACTGTATATACCCTGAAAACAAACAGTAAAACATACAGATGTGCTCGATGAATTTGCAAACTTTAAGTCACAAGCTACATTTGCATAAGCCAAACTCTTAGACAAGATGCCACAAACCTTGAAAACTTTGACAAATCTAGCAAAAATAAACAATTTCTCATAATTACCTACTTTATCCTATTTATAGCCTGATATATTCTAAACATAATGTGTGTCGAACAACGGAAAGCCGAAAGTGTCACGAACCCCTTTCCTCTGCCCCATCTCCGCTTCCTCGAGCATGCACCCATACACTCCGCGAGCATGCTCGCTTCCCGCTCCCTCGCTCCGCCCCCTTGAGCGCGTACGCTCTTTTCCTCCCTCGAGCACTCACGCTCCTTTTGCTATTACTGAGCTCTCGCCAGTAAACTCTCTCCCCTCTGACTCATGCTCGCTTCTCACGCGCACCAGCCTGAACATTATGACCACTTGCACTCACGCGCTTCCTATCCCCACACATTAGATTCACCTGCACTCGTCTCGTCACCTTCATTGTTCACACCTGCACCTTCCCCTATAAATACCCAGCACTTCCGTTTCACGGGTGTTGGTTATTGTATGTATTTAGATTCCCGTGTTTATGCCCCCGCTAGTCTCGTCTAGTTTTGACCTCCCCTCTAGTCCCCTCTTGCTACGTGTTTGTTTCATCCTGTTTACCCCGACATTGACCCTCGTTCCCCTCGACTACTCTCCCGGATTTGCCCCTTGTTTGTACTTTTGCCCGGACTGCTTTAATTTAATAAAGCAGTTTTCATCCGTCATTGTGACTGTCTCTACTTGTGTGTGTGTGTGTCGGGTTACAGAATAACCAACCCCACCGAAGACAGTCACAATGCGTCGCGCTGAGGATTCGCGCGGCTCACTAGAGCGGAGGAACTCGTCACATTCAGCGCAAGGAGCGACGGTGTGGAAGCATGATCGCAGCTCACAGGCCAGGGCCAGCAGGTACGTGCGATTTTTGATTTTTGTCACCCTGCGTCACCTGTGTCTGCCCCTGAGCCCGTTTATGCTTCCCATGCGTTTTTGAGCGCCGTAAGCTCTCCACCCCGGAGAGGTTTTACGGCTCTTCAGACGCTGACCAAGGGGTTTTTATGCGAGGCAGCGGTGGTGTAACCCATAACCCCGCCCTCGGCATTATGGACCCAGCGGCCCAACTCGTGGGTTTGCGTCAGGGAGCCAAACCGTGGAGGCTTATATTATGGATTTTTGTGTCCTGGCGTACCAGGTGAATTTTAATGAGGTGGCTCTGAAGACCATTTTTCAATGTGGTCTGAATGAGCCAACCTCATCATTAATGCCTGGTGGTCGCTGCCCCCTTAACCTGGCTCAGTTTATTGACCTCGCCCTACTGTACTCTGGTTCCTCGTTCACTGTGGGGGAGGCAGACACTGAACCAGCGCTCCACACCAAGACCCCCGTCTCGAAGCCTACCACGGCCCCAGTCCCTAAGCCTACCACGGCCAACGAGCCAGCGCCCATGCCCGCCACGGCCAACGAGCCAGCGCCCCTGCCTGCCACGGCCGGTGAGCCAGCGCCCATGTCTGCCACGGTCAGCGAGCCAGCGCCTGTAGCCTCGACCCCCCCTGAGCCAGCGCCTGTAGCCTCGACCGTCCCCATGGCCATGTCCCCTGTTGGCCGAAGACGTAAGAGAAGGAAGCGGGCCCCTTCTCCCCAGTCTCGTCTTGTGCTCAAGACCTCTGCTCCGCCCTCAGAGTCTTCCACGGCTCTGCAGACCTCTGCTCCGCCCTCAGAGTCTCCCACGGCTCTGCCGGGTTCTGCTCCGCCCTCAGAGTCTCCCACGGCTCTGCCGGGTTCTGCTCGCCCCTCTGAGCCCTCCTGGGCTCCGCCTCCACGAGTCTCCAAGGGCCCCTCCACGAGCCTCCTAGGGCTCCTCCTCACGAGCCTCCCAGAGCTCTACCCCTCAAGTCCCTCAGGGCTCCACCCTTCAAGCCTCTCACGGCTCGCCTCTCGAGTCTCTCAAGGCTCCATCCCTCGAGTCTTTCATGGCTCCACCCCTCAAGACTCTCACGGCTCGCCTTTCGAGTCTTTCAGGGCTCCATCCCTCGAGTCTTTCATGGCTCCACCCCTCAAGCCTCTCACGGCTTCGCCTCTCGAGTCTTTCAGGGCTCCATCCCTCGAGTCTTTCATGGCTCCACCCCTCAAGCCTCTCACGGCTTCGCCTCTCGAGTCTTTCATGGCTCCACCCCTCAAGCCTCTCACGGCTTCGCCTCTCGAGTCTTTCATGGCTCCACCCCTCAAGCCTCTCACGGCTTCGCCTCTCGAGTCTTTCACGGCTCCACCCCTCAAGCCTCTCACGGCTTCGCCTCTCGAGTCTTTCATGGCTCCACTCCTCAAGCCTCTTACGGCTTCGCCACTCGAGTCTTTCATGGCTCCACTCCTCAAGCCTCTTACGGCTTCGCCACTCGAGTCTTTCATGGCTCCACCCCTCAAGCCTCTCACGGCTTCGCCTCTCGAGTCTCTCAGGGCTCCACCACCCCTCAAGCCTCTCACGGCTTCGCCTCTCGAGTCTCTCAGGGCTCCTCCGCCTCTCAGGGCGTCCCCTCTCGAGTCTTTCATGGCTCCACCCCTCAAGCCTCTCACGGCTTCGCCTCTCGAGTCTCTCAGGGCTCCTCCGCCTCTCAGGGCTCCGCCCCTCGAGTCTCTCAGGGCTCCTCCCCCTCTCAAGCCTCTCAGGGCTCCCCCTCTCGAGTCTTTCAGGGCTCCTCCTCCTCTCAAGCCTCTCAGGGCTTCGTCTCTCGAGTCTTTCAAGGCTCCCCCCCTCAAGCCTCTCGAGCCTCCCAGGACTCGGCCACTAGAGGCTCCTATGGCTCTGCCTCCCGAGCCTCCTACGGCTCCACCTCCCGAGCCTCCCAGGGCTCGGCCACTAGAGGCTCCTATGGCTCTGCCTCCCGAGCCTCCTACGGCTCCCCCTCCAGAGCCTCCTACGGCTCCACCTCCCGAGCCTCCTACAGCTCTGCTCCCAAAGACTCCAGAGCTTCCTAGGGCTCCGCCTCTTGAGCCTTCCACGGCTCCACCACCCGAGCCTCCTACAGCTCTGCTCCCTAAGACTCCAGAGCCTTCTAGAGATTCGCCTCTCGAGCCTCCTACGGCTCCGCCTCTCGAGCCTTCCACGGCTCCACCACCCGAGCCTCCTACGGCTCTGCTCCCTAAGACTCCAGAGCCTTCTAGAGATTCGCCTCTGGAGCCTCCTGCGGCTCCGCCTCTAAAGCCTCCCTTGGCTCCACCTCCAGAGCCTACCAGGGCTTCACTCCTGGAGCCTTCTACGGCGCCACCACCCACGGCGTCACCTCCCTCGGCTCTGCCTCCAGAGCCTTCCAGGGCTTCACCTCTGGAGCCTCCTACGGCGCCACCTCCCCCGGCTCTGCCTCCAGAGCCTACCAGGGCTTCACTCCTGGAGCCTTCTACAGCGCCACCTCCCACGGCGTCACCTCCCTCGGCTCTGCCTCCAGAGCCTTCCGGGGCTTCACCTCTGGAGCCTCCTACGGCGCCACCTCCATGGGCTCCACTTCCTGAGCCTTCCAGGCTTTCGCCCCTAAAGCCTCCTTCGGCTCCACCTCCAGAGCCCACCAGGGCCTCGCCCCTGGGGCCTCCTGCGACTCCACCTCCCTCGGCTCCGTCTCCTGAGCCTTCCTCGGCTCTGCCTCCGGAGCCCCCCGAGCCTCCCTCGGCGCCGCCTCTTCTGTCTCTCAATTCCCGCCTGCCGAGTCTCTCACGGCTCCGCCTTCCAAGGCTCAGTCTCCCAAGTCCTCCACGACTCCGCCTTTCACGGCTCCGCCCCTGAAACCTTTCCTCACTGGGTCTTGCCTGCTCCCCTTGTTACCGTTCCTCTACCTGTCCTGTGGCCTCTTCCCTGGCCTCCGGACCCTATTCCTGTCCGGTGGTCACCTTCCAGACCCCGGACCCAGTCCCTGTCCTCCAGTAGCCTTCCAGACCTCCTGACCCAGTCTCTGCCCTATGGCTGCCCCCTAGACCTCCCGACAACCCGCCTGTCCACTATGTTCCCCTTGACCTTGCCTTGAACTGCCCATTGACCCCCATGGACTGTTTCATCTCCCTTTTGTGCCTTCTGCCCCTTGAGCTCACACGCTCGTTCTGCTCCCCAGCGAGCTCACGCTCGTTCTGTCCCCTCGAGCTCTCACGCTCGTTCTGTCCCCACGAGCTCACACGCTCGTTCTGTTCCCTCAGGCTCCTCGCAGGCCGAGCGGCCGTCAGGAGCCGTCCTATTCAGAGGGGAGTACTGTCACGAACCCCTTTCCTCTGCCCCATCTCCGCTTCCTCGAGCACGCACCCATACACTCCGTGAGCATGCTCGCTTCCGCTCCCTCGCTCCGCCCCTTGAGCTGCGTACGCTCTTTTTCCTCCCTCGAGCACTCACGCTCCTTTTGCTATTACGAGCTCTCGCCAGTAAACTCTCTCCCCTCTGACTCATGCTCGCTTCTCACGCCGCACCAGCCTGAACATTATGACCACTTGCACTCACGCGCTTCCTATCCCCACACATTAGATTCACCTGCACTCGTCTCGTCACCTTCATTGTTCACACCTGCACCTTCCCCTATAAATACCCAGCACTTCCGTTTCACGGGTGTTGGTTATTGTATGTATTTAGATTCCCGTGTTTATGCCCCCGCTAGTCTCGTCTAGTTTTGACCTCCCTACTTGTTACCTCTTAGCTTGCCAACTCCCCATCCCTCTAGTCCCCTCTTGCTACGTGTTTGTTTCATCCTGTTTACCCCGACATTGACCCTCGTTCCCTCGACTACTCTCCGGATTTGCCCCTTGTTTGTACTTTTGCCCGGACTGCTTTAATTTAATAAAGCAGTTTTCATCCGTCATTGTGACTGTCTCTACTTGTGTGTGTGTGTGTCGGGTTACAGAAAGGGACAATATAATGTGTTTTCTTCTGTTACACCTAACCAAACATCAATAACTAAGCAAGCTTAAATTGTGCAAACAGTAAAAAAAATGCAAAACTATCAACTGTTGTTTATTTGCACAGTTATATCAACAACAAAAAAGAAAGAATATAATTTGTTTGCACAAATTAAAAATTCACTTTAAAGAAATTTCAAGACGAATAAGTAATAATTAAATTACCAAATGTAGGTAAGGTAAATGCCATTTACACTTATTTAGAATAGTGTCATGCTATTTGCACCCTGTTGTAAATCTTGGCAGATGATTTGCACAGCATTGTAATATAGTGTAATCTAAAACAGTATATTATATAAAAACATATTCAGTGTATTCTAAAACAGTATATAATATAACAACATATTCAGTGTATTATAAAATAGTATATAATATAACAACATATTCAGTGCATGTATTAATGTGACTGAACTTAAATACATCTCTAGCTGTGGTACGAAACCCACCTGATTTTTCATGTGGAGAGAGAGAAAGACCATTCTCTTCCCTGTGCGCACATCATGAACCTCGCTCTCTGTCAGCCCATGAGATGCAGAGCCTCTGAAGAAAGCCGACACCCTTCTCTGTGCTGCCCAACATTTTATGAGCCCCGTGATCACCGCAAGTATATTGTGTTTACTTTCAGTTATATCACACTTCCCTTAGACATTTAGTTTAAAAGAGAAAACTCTCTGATGGCATTCAGCCACTGTCTGTCTTCACTTACATGGAATGAATTTGGGGAGAGGAAAGAAATTGGCAAAAGGTAGATTTGAATCCCGTCGCCCGTACTGATAGCCACGTGTCGTACTAATGTCACCACACTACTTCTTAGTGAAATAGGAGTCAAATTGATATACTAATATATTTATGCCTTTATTTAATGATTATATAATATTTTTTCATATTTTTGATAGATTCTATTGAACAATTTGAATGCTTATGTAGCCTATCAGGCAGGGTTGGCACTGGTAAAAGTATGCAATTTCTGAACTTCGAGCGTATCTGAAGCTGAGACAAAAGTAAGTGGGACATTTTAGATTTACATAACATCTCACAGATGTAACATTTAAACATTTATTATAAAGGGTATTATATTCTTATATTTCATCAAAGATGGCCCCATATATATCCACAGAGGTCTGGGCTAAGCTCTGAATATCCACTGACCCTAGATCCGCCCTGCTTCCATCTGTCTCATAATGAATAGCGCTTCAGAAAACCAACCATCTGAGCATCACTCTTCCACTATTGCAGGATTCAGATGCACGTGAGTACAATGGAAACAGAAGAAAAAGGAAAGAAAACAGTAATTGTTTCTCCCTTCTCCTTGCAGATTGCAGAAACCAACTCTCAATCACAAACACACACACATGCGTACGCACACACATGTTGGTGCAGCTATCATTATCAGGACTCTCCATAGACATAATGATTTTTATACTGTACAATCTATAGATTCTATCCTCTAACCCTAGCCCTAAACCTAACCCTCACAAAAAAAATTCTGCATTTTTATATTTTCAATAAAACATAGTTTCATCATCGTTTTTTTAAGCGATTTGAATTATGGGACACTAGAAATGTCCTCATAAACCACATTTATAGCATAATACCCTTGTAATTACCTGTTTGTAACCTGAAAAAAAAGTCCTCGTAAACCACTTAAACCTAACCTTAACCTTAACAAAACCTTAACATTCTGCCTAACACCTCCTTTTGTGTTCCATGGAAGAAATTAATACAGATTTAGAACTTCATGAAGGTAAATAATGACAGAATTTTTATATTTATAGTTTCATGAATTCTGTAAATTCATGAAAAGTCATTCTGCTTACCAATTGGGCAGGTCAGCACAAATTCAAGTTGATAATGGCTTTAATAGGACACGAGATGCTAGACACACAGGGCACATAGCGTGCTAGCGAGCAGTGGGATGAATAAAGCCATTCAACCTACAGTATAAACAGATCAGGTTATGGAATAGACAGGCCTTAATTTAAAGTGACTGCAAATCTAAAATTTAAACCCATCAAATCACTTGTTTGAAAGATTAAAGATAAAATACCTTAAAATTAAGAAAGCCAGCACACTTTTCTGTAACTTTATGGACACAAATTTAGGTGATTTGACCCTGTACATTCAACAGAGGGTTGATATCTTCATCACAATATATACAGTATATACACATGGCATAAACACTCAGACAATGTGGCTGTATAGGCAGTGGATCATTCTTGGCTGTGGTCATTCATTCTCCTCTATTTCTTTGCATTTAAAAGAAACTTCTCTGGCACAGAAAGCTTCTTCTGCACACAAGTGTGTATTGCATGCCTTTACTTGTATGTGTACTGTCAATGTACACATGCATGTTCCTGATTTTAATGTGTGTGCGTGTGTGTGTGTGTGTGTGTGTGTGTGTGTGGTTTGTGTTGTTGTGCATGTATTAATGATGAGGGGATGGGGTTTTGGACAATTTGAGAGGCAGGGGTAGTTACTAGCTTAATACTTGTCATTTAGCTGACATTTTATATCTAAGTGCTTTCTAATTTGCTACACATGTGCACAGACCCTTTGAAGCAACTAAGATTAAATGTCTTGTACAAGGGCAACAGAGATCTCATAAACTTTGAAGAAACCTTACTTATATCATTCCAAATACTATTCATTAGGCAATTCCTTGAGGCAACATAATGCATTATCACAGGAAGTACTGACAAATACTACATCCTTTAATACAACTTCTGCTCTTACAGTCTGCTGTAGGGGAAACACAATGAAACCACAGACATTAGATGATTCAAATTAAATTTGCACAGCTTTTGAGAGAACACTGAAATCTAGAAAGCAGGCTTGAAACTCACTTAAAAAACAAAATTGTGATCAGAGAGTTTATAGTATAGACTAATGGCTAGTAGTTTCCAAGGTCACTGGCCACTGTGGCTAGTAGTTTCCAAGGTCACTAGCCACTAGAGGGCAAGATGAATACCATTAAATTTGCTTCTGCAGCGGCTCCAAGTCGCTCGATATTCACAAAAAACTTTAAATCCAGGAAAAACCCTGAAAACGTCACCTGACAAAATGGCAAGTAAAAGTGACAAAGTTACCCACCACTGATGATTTTAACACACTTTTGGGGGTCTGCCTTTGCTTACAGTAAAGGCAGAATTTGCTCAACTTGGGGAGAGATGTTAACTTAATATGTGCCTAAAGAACTTAGTGACTGTCAGTGTCATGATTCACTGTTGTGTTGCCTTGTGCATATCCTCCATCTTCTGTTTTTCCTGGACAACACTTCACAAAATCCGTGTGACTCTTCCGTGACTCTGTGCTCTAAGCCTCCCACGACACCGTGTTCCAAGCCTCCCGCAACTCCTTGCTCCAAGCCTCCTGCAGCCCCTGACATGCCTGAGTCTACAACCTGATTCTGCTCCATGCCATGTCACAGCCATGTCTGAGTCTGCTCCATGCCATGTCACAGCCACGCCTGAGTCTGCTCCACGCCATGTCACAGCCACGCCTGAGTTTGCTCCATGCCAGGTCACAGCCACGCCTGAGTCTGCTCCAGGCCATGACACAGCCACGCCGGAGTCTGCTCCAGGCCGCGTCACAGCCAAGCCTCCCGCGACTCCTTGCTCCAAGCCTTCCGTGACTCTGTGCTCTAAGCCTCCTGCAACTCCTCGCTCCAAGCCTCCTGCAGCCCCTGACATGCCTGAGTCTGCTCCACGCTATGCCACAACCACGCCTGAGTCTGCTCCATGCCATGTCACAGCCACGCTTGAGTCTACTCCACGCAATATCACAGCCATGCCTGAGTCTGCTCCACGCCATGTCACAGCCACGCCTGAGTCTGCTCCACATTATGTCACTCCTTGCTCCAAGCCTCCCGCGGCCCTTGCCTCGAAGCCTTCCTCGGCCCCTTTCTCCAAGTTGAATGATCTGCCACGAAGACCCTGCCTCACAAATTGTCAGCGAGATTGGGCATACTAAGATGGCCACTCGAACACTTCTGGTGGCTCTACCTCCTGCTGACAGTTTAATGTTGTGTCAGCAATCCAGTTCTATTTGTATATCAGTGGTTGCATACCCATTGTAATCTCTAATACTTAAAACAAGACTTTTATGGTTTCTGGCTATTAGGTTAGTTACACACATAAACATCTAAAAAAGTGCTGGTCTAAGAAAAGAGAAAGCACCTCTCCCATCTGGCCCCAAATATAGATACAACTGACAACTTATTTGTAACATTTAAAGCTCCTTAGATAAGCAACTTCCTTAATGATGACAATTTACTGTAAACTTTAAATTATGTCTGGCATAAACATCCTCTGTGTTTTATAGTTTCAGGTACAAATGGCATTAAGGTTTTGAGATACTCCTGAGCATTTATTAACTGCAGCTGCACTGAATTATATGACCACTTCCCTTCTCATTCGGAACAGTTCTCTTCTGCCTCAGGTCTTCTGTGATCCTGAGTTACCACAGAATGTGGTATATTACTCAGTGTGCAGGCCGTCTGACTCTGAAGCACAGCTGGACTGAAAGGCTTCAGTCCAGACGGAGTAAAAAGCCTGTGTCTGTCTCACAGCTTTCTTCCACTCCTGGCTCATTTGCATATTGCTAATTTCTCACAGACAGTAAAGGGCCAAATGTTCACTGTCCAGCAGAGATCAAACACAGAACAAAATGGCTTGGAGCTCAGGTGAAGGGATTTAAGACACAAAAAGTCAAAATCACAAGTGCAGAAGTGTGGAATAGGGATGGGCGGATCGATCCTAAAGTATCGATACTTCCGATTCTCATGTTGTATCGAAAATATCGATCCTCACACAAAAATATCGATTCTAAATAATGTATTTATTTTTTTAACTAGGGGTATTACTATTTGGTTATCACAAACAATAATAATAAGCTTCAAAGTTAAATTAAATGGATTAGGCTATATTAGCAAATACTTGTGCACGATGGGAACTGTTTCTCCTTCCACTCATCTTAACATTCATAAATGCTGAATGACACAAGCAGACAAGCGCTTGCGCCGTCACAAGACTCGTTCAAGCAAAAGGGATCAGCGCCATGTAGAGGTAATGATAGAAAATCAGACAAAGCAGAGAAACAGCATACATATACGTTGTTTTTCCTCCTATCAGTTTTAGGATTTTGAGTATGCCCACATGAAATAACTGATGATACCTGTGGCCTCCAGAACAACGAGCATTTGACCCGGAACTTTTTCAATCTAATAACGCAATGCCGCAGCATAGTTGAGTGAATTGTGCTTAATCTTTATTATTAAAAAAATTGTACAGAGATTCTCTCTAAACGCGCACGGAGATGCACTGGGAACACTGGCAAGACACACAGTCGGACTGAGCTGATCCACCAATCAGAATGTTCATTTCTGATGCGATTGGATAATAGCCAACCAATCATATTTTGGGTTTCAGTAAGGGGCGGGACATTTCCAGCATCTGATACACAAGTATCCCTGGATAAACTATCATTTGCACTGCATATTTATTTCCCTGCTAAACGTAAATATATGTATATACATTTAAATGTACTTATGCAATTAAACTTTGTGAAAATACTGCATGTTATGCACCCCTGCTGCCCATGGTGCCTTTTTCTCGTGATATCAAATAAGTTAAATTTATATTTCTAAGTAGGAAAACAATTTCACAAAAAAGCACATAATATTACACAAATAAATACAAAAAAACATACATTTTTATGTAGGATATATGGTAATACAAGATAAAAGTGTTAACGTGAACATTACTACACTCATATTAATGCTTAACAGTTTATTGTGTATTATGAATTAGTTTATTAGAATAATAATCAAGTATTAACAGTTTTCATAGTAGAATAATAAAAGGAACAATAATGACACCTATTAATATAAATACATATTTAACATGAAGTTACTATACCATTGAACCCATTGCTTTACAACAGTAATATCGTAGTTGTAACCATGGTTAATTGTGTGGTAACTATGGTTTAACTAAATTCCATGGTTAAACTATACTGTTTTATTGTAGTGAAATGGTAAATGTTTTGTAAGTGTAAACAAAACAGAAGACTAATCATTTTCTGTTTAGGCAAAAAAACTAAAAATTATAATAATATTGACTAGAATAATGACTAAAAAAGTTTTTGTAAATATTGGTATCGGATCGGAAAGAAAATAAGTGGTATCACCCATCCCTAGTTTGGAAGACTGGGAGAGCTGCCTCAATAAGAACATCTTTGATTTATATGTTGCTTGTGTAGCTGAATCCACATTGTTGTAAACTCACACACATCTCCAGTGTTTCGTCCTTCCTTGGTATAATGAACCTGTGTACATACTAAGGGTCTGGTTTCAATAAGTTTAATTCCCTGGGTGAAAGTCTCAAGGTGGCATAGTTGGCCATACTTTAAAATACAAATTTTGTCCTTTAACTAAACATTGCTGGTATTGGGGGTATACATTTTTTAAATGTATACCCCCAATATACAAGGCTACATTTGAATGGCTGTCAATATAGAAAGATTCTAAATGAAGGCAGATGCTGTTGTTACGCCATCTACCAGCAGGGACGTAGGCACCATAATACTGGAGTTCCTATGAGTAAAGCTCTGTAAAGACATGCAGTGGACTTCATGTCTGGCCATATCTTTTGAAAATATCTCACAGATTAGATATATTGCCAGTAAAAATATATTACTCTAATGAGACAATGGATTTTTTTTCTTTGTCACTAAAATGCATTGGAGAGTGTTATACAAACTACAGCATTGCTCTGTAAATCATTAACCAGATAATGAACGATCTATCAGTGTAATAATTCTACAAATCAAATTCACTCAGACTGCTAACAATTTCTAAAACGTCATTCTATTTTGAAAACGAATGATTTTCCATGCCACTAAACATGAACATTTTTAATAATTTTTAATATGAACAGCAGCAGTTCTCTTTGCATCATCTCATTAACTAAATGAATGATGTATCAAAGTATGAATCAAACACAATCAGACTGCCGACAGTTTTTTCTTTTTCGAGCAGAATATTTATTATATCCACATATAAGATTACAGACAAATCATATTGAACAGTGTTCAGTAAGTTTGTCATCCCTTTTTAGGGAAATTCTGTGTTATATTATAACATTTTTTGCCAGAGTGCAAAACAAAAATTGTAGCCTCCCACATAAAGACACAGGCAAGTGGTTATCTACCACGGCTAGTGCCTGCTGCTTTTCATAAAAAAATACTGGGCAGTCAAATTCAGTTTTGCTCTCATTTTTACATATGGCAAAGCATTAAACAAAAGGAATTAAGGTTTATTTGGGAAACTAGAGCAACATTTATCATAAATAAAGTGAGATAGAACACATAAAAAGACAGTATATATGAATAAAACCATTATTGCAAAATTATGTCACCTAATTGAGATTCATGAACCAAGCTGAAAAGATTTCTAATGTTTCCCCCCACTTTTCAGATCTTTCCTATGCTCCTGTCAACCAGAAGATGCAAAATAGACAGCAAAAATGTGACCCCTTGGATCCAACCACAAAAGAATAGAGCACATCAGGACAGACAACCAATGCAAAGACTGGTAAAAAAATAACTTAAGAGCACAACTGCTGTTTCAAAAACATTGAATTTACTTAGAAATATTTGAAAAATTGCTATCAGTGACAGTAGAAAATTGTCCAACTGTGAGGTTTTCTTAGAGCATCATTTCACAGAGAAAGTAATCTCTCAGAAAGCATTTATCATTGGCTTTGTACTTACTATGTCCATCAGCACCAGGGGATTTCCGGCCGGCACGATTAGGTGATGGACACCTTGCCGTAACTGGTGAATGATGATGACTATCATGACCTCTGATGTCTGTTGCTTTGGTGACACTGATTTCAGGCTTTCTCGCCAATCCTTCCCCAGGGGTTGGTGGCTCACTCCTCCTGAAAGTGGTCTCTGGGAGTTTAGCACTGGCATGTGGAGCAATGGTAGATGCTGCACGTATGATAGGAGCAATGGTCTCCAGTGTCTTGCTAAAGGTGACAGAGTGCTTCTGCATCTCAGGAGTCTTGCTGTAGCCCAAAACATCTGGCCTCTTCAGACTAAACCGAGATGTGCCAGGACTAGGACACAATAACACTAAGGTTACATTTCAGTTTTTATACAAACTGGGACAAATCTGGGACTGAATTCTAAGAACAGACTTGAATCTAGTGATAGACTGATATATCGGCCAGGGGTGCTTTTCCCATACAATGACGTAACTAACTGCTTCACCACCATAGTTCAGTGCATCGTTAGAGAGATGAACTAACTAATCACATCTGTTTTCCGAAAGCATCATAACTATATCGCACATCCATCATTCCAACCATGTTGGTTTAGCTGTCATTAATTATATTACTCAGGGGGTGGAGTAATAAATTCTGCAAACATTAAATTAAAATAGCTCATTTACAAGTACACCAGAAAGATGTTTAATGGGAGAATGCTGCTGATGATGCAAAAGTAGCATGCATTTTGTAATGCAACAGATGCATTGCGCTACAATAGAGGGGTTTCCCTCTACGAATTTCCCTGCAATAGATTCGGTGTTCCAATGAGGCACTTGAGCAAATACGTACATGCACACTCTTCAAAAACATATTAACAGCACTTAAGCATTAACATAACACATAAAAGTGGTCTTCTCTGACAGAAATGTGTGATAAAGCACTTTATCTTTACAGCCTGCACTCATGTTTACGTAACTTTTCACCGCAACGTGTTCTGTTTGCGAATGTTCGTTTGAACTACAGTTTTGGGAAACGGCAAATCGTTGAACGAAGCTGTTAACGATGGGACTTGCGACCATGGTGGTCTAACGATACTTTTGGGAAGTGCACCCAGGTCGATTTATCATCAGATATTTGGCCATTTTGAGATTACCAGCATCGGGAGATATCTGTTAACTTGGCAGATTAACAGAAGTATTAACTTCCCCTGATATTTCCAAATCAACCAATAGATTTTTTTTTCAGATAGGAAACAAAAATCTGTTTTCAAGGCAAATTTGAGTAAATATTGCCTTAAATAAGTGTTTGTATAATTTTAGAATCTGATTTGCTCTTTTTAAAATGTAAAGTGTGCAATATGAATTCTTATTTACCAAATTTTGTCACATAATACATCATGTTCTGTCTTTTAATGAACATTAAAGCTAGTTTGCTGATGACTTAAGCTAAACTGTTGTGAATCAAGTTAAATATTATTCATGCTGTGAACCACAGATCTGGGTCATTAAGTTATCACACTTACCAATGATTTTTCACAGCAAGACCACATAACCTAAATTGCCAATGAAGATAATGCTACACAAGATAGTTTGGTTTCTCTATAAATTCGTTCCAAGAAATTGGCAATGAAGTGAAAATCGCAACTACACACCATATATTAGTTTGTACCTGGGAGAGCCATCAATGGCTTTGCCGTTGTTGTTAGATGAGACGTCAAAGCCCAGCTCTGTCCTGTGTGGTTCTGGGGTCCTCGCTTTGGGCCTAGAAGTGTCAGGGGGCTTGGTGCCATTGGAGCCCAACTCATAATATCGACCACTTGTTGGGGAAATAGCAGAACGCTGAGAGTTGGACGGTGTCCTGCGTGTGTGAGGCAAGGAGGAGTGTGAGGTGGAGTCCACATCCTCTACTTCAAATGAGCGTTTCAGGGCTGGAGGAACAACATAGATTACACACTCTCAGTGTGGCATTCATTGCGTGAGATTTCCAAGAGTTCTAATAGTCAATAGTCAGGTTTAGACTGAACCATCAACTTACAGAAAAAGATACAGGGTTCAATTTACAAATGAATTAAAAAATACAAAAGAAGCTATTCATTTTTAATCAACATTACACTATTTTATAGTGTTAGCACAGTATAGGAAGGCTGAGGGGATACAGACTGTGGGGCACGATGCCCAAGCCCACAGCAAACCTTTTGCAGATGGTGAGAGTCAGAGACATGGTAACCAGTGTGCCCTAATAAACCCAGATGGGTTATGAAACACCATTTATTGTTTTAATAAATTTTCAGTAGGGTGGAACAGCCAAATTCAGTGCTCTGGCCAAAGATCAGGCCTAAAACAGCAAATTTTGGTAGCTACATACACACATGGCTAGATGATACATACGGTAGAATAATTATTAAAATAGTTTATATTTATAGAACATACAATGAATATACTTTTTGTAAGGAAAAGATTGCATTGTCCCATCTGACCACACTTGTATGTACATCTTCAATGTATGTGGTTCTACTAGGTTAGACCTGTTGCTCATATTTCAGGCTCTGACTCAGACTGCTCTTTTAAAATATAGGAGCATAATTATTCAATTACGTAGTAGTTATTGCCTTTGTCTGCTTGGTGATGAACTAAATAATGTAATCCATAAATATGTAACTAATCTTATATTACACATTCTAAAATGTAATGTAATTCAATTACAAGTATTTTATTTTTGTAATCTGATTACATAGTTCAAATGACACGTAATCCATTATTACCCAGAAATGGAAATCAATGATTGTAAAAGAAAGCTAAATTCTGAATAAAAAGTTGAGTGAAATAGGAGTTCAGTTTCATGCATAATTTACACCTTGTATATTTTATGAACTCTGTAAAAATGCTTTTCTCAGTCGAATCGATTTGAACTGATTCACTTGACCCATAACTTTGCTTTTACCAAAATGAAAATGCAAAACCTTGAGTGCCAAAACATGTTTTTCTTTTTTAAACATCTTCTAGTGTAGTACATACTTTATTAGTCAGATAATGATGTTGTTCTTAAATTAATAAAAGATCCCTCTAATCCAGTCACATTATTCCACTGCAGTCAAACAATACTTGTCTAAATTAAGTATTAAATATAATAATATGATGAAGAGCCAATGAACATTGTTGAACAAGTCAGCCATCAACAAATATTTGACCTTCTATGCATAACCCTTGACCTTTATTGCTGATTCTACCCAACAAACACCCACGGTTTATTATTATTATTTTGTTTGGTTATCAAAACCGTTCTCATTCTACATCTGTACTTATTGTAAAACTCTCTATTTTTTGTGGGTTTTTTTTTTTGTGTGGCCAACTTTCTATTTAGTACCAATAATACTCTAAGCTCCTGATGAACAAATGTGAGAAAGATACATTAACACTCTTTGGTCACATTCTCTCAGTGCATCAGAGTAAATCTCAGTCTCTTTTTTCATACTTGTCTGAATGCAGATGTCTCATTAGGGTGGCAGAGCCATGTTTCTGTTGGAGTGTTGAATGTCCCTAGATGCTTAGAGGAGTCTGTTATTTAATTAAGCATTTGACTTGACCTTCTAAGATATGACAGCTGAACTGAAGGCAAAAGCCTCTATGCAATACCTTAATAATGTGAAAAATAAAATGCTTGGGAGATTGCTACTATCCTTAGAGTCTGTGTAATTGTATGAGATTAAATCAATGTTTGCCTGTCTGTGCATAAGTGTAACAAAAGTAGCAATCCAGTTTCTTATTTATCCTTTCCTCATTAAATAAACTCAGCAAAAAAGAAACGTCCCTTTTTCAGGACACTGTATTTTAAAGAATTTTTTGCTGAGTTTATATTATTGTCTGCACCAACATCTGCTCTACTGTAGCCTATATGTCATCTCAGACAGAACCAATGAACACCTTTCATAAATTCTTAATTGATCAGTATGTCAAAGTACTCACATCTATTAGCTCTGTTTGGACTGACCTGCTGTGTCTTTATGGATGATCTGTTTTTAAGTACTCATTAACTTCCAGTATTGTAATATTTCCAAAGTCAAAGCAGGATAATCCACTGCATATCTCAGAGAAACACATACTAGCTACACGTTGTCACGTATTCGACACAATGACGATAGAGAGATGGATCATATAATACAGGTAAGTTTATAAACGAATCGGCTGGAACACAGTATTAAAACAGGTAAAATGATCAATGGAGAGGTTCTTGAAATGCAGGATGGTCTGATAGTAACTGTGGGTTTGTCTTACAGGTTTCCAGAGCACACACACAAACACAAGGGAGAAGACGAGGAGACAAAGGAAGACTGGATGATGATGTGGATGGCTGGATGATTGGATCGAGGTAAAAATGCTGGTGGAATACAATAGAAGCATGTAGCAGTTAGGCTGCGAAGAAAGTAGTTTGTAGCATCAGACGAGGCCAAACAATGACTGAGGGTGTGTGTGCTCTTTGTATAGTGCTGGTGATGAGAGCTGATGAGTGTCAGATGTGCATGATTAGTATTCTGGTGAGTGTGAAGGCTGAGTGAGTGAGGGAGAGCCTGATGTGGTCGTGACATCTGTATGGTACACTCCAAACACAGACAGATGGATTAATACAAACAGTAAAGTGTCCCAGAGCTGTTATAATAAATGTCAGCACTCTTGAACTGCTGCTTGTCCAATCAGATTGGAACTCTTGTATAAAGATAAAATATATTCACTTTCAAGCTGCATTTTCAATCCATTTTTTGTACAGTTATTTGATTGTGTTGTGAATACCAAGCTTGTCTGCCAATCTTCTTTTTAATTAAAAACTTTAAAATATTCCCTATTTTAATGCCAAAAAGAAAAGGCTGTATAGGCTTGTGTGACAATTTAATTTGACCTTTTAGTTTAATGGCATCTGAAACAAATGCTTAAAACACAGGACTTGCTGAAAGACAGTAAAAGTTTCTCACATCAACAACTCATACACTTGATTGTAAAGTTACTAGCTGTCTGTAATAAACTTTAACAATAAATAAAATCTGAAAAAGCGTGCTCATTTGAGGCTCTTAAATCCTGTATATATTGTTAATCAAATTTGGATTATGGGAAAATGGTCAAAATAAAAATTACATTCTTAAAGTTATCACATGCATGTCCAAACCACTAAAAATCCCACCACCCAGTTGCTTTTTGACTTGGGAGAATACACTATCTCTCTCTAATGTTGGACCAGATATTCCAGTCACAAACTTTCCCTAATACTGTACATATATCAGTTTGCCAAAGTGCCTAAAATATTCACAGTGCTTTGAAAATCCCTTAAAAATGTCTGCACTCTTCAAACAAAAGAATAAATTATGCTTGTTATAATACCATATATACATAAATACATACATCCTACATGGCAAAAATGGTCTCTCAGTCTCTCCGTATAAGTCTCTCAGCACACCTCAGCAAAGTCTGACAACTGTCTAACTGAATGGAAAGTCATCCCTTTCCAGACCACCTTGATTGTGACATCCATCTCTCTTTAATACTAAGAAAGACCAGAACAGAATACCATTTACACTTTAACAGCAGCACAATTGTCTTTTCTGTATCTCTCCACCATGAGATTATTCCAAGTGTTTATAGAAAAAAACACTTCAAGAGATGCATAACCCATTAGCCTCTCAGAGAGCGGTGTTCTAAAACAGTATGTGTTTAAAAAATACATGGACTAACATTTAATGCTGTGTCTGCAGCTGTTTGGTTTTGCCAAGCACAGCCCTAGAGCTCCTCTTAGCATTGGTTTCTGAAGAAAAGCCGACAAGCTTTTGAGGAATATTGGGTGAACTCTGCTTGTCCACCCCACACAGCTGGGAAGATTTAAGTAAAAGAAAAAGAAAAGAGGAACAACCAGGGGCATGTCCAGATGCCCCCCTCCCTAGGATTTGATTGGCCACCCCAAAATCTAAACTGTGATTGGTCATTTCCCAAGTTTGAGCTGCTTCAATTAAATGATCTTTTTCTCTGTTTTTTTATTTTTTATTTCAAACTTAATTTTTTTTTATTTCTGCATTAGTTATTTATAGCTTAGTTTTTAGTTAATTATATAAGTATAACAATAAAAGCCACAAGATATGTTTTTTTTTTTGTTTTTACTGTTATTATTTCCCCCTTTTTTTTTGTTATTTCACCTATTAGGACTTTTAATTTGAAGATCCACTGAAGAACGGGATAGTGAATTAAAGCAATCAGCACACCATATACATAACATTTAATGAGCCACAGTGTTAAAGGAGTTGTAAAGTGAAAATGTTCCTATTTAGTTTTTGGTTTTTGATCTAATAGCCTACCTGTTTTGTAAGGGCACAAGATCAGTATTGTTTATTAGTGTTTATTAGGGGGCCAAGCAGCGAAGAACCCTATTGTAATTGTATTAATTTTCTTCTTTTTCTTCTTTTTTTCTGCCTTAAAAGTGTCTGGTCATCAAAGACTGTAAGTCGTGGAGATACTAAACTTGGCAGGATGATCCTAAATCCCCCTTCTTCTGATTCAAGCCCTATAAAATGTATGTCTCCGATTTCATTTCCATCTATAATTTTTTCCAGCATTTTACATTTTTTGCTCCTGCTTTCAACTCGGAAATTAAATGCCGCACTGCAAGAAACAACCTGCTGGAATTCCGCAGGAATGCACCTCTATGTCCCTGCACCAGTGCTTGAAGTGAACAGGCCAGTACTCGCATCTATGCCAACTAAATAAAAAGTGTAATGCTGTACATTTCTGCATATTTCATCATCTTATTCTGGCCAAGAACCATTCATTCATTCAGATATTAAATGTCTGAATACTTTCCCACGTGATGTTTTGGGGTGTGTATAACATCTTTAAAAGATACGATGCCACATTGCCATGAACGTTGTAAACTTTAGCAGGTTCTTTATCATATTAATGTGTTGGAGTTAAAAATAAATTTTATCATTTTTTTTATTAGAAAGTTGAGACTTCTAAATTATATTTATTTCCTTTATTTCCTTTTATAATGTAATGCAATTATTCTTAATTCAAAGTATGTCTCTTAAGAAAAGAGCATCATCTCTCCAACTCCAAAATACCACAAAATTGCACAGAACTGCTGGGTTCATATTAGCAGTGTTCATAACATTTATGCAGTTTCAAGAGACACTGCATACATTAACAATTATACTGAAAAAAAGAAAATGCTATTTGGAGTCTTCTGTGTTTTGCAGTGTTAACATTTAATAACAGGTAATTAATTACTTAGCTAAGTAACATTAGGCTATTAAAAATTATTGAAAATGAACATATTATTATTATTATTATTAATACCAGGGATGTTGAGTCAAACTTCATGCAACCCTTGAATGAGTCTATGCCCCACATGGGCCACACCAGACAAAAAAAGTCTGGACACACCACTGGGAACAACAAATAGAAAATCTTTTCCAGAGCAATACGAGAGCCTGTCGTTGTCCAGGATATACATCATATAATGAGTTGTTAAGCTGGAAGAAAAGCTTACCGTTATAAATTCCTTGTTGTCAGAGGTAACTTCTCTTCAAGGCACAGCGATATTCAGAAATCAACACCAGGCACGACTGAGTCAGCCGAAGCAACAGAAATACCAAACAGACCTCTGCCACACACACAAACACAGGCAGACAGAAAGTGAAAGGTTGACAACAAACAATGAGCAGGGACGGATTATGACTTACAAAGGCCCTGGGGCCAATTATCTCCAAGGGCCCCCCTCCACCAAAAAGTTAAGTGGGGGGTTGGGTGGGGGCGGGGGGTTCGTTGTTCAAGCCCAAAACTTTTTGGGTGGAGGGTATCACCAAACTAGCTTGTGCAGCCATGTCAAGGGCCCCCTGGTAGTCTAGGGCCCCTGGGCACTGGCCCCATTGGCCCGGTTGGTAATCTGTCCGTGACAATGAGCATTCTCATGGAAACAGTTGTGGGAGGCTGTAACATACAGCCTGTATTCAAAAACACTTTTTAAAGCAGGAAAAGTAGATAATTGTAGCAAACTTATGAAATCTCCTGGCTGCATATGCGGGGGGAAAAAAACTAAACAAAAAAACCCACAAGAAGCGTGGCCCTGTTACGTTAGCAGGTTGCCAACTTTCTTCCAACCAAATATGGGATATTCCAGCTTTAATACAGCATCCAGGAAGAACCAAGTTCTATCAATCTTTTAATAAACACTCTTTGCCAAAAGTGTTTTCTTCTCCATAATTAAGCTTAAGCTTTTTCCATTTTTAAAGCTCAACTGTGGAGATGAGGGCATGGTCAAGAATTCGTCTGGAAAAAGAGTAAGCGGTAAGGGTTCTTACTTGAAATTAGTTGCTTGTAATTGCTTGTTACTGTGTTCGCAGTGAGAGACGGGGGAAACAAAAGGGGCCAGTCCTCAGAGTGTGCAGAGAGAGCCCAGCTAAGCCGCTACCAAAAAACAATAGATTTTACCAATAAAATCGCTACATCAATAAAAAGTGACATTCTTGAGTTGGAAACGCCGTCTCCTGCTTCCTCATTTCATTGAACCAGTTACACTGGTGCCAAAACCTGGGAGAAGAGGAAGAAAGATACGTTGCCACAGAGTCATCACCACTGGAGGTAATCTACATGTCCCTTTCCACCATCCACCATGCCCAACACCAGGCTCTCGTGGCATTACACATGGAGCAGCAGCAGCATTTTGAGGAGCTCCTTCGGGCCCAGGAGGATGACAGGCAGGTGCTGCGGAGCTTAGTGCCACAGGAAGGGGTGGCCGAAGCGACCCCGGCAGCAGTGAAGCCTCACATGTTAATCACAAAGATGACGAGACAATCCGGAGGCCTACCTCAAGCTCTTTGAGGACACGGCCAAAGCCCAGATTTTGCCACAGGAGAAATGGGTAGTACATCTTCTGCGGCTGCTGACCGGTGAAGCCCAGATCACAAGCAACAACTTCCAGTCATCAACCTCCTGCAACAGATCGGCGAGAGCCGAGTAGAAGACTGCCAGTGATTCCGCTCCTTGACACTGAGCGAGGTCGGCCGCCCATTTGCCTTTGTTCAGCAGCTATGTGATGCCTGCCGGCGATGGGTGCAGCGACTTCGCTGGACGAAGCGGTCCAGCTGGCGGAAGACCATCTGGTTGTGTATCCAGGGGATGGTGCACCCAATGCCCTGCCCCCCATTGTCTCTTCCCCGGCACTCTCTCACCCCCAGTCCTTCCTTCTGCCCTGTTCCGCTCCCCTGGAAATGGAGGAACATTCCCCCGAAACTGGCTCCCCGGTTATGGGGGTTTCCTGTGCCAACAAACCCAGTAATTTCCCTCTCTTCATCCCAGGTGAGGCAACCCACTGCCACAGGTGTGGGGGGAAGCTTGGGCTGGTGTGCTGGAGCTGCGGGGAGCAGGGTAAGGTCCGAGATCAGAGGTAGAGGCCTTGATCCATGTTCCCGGCATTCCACAGACCGTCTCTGATTGACAGGGACATACCAGATACTGGTGAGTGTACATTCCAAGCCTTGGTGGATTCCAGTTGATTGAGGTCCCATTCGAACACATTGGCATGGACCTCATCAGGCCATTAGAGTGGACAGTTTTTTGTTAGTCCTGGTGATTATACAATGCAATTTCTGGAAGCAGTGCCTCTGCGCAACATCTCAGCACTTAGTGTTGCGGAATTATCTCCCGAAAGAATTTGATTCCGAAAGAAATCCTAACTGATCCGGGCACTGATTTTATGTCAAGCATTCTACACAAGCTGTATGAATTACTGGGTTTAAATTGATTCGGACAAGCATGTACCATCCATAAATGAATGGCTTGGTCAAATGTTTTAATGAGATCTTAATAAAATATGATTCATACATTTGTGAACAAAGATGCTAGGAATATGGATAAGTGGCTTGAACACGTTATTTGCAGTGCAAGAGGTCGTGCAAGCCTCCATGGGTTTTTCCCCATTTTAATTATAATTTGTGCATAAGTCCTGTGGCGTGTTAGACGTCATGAAGGAAAATTGGGAGGAGAGAACTTCCCTCAGCGAACTGAAGTGAATATTTGTAGTTAAAAACTATATAAGTATTGATTTGTTTCTAAAAATAATCAATTGTTTGGGTTCAGAAGAACTTTATTTGTCGACTGGGGTTGTGTGGATTCTTTTAATGCACCCCAAATATGCATTTTGGACCCTCAAATAAATGGTGTACATTCAATTGCATTTTGAAAGGAGGAGGCCTGAAATGAAATTCTAAAAATCTTAATTTTTTGATGAAGAAAGAAACTTGGATGTATTCTTGGAGTAGCATCTTGGAGTAAATTGTCAGCAAATTTTCATTTTTGGGTGAAACTATTCCTTTAATGTGTTTTGAAATGAAAACAACTAGTGTGGATATGGCTTAAAGACCTATAGAAAGGTTTATGACCTCCGTGAAGTTGGCACCCCATATAATTAAATCATTACCAAATCTATACCATTCATTTGTGCTGTGTTTTTGCCGATTTGAACTTCAAAAATTAACATTTGTGCTGGTTCGGTGTTTGAGATATGGGACATAATTAATTAAATTAATTAAATAATTTTTTGGCTGTATGATATCACTTTCCACCCCATAAGGTCCAAATCGCTCCAAACCAGTACTGTTCGTTTGTGCTCGATTTGTGTTGGTTTGTGGCGTTAAAAGAAACACTGTAACTATTTCCCTTCCTTACATATAGCAAGAAACGTTTTGGGAGCAGTGACATCACTCTCCACCCCATGTGGTCTAAACCGCTTTCGGCCTGCACGCCCAGGCTGAGGCCAACGCGCAGATGACCAACATGCTTTCCCGGGCAGCCACTAGCGTGGGCTTGGATTGGAACCCTACATCCTCCCCACAGCCATCACGGCTGGACGACTGGTTCCTGGGGTCTGGACACTGCTCACAGCCTCACCCCACCCCAGTCCCGTTCTTCCCGGAAGTGCATGATGAGCTGACGTCTTCGTGGAGAGCACCCCTCTCCACTCGTCACACTGCCTCCTGCTCATCCGCCCTCGCCACCCTCGACGGACCTGTAGAGCAACATCCTCGCTGACCGCGAAGGCCTACATCGCCGCCAGACGCGCCGCTTCCACCCTGCATGCCATGGCTCTCCTGCAGGTCCATCAAGCCAAGGCACTGAGAAACATGCACGGATCCCAACACACTGCAGGAACTGCGCTCAGCGACCGACCTCGCCCTGAGAGCGAAGAAGGTCACAGCGCAAGCGATGGCCATGCTCGTGGTCCAGGAGCGTCAACAATGGCTGAACATGGTCGAGATGCGTGAAGCAGACAAGACTCGCTTCCTCAACACCCCTGTCTCCCAGTTTGGCCTCTTCGGCGACACCGTCGAGGACTTTGCCCAGCAGTTCTCCACGGTGAAGAAACAGACGGAGGCCATCTCTCACATCATGCCTCGCCGCAAATCTGCCGCCACAGCCCATGCCCCGTCTGATCACCAAGGGTGTCCTCCCGCGGCCAGGAAACCTTCTGCTCCGCCTCAACCCGGGCCCAGCTCTCAGCCCCAGCATCGAGCAAACCACGGGAAGCGCATGCCTCCTGTCTCACGGACCCCCACGAGGACCCGGAAGGCTCCCAGGCACTCATGAGGCAGCGCACCCAGAGTCCAAGACGTTAGCTCCGGAGGTGGTAAGACCGCTCCGTCCCCCGGTGGAGGGCCGGGAGGAGAATCTTGTGTTTTTTCATTTGCCGCACCCCCAAATTCTCAATAAAAGAGCTATTTCCTTTGTCTCTGAGTCACCTGGCCCGCAAATGCCGTTCTCATGGCACTCTGCTTTCAGGCCTCAACAGTCCCGACTTCCTGGACGCAGTGTCCCCGCCTTCAGCCCCACGACTGTTCCCCAGCCGGCCGGTTCAGACAAGCTCAGAGGACGCCAACACCAGACCTCCTCTTCGGTCACGAACCCGCTCCCTGCCGGGTGCGCGGAGCAAGGTAAGTGCTTTGAGTCTATTCTCAGCACCGGAGCCTCGGGCCGCTTCACTGCCTCCCGACACCGCATTACCTGTTCCGCACCGCTGCGAAGCCCTGCCAGGTACGTTCAAAATACTCATCCCCTTGGTGCCCCTAGCACGGAGTTTAGAGGCGTGGCTTTCACTGCCCAGCCCGTCATGCTGGCTGCACCGGACCATTCGACTCGGTTACGCAATTCAGTTTGCCAGGCCTCCGCCCCCCTTCGTGGGCGTTAATTTTACTGCAGTACACGGCGAACATGCCCAGTCCCTGCGCGAAGAAATCGCCTCCCTTCTGATCAAGGACACGATAGAGCCTGTCCCTCCAACCGAAATGAAGAAGGGTTTCTACAGCCCTTACTTCATTGTACCCAAGAAAGGTGGCAGCTTACAACCGATCTTGGACCTGCAAGTTTTCAATCGGACCCTGTCCAAACTCCCGTTCAAAATGCTCACCCAGAAACAAATTCTATCTGGCGTCCGGCATCTAGATTGGTTTGCAGTGGTAGACCTGAAGGACGCGTACTTCCATGTCTCGATTCACCCTCAACATCGACCCTTTCTGCGGTTCGACGGCCAGGCGTATCAGTTCAAAGTCCTCCCCTTCGGCCTGTCTCTGTCCCCTTGCGTCTTCACGAAAGTCGCAGAGGCAGCTCTTGCCCCGCTCCAAGAAGCCGGCATACGCATACTCAATTACCTCATCCTGGCCCCCTCGCGAGAGTTACTATGCACGCACAGAGACCAGGTGCTCAGGCACCTCAGCCGTTTGGGGTTTCAGGTCAACTGGGAAAAGAGCAAGCTCACCCCAGTTCAGAGCATCTCTTTTCTCGGTTTGGAGTTAGACTCAGTCTCAATGACAGCACGTCTCTCCAACGAGCGTGCTCAGTCGGTGCTGAAATGCCTCGCTTCCTTCAAGCCAGGTACCGTGGTCCCTCTAAAACGATTCCAACAGCTCCTGGGGCATATGGCTAAGTTACGTATGTAACCTCCGTTCCCCAGTGGAGGGAACGAGACGTTGTGTCTTCCCCGCCACGTCGCTGAGCCGAGCCACTGTTGTGGCGGACCATTTCTGGCTCCTCAGAAAAATCCTGAATGAACTCCTCTATTTGCCCCGCTTAAATACCCGTATGTCCGGGGGCGGGATATGCAAATACTGGCTGCCAACTTCTCATTGACCTTTTTTCATAGATCAGAGGTGTATATCGGTGCTCAAGAGAGACCCCTAGTGTCGCTTCTCTGACAACATCTCGTTCCCTCCATCGGGGAACCGAGGTTACATACGTAACCTAGACGTTTTCAAACTAAATGGAATTTATTTAAAAGAAATATTGCAAAAACACATTTTAAGCAAAGCAATCATTAAATTAAGTTTAAGTTAAGTTTAGATTTTAAATGATAAAAGAGTAGATATATTGTTCAAAATAAAGTTTTTTTCAAAAAAGAAAATTGTATCTAATGCAATAACGTTCTGACATAAGTGACTAAATTGTCTGAAAATGTGTATTCAGGCCCATTGTATATGCACATATACTCACAGTGTTTCTGCCTGTGTTTAAAACTATTATCAATTGACATCATTAATAAAACACATCAAAACTGATATTTTGACCAAAACTTGACTTTCCAAGGATTAGTGATTTGTGCACTCTGCTCTAAAATAAAAAAATCCTGCGCTTTATCTTTGAGCTGCATGTACGAAATGATCAATATTTCTCTTGGTGCACTTGTTTTAGCTCTGCTAAGGTGTTGACATGCAATGTAATCTTGAATCTGAAAAATGTGGGGAGACACCAGGGTCAAAAACTTTAAGTTTCTCTGCCATATCACTTTCAAAACAAAGCAGTGTGTTAATTGCCATGACAACACATGCAGCCAGTGGCTTGGCAGAACCAGGACGTTGCTCTACCCACAACTTCCTCTATAAAGCTGAAGTAACATTTCAGAAATCTGTTCTCAACAGACACAAACCCTCCAACACAACATAAACAGCTTTACACACATATGAACACCTCCTACAACAAAGATGAATGCCCAGACACTCTCACAGAATGAGTTTCCTTGTCATCACATTCACCACAACAAAGAGTATCAGTATATTGGAATCTGTATAATAGACTATTTGGCTGCAGAAAAGCTCCATTCGCCACTCTGTGGTCATCTGTTAAACTGCACATAAGTCCAAATTCAGAACAAATCTACAATATCATTATAAATGCAGATATTTGCTTTTCTCAGTTTTCTCACTTGACCTCTCTTGACATTCCAATCAATAATACAACATTGAGTGTTAAAAATATTCAAAATGCATGAATACATAAATTTCATTAAACAAAAAACTGTATCGTAGCTGAATGCATAGCTTGTGTGGCATTGGCCACCAGAACAGCTGATGTTACAGGAGCTCCAAAGATTTCAAGCACGCCACACAGCAAACCTCTCCCTGCGCAGCTGCTCTGTGGTATAGTACTGACACAATCCTTAAGGTAGATTCTGCTGAGTAAGGTAAACTCTCAATCTGTCACACTCTCACACATACTCTCCTAATTCAGTGAATTAATTTACTAGGTAAGTGTCCACATTCGAAAAGTATATTTATGTCAGTTCTTCCCTTTATAACTGAACATTTGTCATCATCTTACCAGATCACAAACATTGCAATTTTTTTTTATGTAGAGCAAGAGAGTTAGGCAAAAACATAAAACTAAAATAAGGTTCCACTTCCTTATTGATGAAATCCCACCCTTTGTCATGTGTCTTCCTTTTTTTATTATTATTAAAAAGCTCATAGCCAACAATTTGTGCACTTTAAAACTTCTAGGAAAATATTGAAAGAAAAGAAAAACTGTCAAAGGAAAGACAATCACAGAGTAAAGGTTTACTCAGAACTGGACAGGTCTGGGTAAATTTAAACTATTTAGTCAGTTTAAAAAAACAATGACAGAAACTAAGAGTACTGAGAGTTATGCTTGATAACCACCTGCCCTACCTACTGCAGAGAAGAAATTACATACTTTCTACAGATCTTTATATAGATAAAACATGTATTACTTTAAAAACACAAATCTATTCCCTAAGATGCTTATTGTCCACTCTTTAATTTAAACTCAAAAGTAAAGAGAGAGCAAAAGTTACTTACCAGCTATTTTGCATTGCTCCATAGCTGAATTATGGCTCCTAACAGCCACATGTGGTTTCTAGCATTTCTCCTCCTCTCCCTTTATTTGCAGACTTCCCCTTTTGCTTTTTCCGACAGTTTAGTCACTCTCCCCCTCCTTCTTTTCTTTCTTTCTCTCTCCAACACCAACTCTTGCAAATTTTTCTCCCTCTCTTCTTTCTTTCTTTCTTTCTTTCTTTCTTTCTTTCTTTCTTTCTTTCTTTCTTTCTTTCTCATCCTTCACAGTGACTGAATTAAAAACTACTGCTAGTGTTTCTTCCAGTATTGCACAAGTGCATTCAGTGTAACTTCATTGACATGGGCTGATCATATTGTTCCTTATGGCACTGAGGTTGTATTGTGCATCTAATATGTGGACAAGCCATGTGATTCTTTCTGAAATCAGACTCCTGTACTCACTGTGAAAGAAGAAACTAAAAAATATTTGGATAAAATCCTCTAAATATTCTCATCAGGAATCAGGTTTGATACAGCTGAATCTGAATTAAGAAAACAAAACAACAACAACAACAACAAAACATCTAAAGAATATTATTGTAATACTCTTTCAGCATGTTACTGAATTTATTTATATTCTATTATTGTTTTTTATTTTTTTTATTTTAAAGGTGTTTTATTGGTACCATTACTTCTCGCTTCTCAATAATATTTTCCACAAAAGGTATTACTCCTAATGAAATGAAGTGTAATTTTGAAGCATATGTATAAAATAATTTCCATCCACATGAGATAAAGACACCAGTCATATCAGTAACATTATAAAAGCAGTTTTATTCTAAATTCAGAGGGTCCCATCATGGGGGCTGCCATGTTAGGATCACATGACCAGCCGAAAACTGCTCGCTTAATCTCAGTAGCCGGCCTGTTCTTGGGAACTTTTACTCATGGATTAAACTCTATATAGTGAATTTCTGTAATGGTATTAGTAACTGAAAACCATTGCACTTGAATGATGCTGCATCTAAGCCCCTAGGTGTCCATGTAAGTCCAACATCTGAGTGCAACTTTAAAGTCAAGGTGAAATCAAAATTGACCCTATTTGCTTTCTTAATGCACATTCCTGGTCTTAATGTGAATGTCTAGGTTACCATTGTAGGGCCTTGTCCCACTGAAAATGGCAGCAGAGACAGCATAGCCCTTTGTTCTATGATCAAAGGTGAGACTTTGAACTCCATTTCCCAGAATGCATCGCAACTAGGGATGCACCGAAATGACAATTCTGGGCCGAAACCGAAACCGAAAATCCAGGATGCACTTGGCCGAAAACCGAAACCGAAATTTTTACCTATTTAAAAAAAAAAAAAAAATGTTGTGTATAATTGTATTAATTTTATACTTTTTCATTAATTTCATGAATTTAATGAATCTGAATTGAAAAACTACAAACCAATAAAATAAATCACACTTTTATTGAAAGGAACACACCAAAATTGGACAAAAAATATATTAAAACTATATTAAATATTATTCTTCATTCAGTTCTGTAAAAATCTAATTTTACAGATTTTATTTACAATTATCCAAATAATGTAAAGTTTTAGAAAACTATTATATGCAAAACAACAGTCAAGTAATGAACTTAGCTAGCATCTTTCAAAAAATTTAAATATGCAACAGTAATTTTAATTAAAACAAAAGGCAGAACACAGAATGGCAGAGGGCCTCTATTCCATTGATCTATATATAACTATAATATATAATTATATATATAGATCAGTGCTCTATTCTGTTTATGTAAACGTATGTACACTTTAAGTGAAAATTATTGTGCAAAACAACAGTGCAAAACAGCAGTAATTGAACTAAATCCAACCTCAACTGTAAACGACAGATGTATCCTCGAGTGAAGAACAAGTGTAATGTAATTGCTATACACATCAAATTGGACCGCTTTCTATTTAAGTACAAGTGACAGGTTTCTCTTCAAGAACAAAAGTTGCTAAACTTAAGCTCATCAAGAACATGAGATGCTGCACTGAACAGTCTCTCACTCACTGTGCTGGTGCTTGGGCAGATAAATACCTGCGTGCAATCCGCGCAAGCAAAGGAAAGCGGTCTTTATGCGACCGTAGTCAAGGGGATTGTCGCTTCTGGTGTAGTTCCGCTAGATACGTCTCAAGTTGTGGTGTAGCTGCGCTAGTTGTGGCACTTTCCTAAAGAATCTCTTGCTGTACTCTGTATATATATATCTTGACATTTCTGCTGAATAAACACTGCAGATCTCAAATTTGATGTCCTTATCAGAAACTTTGAAGAATTTCCACACCGCTGACATGATCGGCCTTTGTTTGGTAGCGCCGTGATAAGGGCTAGATCGATCCAGAGTGAAATCTGAGCACTGAGGAGCGGGGCGAGGAGGTATTTTCGGCTCATATTTTCGGCCTTTTTTCTCTTTCGGCCAAAAACCGAAAGTGCCATTTTCGGCCGAAAATTTTCTGCGGCTGAAATTTCGGTGCATCCCTAATCGCAACCAGATGGAAGTCCCGCCCATGGACTCAATCTCAGACGTCATTGGTCAAAAGCGGCCGATGACCGATGACGTCATCCTCTTAACAAAACCAGCGCGCACATTTGAGACGTTCTCTCTCTGCATCAAGCTTCGATGTGCTCTAAAGAGACATATCTACACCAAGGAATCCCTCCTTCTGGACCAAGAAAGACCACATTTTTCTAAACCTCACCATTTGGCCACGGTAGAGCAAGATTAACTTAGCTTTGTTCCAGTCGTGTAGTGTACAACTGGTTCATTTAATCTTCACTGTTAAACAACAGTGAATGTATTAGGAAACGGAAAAGGCGACCAGCTTCCCTTCTCAATCGTTTTCTCACAACGTTGACCACCTCTCGCGTTTCTCGTGATCACCGGACCCGAGAACCAACGCAGAGACGCGTCTTTTCGCTGACGAGCATGAGACCAAGGACCGAATCCAGATTGCTTTCTCCTGACCGCTCAATGCAACAGGAATCCAGCAGACAACCCTGCTTAAATCACACAGGATTTCACAAGTAAGGCTTGATATCTGGGCAGATTTAGTTTAGGAACTGTGACTTTCCTTATAAACCTAAATCATATATATTTGATTGCTGAATGTTTTGATGTTTTTGTTTACATTTACATCTACGATTGTTGAACATTTAATGTTTTGTTTACAACTGTACATTTAACTACGATCGCTGATTGCTGTTTGGAGTTATGAGATCGTCATTTTTGGGGAAATGTTTATTTATTGAGTGATCTGAATCAACGATTCAATCGCGCTGTTACCAGCGTGTCTCTGTTAAATTGCATGAACCCCTGTTTGTTTGTTCTCTCTCTCTCCCTCTCTCTCTCACACATTGAAAATCACGGCGCGAACAGCACCGCGGTTTATGAATGAATCAGGCTGGTGTTTTTCAAATTCTCCCACCTGTTTCGTTCAGTTCCTTTGTGTGTCTGCTCATTATCACCCTCACGTGGTAGTATCTCCGTTGTGCTGGATCTGATCCAGCCATCTTGCTTTCCCTACACCTTCACGTAATCGTTGGCTCCGCCCTTTCCGGCCTAGCCCTCCATTTTGACTAGTTCCTCACGAGGAGTTTAGGCCATTTTGTGTCTTGGTTACAGACTCGAGACACACACACACACATACACTAGCATATAGCTCCACCATTTAGTTTAGGATTTCCATCTTATGTTTTTGTGTTATATTCATTTAGTATTGGCAGTGTTCATTACTGTTTGATTATAATAAATCTTGTTATATTATAATAATTATTCCTGGTTTGTTTGTTTGAATATTGTGTTGAAGACAGCCTCTGCCACATCAAGAACTCCTACATTACTTCAGATTGTTAAATTGTTGTTGTTAGAAGCCAACTGTAACCAGATTACTGTTGGGTTCATATGGCAACAATTTGACTAACTTCTTCCCCTTTTGATTATTTTGATTCTCAATCAAAATACTCAATCTGCAGCGTAGAATTTTATGAGACTTGATCAGTCACTTACTATAATTTTTCTCTTGTCAAAGAGTGGTGCCCCGAGGATAGAATTTAATGAACTAAATTCTATTATTTAATTTAATTATTAATTAATAATTAATAAACATGAATTATAAATTTATATTTGATAGTAAAACTGATCTAACCAACCTGTGAGCCTACATAAATTGGTGCCCATGTAACATTGATTTTAATCAATGTTATATTAATTAATGATTGATGGTTGTCATTGATAATTATTAATTATTGCTAATAAACACACCCGCTCCAAAACTTGTGAGCCCTACACCATTTTAACCTCCGTTCCCTGATGGAGGAAACAAGATATTGTGTTGAATGAAGCGACACTAGGGGACTTCTTTGAAGGCCTTGGTTAGCTCTGAACTTGAGAAAAGGCATCTGTCCATTCAGGTTTTGCACTAAGGAGCCGAAAATAAGTTTTCGGCCATAACAGTGGCTAGGTTCAGCATTGTGGTCGGGGGGATGCAACGTCTCATTCCCTCCATCAGGGAATGGAGGTTACAACAGTAACCTAGACGTTCCCAGTCTGTCGTTCACTTCGACGTTATTTTGAATGAAGCTACACTAGGTGTCCCTATTCAATCACGCCATGCGCTGAACAGTGTACGTGCGCTGCTGTTGCAGACAGGCAGTTGTGAGCCAAGGCGACAGGCTGCGTCAGACTGCACGCACCCTTCCCCAACACCCCATAAAAATCGTCATAAACTTTTTAGGTTCCAGGCACACCGAAGGAGGGGACAAAGCGATGTGTCATGCATGGGAGCAGGCCGCATAGAGTTAAAGTGGCTGGGGCCATCTTAATGCTATCACACGCATCAGGAAAGGCGTTCTTTTCCAACTCCTATTCTTTCAGGTGGAAAAGACCCTGCAGAGACCACCACCTGCCCAGGCTGGGGGGAGGTAAAGAGTGGCGGACTACATCACATGGGTTTTCAGGCCACATGTGGGAATGGTGCGGTGGTAGATCCTACCTGCTGCGAGGGAGGAGTTGCTACAAACACAGCGACCAGGGACAGGGGGAACTGCCCAAGTTAGACGTGAGTCCACCTGTATGGGAACCGTACTGCGAAAAATACAGACGGGGGATTAATCCACACAATGGCCCATCCTGTGCAGTACCTTTTCCAGTACAGAGTAATTTTAGTACCGTAGTGGGTCTGGTCGGGGAATTCCTCCGCCAAATTCGTGGACCAGAAAGCTAGGGAGGAGTCATCCAGGGAGCCAAGTTAGTGGGATCTCCTGGGATAAGAGCGCATGTGGCACTAGGTGAATGCTGGATCCCCGACTCAACCCATTGAGCTCAACTGATTCTAGCGGCTCGAAGGGTGGACTCTGAAGGCCTGCAAGGACCATGGCGAGATCCCATGAGGAAAACAGACATGGCCTGGGCCCTTTCGGGCGCCTCTAAGGAACCTGATGTCGTGGTGAGCCGATATGGTGGATACATAAACCTTCAAGGTTGAGGGGGACAGCCTTCCCTCCAGCCTCTCCTGCAGAAATGATAGCACTGACCGAACGCACACCTCTGCGGGTCTTCGGACCGGGAAGAACACAAATTCGTGAACAAGCGCCATTTTAGGGCATAAAGTTGCCTGGTAGAGGGAGCTCTGGCTTGGTTGATTGTGTCTATGACAGCAGGTGGTAGGTCACCCAGATCTTCCGCATCCTGTCCAGGGGCCAGACGTGTAGGTTCTAGAGGTCTGGGTGCAGATGCCAGAAGATGCCCCATCCCTGAGAAAGGAGGTCCTTCCTCAGGGTAATTCGCGTGGCTGTCGCAAGGAGCGTGAGATCTGAAAACTAAGTCCGTGTGGGCCAGTAAGGGGCACTAGAGTGACTTGTTCCATTTTGTCCCTGACCTTGAACAGCACCCATGCAAGTAGGCTCAATGGGGGAAATGCGCACTTGCACAGTCCCTGCGGCCAGCTGTCTGCCTGTGCATCTGTCCCGAGGGGAGCCTCTGCTAGGGAGTACCAGAGCGGGCAATGGGAGGTCTCTTGGGAAGCAAACAGGTCTAGCTGTGCTTTGCCGAACCGCTCCCAAATCAGCTGGACCATTTGAAGGGTGGAGCCTCCACTCTACATTGAGCGTACCTTATCATGACATCGCATCCGCTGCCGTATTGAGGTTGCCCGGGATGTGAGTTGCACGCAACGACTTGAGTCATTGATGGCTCGAAAGGAGGAGATGGTGGGCGAGTAGTGATATATGATGAGAGCACACACCGCCTTGGCGATTTATGTACGCTATCGTAGCAGTGCTGTCTGATTGAATCAAGACGTTCTTGCCACGTATTAGCGGGAGATACCTCCGCAGGGCAAGTATTACAGCCAACAATTCGAGGCAGTTGATGTGCCAACCCAGTTGCGCCCCGTCCAGGTGCCGGCAGCTGCGTGCACATTGTTAACGGTGCCCCAACCCCGTCTAGAGGCGTCTGTGGTGACTAGAACGCGTCGGGACACCTTCTGTAGGGGGACACCTGTCCGCAGAAAACAGAGGTCTGTCCAGGGGTTGAAAGTCTTGCGGCAGTGCTGAAGTGGTCTCATATGCATCAACCCCAGTGGCGCGACCGCAGCGGAGGATGCCATATTCCCCAGGAGCCTCTGGCATTGTTTTAGAGGAACCACTGTGATGGGCTCAAAGAGAGCGAGGCACCTGAGCACTGGCTCGTTCGTGAGGCACGCTGTCATTGAGACTGAGTCTAACTGCATGCCGAGAAAAGAGATGCTCTGAACCCGGGCAAGCTTGCTCTTTTCCCAGTTGACCTGAAGCCCTAGACAGCTAGGGGGGCTCGAGGGAGTAAGCAGACTGGCAGTGAGGTGAGCCGTTCTCACCTTGAGCTTGGACAGAAGTCAACGAGCGTGGCAGGGGCGGGTGGTTTGTGGGATCTACCCAGCGAAACCGAGCCCGCTGCCATCCCCAAATCGCCTCAATCACCAGCAGGATCATCCTCAATCCCGTTAAAAGAAGGAGCGAAGCGGGGGGTGGCTGGAGTGGCGTTCCTCTATAAGAAGGAAAGCCGCGACCGAAAGGTTGTGAGGTTCTCGCAGTGAGAACACAAACAATCCACAAATGTTCTCTCGGTGTGTTCTCTCGTGACCGCCAGGAGCGGAGAGAAATCGATCGCATCCAGGAACTACACAGGAGCGGAAAGGCATCTTTATAAAGACGCGTCCTGAAAATGACATTCAACGGCAGCTGTGTATTGCTCTTTTAAAGAAATTAAACTCTTTTACAGAAAAATATTCTCTTTTGGGAGCGCTGTTGAAGCGCCCAGGGGCAAAGCTGCACTGCCATGCAGAGAAGGTGAAAGCCACTGATATGCGCTGTAGATCCAACTCTACAGAAATGAGTGGAACAGTAAGTGACTTCAGCTCGCTGATCACACAACCGCTCGGCTCTGAAGAAGAAATCTGAATGCAGAGACGCACGATTCCCTCATGTTATACCCGTATGTTCGGAGGAGGGACATGCAAATTCTGTCTGCAAATTTCTCATTGCTCTTTTCTCAAGTTCAGAGGTAACCATGTCCTTCAAAGAAGTCCCCTAATGTTGCTTCATTCGACACAACGTTCAAGTGAGCGACAGATGGGGAACGATGTTTAGGCACTGTTTTAGCATACTCTCATTTGGTCTGGCTCTATTCTGGTATGTAATGCCCTCTTGGCTTTTCAAGATCCAATCAATTCTCAAGGGATAAAACAAGTCTTTCCATATTTTCTTTCCTCATTAAATATCCTGTTTCATTCAATCACATTAACCATGGGTTTTATAACTATTATATAATTATAATTTATTGTTATTATTTAGTGTTTGTATGAAAGTAGTCAATCATGTGATCTCATTTTAATCATATCATTATAGAAAAATACATACCCAAATAATTCTGCCCTACAAAGGTAACAATTCCAACTCTGAATAACAAAAAGGGTTCAAAATGAAATCTAGTGTAGATTTTTTTGTCAAGATCATACTGTATCAAGATTCCTGCTGATCTGACCCTTTTGTAAAAAGTTAAATGTAAGTGATAAGCAATTAAAGACCTTCTCTCTAAGGCATTAAAGGCTATCAGAGAAACTTAACTTAGTGTAGTTATTTAATGTAGTGGCATTCAGCAGCTGTCCAGTCTGCATGTCATTACTCTAAACAAAATCATGATGACCTATGACCTCTGAAATTAACCTCACACTTCTAAGGTCAAAGGTAGTGTGGGACTCTGGTTATCATGTGTGCAAGACATTAGAATATACCTCCTCTACATTTCAAACGGTGTAAAAAAAAGGCTCCATATCACTCTACCACACTGATGAATATTCCTTCTGGGTCATAGATGACGCAGGAGAAATAAGCCTATAATAATCAGGTTCTATAAATAATAGACTTTTCCAGAAAGTACAGTATTTATTTTACTCAAACGTACAATTAAAATAAATCATCTTACAAGGTAAGACATGACTGGAATTTAAACTGGAAGTTGAATTAAAATTTATTTAAAACAAGAAATATTAAAATAATTCAACTTAATTAAAATGCAAAAAAATAATTTAAAATGTACTGTATGTCAACAAATTATAAACAGACTATTTCTGAAACTTCTACAATAAAATATTATCCATGATTAATTATTGTAATCAGACATCTAGTTTTGGGTGAGTGGGCCTTCAAATATTGTCTTGGAGAGTAGGGGGCCTAGGAGTCAAATTAACTAAAAAAAACTCTTTTTAAAAATCCAAATAACTTTACAGATCTTTATTGTAAAGGGTTTAAACAATGTTTTCCATGCTTGCTCAATGAACCATAAACAATTAATGAACATGCACATGTGGAACTGTCGTTAAAACACTAACAGCTTACAGACAGTAGGCAAATAAAGTCACAGTTATAAAAACTTGGGACACTAAAGAGACCTTTCTACTGACTCTGAAAAACAGTAAAAGAAAGATGCCCAGGGTCCTCGTTTATTTGCGTGAACGTGCCTTACTGTGCGTTCAGACCAGAGGTCAAAGTTCGCTCTGACTGCCTTGCTAACAACGCTATCGAAGATTCGTGGATGCTCTGACATAGTTGAAATAGGTGGCAAGGTTCGTTCAGAATGCTTGGTTTTGTGAACTATTTTTAAAGGGGCCGTAAAACATCCAGACATGTCAACCGGTATCTTTTTGACGACATATCACAAGTAGCGTATATCCTCATGAAATCATTTAATATATTATTATATAATATTATATAAACCATAATATACACTTCATCTACTCACATGGCACATCAACAATTTCAGACACCTTTGTCCATGCATTGTATTTTTTATATATATATATATATCCCTGTAAGCAAACAGGGACAGGTCATATACTGTATTACGGGAAAATCCACCACGACAATAATCAGTTTCTCCTCCAGTTTGTCTTCGGAACTAATGTTTGGTGGGAACCAAAGTTTACACTGTTGTGTTCTCTAGACTTCGCTAGAGCGGAGCACTTCTGTACTCCAATAGGTTGCCACCGAACCGCGTCAAAGCTCATTACCATAATGTTGCCTGCACTTGAACTTTCCTGTGACGCCCATACCGCCCAAGACGCGCTGCGGTGCTTCTCGCCGCTGAGAGACGCTGGCTGCCATAGAAAATGAATGACTTCCTGTCGATTTGATGTTCACAACGCCTCCGGTCTGAACGCACCATAAGGCATGCTGCATGGCTGCATGAGGACTGCAGATGTGGCCAGGGCAATAAATGGCAATGTCCGTACTGTGAGACATCTAAGACAGCGCTACAGGAAGACAGGAAGGATACCTTATTCTCCTCGCAGAGGCAGACCACATGTAACAACACCTGCACAGGATTGGTACATCTGAATATGACACCTGCGGGACAGGTACAGGATGGCAACAACAGGAATGCACAATCCCTCCATCAGTGCTCAGACTGTCCGCAATAGGCTGAGAGAAGCTGGACTGAGGGCTTGTAGGCCTCTTGTAAGGCAGGTCCTTACCAGACATCACCGGCAACAACGTCTATGGGCACAAACCCACCTTCGCTGGACCAGACAGGACTGGCAAAAAGTGCTCTTCACTGACAAGTCGTGGTTTTGTCTCACCAGAGGTGATGGTCAGACTTGAGTTTATCTTCGAAGGAATGAGCGTTACATCAAGGCCTATACTCTCAATTTGGAGGAGGAGGGTCCCACAACTCTTTGCATTACAGGGAAAATATCCTCCTCCCTTATGTGGTAACCTTCCTGTAGGCTCATCCTGACATGACCCTCCAGCATGACAATGTCACCAGCCATACTGCTTGTTCTGTGCGTGATTTCCTGCAAGACAGGAATGACAGTGTTCTGCCATGGCCAGTGAAGAGCCCGGACCTCAATCCCATTGACCACATCTGGGACCTGTTGGATCAGATGGTGAGGGTTAGGGACAGTCCCCCCATAAATGTCCGGGAACTTGCAAGTGCCTTGGTGGAAGAGTGGGGTAACATCTCACAGCAAGAACTGGCAAATCTGGTGCAGTCCATGAGGAGGAGATGCACTGCAGTACTTAATGCAGCTGGTGGCTACACAAGATACTGAATGTTACTTTAGATTTTTCTTGCTTTCTCAAAAAAAATGTTGTCACTTTTGGGAGTTATCAGCGTATTGGTGTGCATGTAAACGTGCTCAAAGTCTATGGTGGTTACAGCCCTGGGTGAAAACTATATAATCTTCAGACATCTTCCATTAGTGTTCATATTTTATACAGGGAGATGCACGGGAATGAAACTCAAATATACCCAACAATGATCAGCCAGTTCTGTAGCTAATCAGATTCATTTTTTTAAACAGCAATTACTTTAAGAAAAGTGAGAATGTTACATGGTGGATGGGTTTAAATCTGAGTCCAGCAACTACAGCCTGCATGATGTCACTGTAATTAACAGCACAGTAACAGGGATATTTATACAGTCATATTCTAGGCACATGTTTGTCTGGCTGAACCTCAGTTCAGGAAGTGCCGCGGCTGTTGTAGAAGATGGGAAAGGCCCCAAGCTTTTATCAGTTTTATCAGGAAGAGACAGGGGAGAACTCGGCCATACCTTTCACCACTACTACCAAGCCTGATTCACATATCACACACACACACATACACACACACAAAATCTCCTACAGCCAGTTATTGAAATGCATTTCTCTTGCATGAATGAACATCCTGTAACACACATCTGCACGCACACACACGCATTCTTATATATTTTTTACATAAAGCAGATGGACACAGGCATGTGTGAAAGAGCATCCATGTACAAAATAGAGATGCAGAAAAATCCACAAATAGCACAGCATCAGTGTAACTAAAGTACACATGCCTTAGAGCCCAAAAGACCCTGACCTACAAGCATGACTCAGACATGCAGATATAGTTATATAAGCATGTGCTGTTTAATCACTAGCTCTGAAGGCAGAGCTGATAGGGCAGTGTTACCTACTGAAGCAGAGAAAGCAGTCGGATAAAAATGAGACATAAAAGAAAAAGGGTGATGTCATCAGAGTTTGAATGAAAGGACTTGGAGTGATTCAGTGAACAGATAAGGGGAAATAAAAGGAGGGGGGCTGAGGAACTTATTTTTAAGTTAATTTAGGAAACACATAATGTGTAGGACATAATATATTCAAAACATGCTGCAACCATATTCTTCAATGACATCTTTTAATATATGTGCAATATGTCTTTCCTTTTGACCCATTTAGATAACCTTCTTTTTGTCCATTCATATCCCAGCTCTTTGATGTCCTGCCTCCAAGGGCAGATATATAATTTTTTTATGGGGTTGCAAGGGGGTGGCATGGAAACTATGTAGAGACACTAAAGCAACCACCCATGCGTAGTTCTTATGGATTAAGGTACCAAGTTTCATTGCAACAAGCATTACTTGTCAATATCAAATTATAAATGTCCATGAATTTTGATACAACTACATTTCCACAGGAATCACATTTTGATACTGACATGCCAAGATTTAAGAAAAATATATAATTTTTCATAATAAAAAATAACAAAATGTCTATCTCCAGAGCACCAAGACATTGTCTATTAAACACATCAACAAACTCTAAATGTTTCTATGCTTAACATATAGAACCGGCAATCTGGACTAAATGTCACCACCTTTGTTAAGTGGAAAATGGATGGAAATACATGCATATGCATATTGTAACAAAGACTCAGGTAAGTTGGGATCCATAAGCAGTTGTTTATTGAACTCACAGGTATAAGCGGGCAATGGTCAAGCAATGGGGAACGGGGCAATAGTAGGCAGGTTCAGAGCGTAGTGAGGCGGCAGAACGTCAGGGCAGGCAGCAATGGGCAATACGAAGAGGCAGGCAAGGTTCAGGTAGGCAGGCAGCAATCAATCGTAGTCAACAGGGAAAGCAAGGTCGGTAGGTAGATAATCAGAGAGGTTTGGTTACTAGAACGCTCAGTAGTGTAGCCGGAACAAACAAGACTTTGCAGTGAGTGTGTCACTGCGTGTAGCTTAAATAGAGGGAGCTGGAATGGGAATCAGCTGTGAGTTAATCAAGCCCGGTATGTGGGTGCACGGGTCATTAAAATTCGGGTGAGTCAGATCTCCGGTGGCCGATTGCGGAGGTGCTCTCGTAGGCGTTTGTGACAGAGCCCCCCTCCTGTGAGCGGCTCCTGAAGCGAGGACCTGGTCGACGCCGGGGTCGCCCTCGAGGGCGGAGGGCTGGTCTCTCTGGATGGGTTCTGTGGAATTCAGCGATGAGGTTGGGGTCGAGGATGTCATCGGCTCCGACCCAGGACCTCTCCTCCGGACCGTACCCCTCCCAGTCCACTAGGTATTGGACTCGACCCCATAGACGTCTGGAGTCTAGCAGTGTTCGCACCAGGAATGCCTCCTCGCCGCCCACGATGGTGGGGGGGGTGGGGCTCGTCTCCTCCTCCGATCTCGGACCACTGGCGGGTTTGTGTAGGGAGACATGGAAGGTGGGAGAGATGCGGTAGTTAGCAGGCAGTTGGAGACGGAAAGATACAGCATTGATCTGTTTGATGATCTTGAAGGGACCCACATACCTGGGACTGAGCTTTCTGCAGGGGAGGCGAAGACGTAGATCCCTGGTGGAGAGCCAAACCCACTGACCCGGGAAGTAGACAGGGCCTGGACGGCGGCGTCGATCCGCCTGTTCCTTGGTTCGGTTCACGGCCCGTTGGAGATGGACGTGAGCTTGGTCCCACACTGCTTCGCTGCACTGGAGCCAGTCGTTGACCGCCGGAACCTCCGATGGCTCTCCGGACCAGGGGAACAGAGGAGGTTGGTACCCCAGGATACACTGGAACGGGGTTAGGTTTGTTGAGGGTTTCAAGAGGGAGTTCTGGGCGTACTCGGCCCACGGGAGGAAGCGGCTCCAATCGGCTTGGTTGTGATGGCAGTAGGTGCGGAGAAACCTGGTGATCTCCTGGTTCAGGTGTTCCGTCTGACCGTTAGACTGGGGGTGGTACCCCGAGGTGAGGCTGACATTGATGTTAAGCAGTCGGAAGAAGGCTCGCCATACCCTGGAGGTAAACTGGGGTCCACGGTCCGAAACGATGTCCTCGGGTAGGCCGTAATAGCGGAACACCCAGTGGAGGAGGAGTTCCGCGGTTTCGAGAGCTGTGGGGAGTTGGAGATTGGGATTAAGCGGCATGCTTTAGAGAAGCAGTCGATGATGGTCAATATAGTGGTGTGGCCTCGGGAGACCGGCAGGTCAGTGATAAAATCCACAGCGATGTGGGACCAGGGACGGTGTGGTATGGGGAGTGGTTGAAGAAGCCCTGTGGGTGGTTGCTTCGGGGTTTTTGCTGCGTTGCAGGCGGAGCACGCGTGCACGAAGTCGGTGGTGTCTTCTTGTAGGGTTCCCCACCAGAAGCGGTTCTGAAGCAGGCGTATAGTGGTAGCGATCCCGGGGTGCCCTGAGTTCGTGGCGTCGTGAACCCAACGAATGACTCTTTCTCAGAGGCTGTGTGGCACGAAAGTCCAGTTGGGCAGACAGTCGGGCGGAGGCGGGTCAGTCGCTTGGGCCTGGGCGATATCAGCCATGATGTCCCATTGGATTGGGGCCAGAATCAAGGTGGGCGGAAGAATGGGTTCAACACTGGGGCTCGGGGGCATGGCATCGTGTTGCCAGGAAAGTGAGTCTTCCTTGATGTTCTTTGAGCCCGGCAGATAGGAGATGGAGAAGCGGAAGCGTGTAAAGAACAGCGCCCAACGAGCCTGCAGAGGGTTGAGCCTCTTGGCAGAGCGCAAATATTCCAAGTTGCGGTGGTCAGTCAAAACTTGGAAAGGATGTCGAGCTCCCTCCAACCAATGTCGCCATTCCTCTAAAGCAGCCTTCATTGCCAAGAGTTCACGGTTGCCTACATCGTAGTTCCGTTCCGCGGGCGAGAGTTTGTGGGAATAGGATGCGGTGCGGACCGCTGGGTTGGTCGCCTGGAGCGGATGAGATTGTCGATCCATATAGCGAGAGTAATTAATTGATCGAGGGAGATACCTTCGTCACGACAGGCCAGTTCAGACTGAAGATCGGCACTCAGACCCTGTCGAAGTGGAGCTTGAGGGGGCTTTCTGGCCAGCCGGTCTCGCGTAGCGAGGGTGCGGAAGGAAAGCGCGTAGTCCGCTGCGCGGCGATTTCCTGACGCAGGGCTAGCAGCTGTTCGCCCGGGCTCTTGCCGCTCTCGGGATGATCAAAGACGGTGGTCAGGCTGCCCATGAAGGATTCGTAGGTCGACTGGGTGAAACCCTGGTTGGACCAGATCGCGTTAGCCCAATCAAGAGCTCTGCCCGTGAGTACGGAGCACACGAAGAGGATCTTACTCTCGTTGGTGGGGTAAAGTGCCAGTTGTTGAGAGAGGAAGACCGAGCACTGCATGAGGAACCCCTTGCACTTCGAGGGCGTACCGTCAAACATCTCGGGGTGTGCGAGTCAAGGACCGGCGATCGGCTGGTAGTGAGGAACGGCGTCGGCCGCTTGGCTGGCTTGAGGCACGGTGGGCGCCGGTGCTGGCTGGCTGAGAGCTTGTACAGCCCCCATAATTTCATCCACGGCGGACGTCAGGCGGCCGAGTTGATGGTGTTGTGCTGATAGCTGACTTGCTTGGGCGGTGAGTTCTTCGGCCAGGCGTGATATCACCGTTGGATCGATGTTTGGCGAAGTCTTCTGTAACAAAGACTCAGGTAAGTTGGGATCCATAAGCAGTTGTTTATTGAACTCACAGGTATAAGCGGGTAATGGTCAAGCAATGGGGAACGGGGCAATAGTAGGCAGGTTCAGAGCGTAGTGAGGCAGGCAGAACGTCAGGGCAGGCAGCAATGGGCAATACGAAGAGGCAGGCAAGGTTCAGGTAGGCAGGCAGCAATCAATCGTAGTCAACAGGGAAAGCAAGGTCGGTAGGTAGATAATCAGAGAGGTTTGGTTACTAGAACGCTCAGTAGTGTAGCCGGAACAAACAAGACTTCGCAGTGAGTGTGTCACTGCGTGTAGCTTAAATAGAGGGAGCTGGAATGGGAATCAGCTGTGAGTTAATCAAGCCCGGTATGTGGGTGCACGGGTGATTAAAATTCAGGTGAGTCAGATCTCCGGTGGCCGATTGCGGAGGTGCTCTCATAGGCGTTTGTGACAGAGCCCCCCTCCTGTGAGCGGCTCCTGAAGCGAGGACCTGGTCGACGCCGGGGTCGCCCTCGAGGGCGGAGGGCTGGTCTCTCTGGATGGGTTCTGTGGAATTCAGCGATGAGGTTGGGGTCGAGGATGTCATCGGCTCCGACCCAGGACCTCTCCTCCGGACCGTACCCCTCCCAGTCCACTAGGTATTGGACTCGACCCCGTAGACATCTGGAGTCTAGCAGTGTTCGCACCAGGAATGCCTCCTCACCGCCCACGATGGTGGGGGGGGTGGGGCTCGTCTCCTCCTCCGATCTCGGACCACTGGCGGGTTTGTGTAGGGAGACATGGAAGGTGGGAGAGATGCGGTAGTTAGCAGGCAGTTGGAGATGGAAAGATACAGCATTGATCTGTTTGATGATCTTGAAGGGACCCACATACCTGGGACTGAGCTTTCTGCAGGGGAGGCGAAGACGTAGATCCCTGGTGGAGAGCCAAACCCACTGACCTGGGAAGTAGACAGGGCCTGGACGGCGGCGTCGATCCGCCTGTTCCTTGGTTCGGTTCACGGCCCGTTGGAGATGGACGTGAGCTTGGTCCCACACTGCTTCGCTGCCCTGGAGCCAGTCGTTGACCGCCGGAACCTCCGATGGCTCTCCGGACCAGGGGAACAGAGGAGGTTGGTACCCCAGGATACACTGGAACGGGGTTAGGTTTGTTGAGGGTTTCAAGAGGGAGTTCTGGGCATACTCGGCCCACGGGAGGAAGCGGCTCCAATCGGCTTGGTTGTGATGGCAGTAGGTGCGGAGAAACCTGGTGATCTCCTGGTTCAGGTGTTCCGTCTGACCGTTAGACAGGGGTGGTACCCGAGGTGAGGCTGACATTGATGTTAAGCAGTCGGAAGAAGGCTCGCCATACCCTGGAGGTAAACTGGGGTCCACGGTCCGAAACGATGTCCTCGGTAGGTCGTAATAGCGAACACCCAGTGGAGGAGGAGTTCCGCGGTTTCGAGAGCTGTGGGGAGTTGGAGATTGGGATTAAGCGGCATGCTTTAGAGAAGCAGTCGATGACGGTCAATATAGTGGTGTGGCCTCGGGAGACCGGCAGGTCAGTGATAAAATCCACAGCGATGTGGGACCAGGGACGGTGTGGTATGGGGAGTGGTTGAAGAAGCCCTGCGGGTGGTTGCTTCGGGGGTTTTGCTGCGTTGCAGGTGGAGCACCCGTGCACGAAGTCGGTGGTGTCTTCTTGTAGGGTTCCCCACCAGAAGCGGTTCTGAAGCAGGCGTATAGTGGTAGCGATCCCGGGGTGCCCTGAGTTCGTGGCGTCGTGAACCCAACGAATGACTCTTTCTCGGAGGCTGTGTGGCACGAAAGTCCAGTTGGGCAGACAGTCGGGCGGAGGCGGGTCGGTCGCTTGGGCCTGGGCGATATCAGCCATGATGTCCCATTGGATTGGGGCCAGAATCAAGGTGGGCGGAAGAATGGGTTCAACACTGGGGCTCGGGGGCATGGCATCGTGTTGCCAGGAAAGTGAGTCTTCCTTGATGTTCTTTGAGCCCGGCAGATAGGAGATGGAGAAGCGGAAGCGTGTAAAGAACAGCGCCCAACGAGCCTGCAGAGGGTTGAGCCTCTTGGCAGAGCGCAAATATTCCAAGTTGCGGTGGTCAGTCAAAACTTGGAAAGGATGTCGAGCTCCCTCCAACCAATGTCGCCATTCCTCCAAAGCAGCCTTCATTGCCAAGAGTTCACGGTTGCCTACATCGTAGTTCCGTTCCGCGGGCGAGAGTTTGTGGGAATAGGATGCCGGTGCGGACCGCTGGGTTGGTCGCCTGGAGCGGATGAGATTGTCGATCCATATAGCGAGAGTAATTAATTGATCGAGGGAGATACCTTCGTCACGACAGGCCAGTTCAGACTGAAGATCGGCACTCAGACCCTGTCGGAAGTGGAGCTTGAGGGGGCTTTCTGGCCAGCCGGTCTGCATAGCGAGGGTGCGGAAGGAAAGCGCGTAGTCCGCTGCCGTGCGATTTCCCTGACGCAGGGCTAGCAGCTGTTCGCCCGGGCTCTTGCCGCTCTCGGGATGATCAAAGACGGTGGTCAGGCTGCCCATGAAGGATTCGTAGGTCGACTGGGTGAAACCCTGGTTGGACCAGATCGCGTTAGCCCAATCAAGAGCTCTGCCCGTGAGTACGGAGCACACGAAGAGGATCTTACTCTCGTTGGTGGGGTAAAGTGCCAGTTGTTGAGAGAGGAAGACCGAGCACTGCATGAGGAACACCTTGCACTTCGAGGGCGTACCGTCAAACATCTCGGGGTGTGCGAGTTGAGGACCGGCGATCGGCTGGTAGTGAGGAACGGCGTCTGCCGCTTGGCTGGCTTGAGGCACGGTGGGCGCCGGTGCTGGCTGGCTGAGAGCTTGTACAGCCCGCATAATTTCATCCACGGCGGACGTCAGGCGGCCGAGTTGGTGGTGTTGTGCTGATAGCTGACTTGCTTGGGCGGTGAGTTCTTCGGCCAGGTGTGATATCACCGTTGGATCGATGTTTGGCGAAGTCTTCTGTTGTTTATTGAACTCACAGGTATAAGCGGGCAATGGTCAAGCAATGGGGAACGGGGCAATAGTAGGCAGGTTCAGAGCGTAGTGAGGCAGGCAGAATGTCAGGGCAGGCAGCAATGGGCAATACGAAGAGGCAGGCAAGGTTCAGGTAGGCAGGCAGCAATCAATCGTAGTCAACAGGGAAAGCAAGGTCGGTAGGTAGATAATCAGAGAGGTTTGGTTACTAGAACGCTCAGTAGTGTAGCCGGAACAAACAAGACTTCACAGTGAGTGTGTCACTGCGTGTAGCTTAAATAGAGGGAGCTGGAATGGGAATCAGCTGTGAGTTAATCAAGCCCGGTATGTGGGTGCACGGGTGATTAAAATTCGGGTGAGTCAGATCTCCGGTGGCCGGTTGCGGAGGTGCTCTCATAGGCGTTTGTGACACATATGTTATTCTGCTATTAAATTCCTGCAGGCCTATCACCATTGTAAAAGCTTGAATAATCAATTTGAAGTGAAGATTATCACAAAGTTAGATCTAAATGAAAATAAACTGTACAGAAAATTGTACTGTGGGGGACAGAGCTGCCAAACTCATGAATATGAATTATGTCATGCACAGTCAAATATTATTTTTAATTACCTGTTTTGATCAACAGTCATACTTTGTCCACCCCTGGAGTCACAAGTTCGAATCCATGGAGTGCTGAGTGACTCCAGCCAGGTCTCCTAAGCAATCAAATTGGCCCAGTTGCTAGGAAGGGTTGAGTCACATGGGGTAACCTCCTTGTGGTCGCTTTAATGTGGTTCTCGCTCTTGGTGGGGCACATGGTGAGTTGTGTGGGAATGCTGCAGGAATAGCGCGAATCCTCCACACACGCTATATCTCTGCGGTAACGCGCTCAACAAGCAATGAGATAGGATTGATGGTCTCAGACACGGAGGCAACTGAGATTCGTCCTCTGCCACCCAGATTGAGGTGAGTCACTACGCCACCACGAGGACATAGAGCACATTGGACATTGGGCATTCCAAATTGGGGAGAAAATATCAATATAAAAATATAAAACAATTATAATAAATAAAACCAGTCATACTTAATGTAAAGTTGGCTGGCAACAGGTAGACGCAGAGACGATGATGAAGTGCGATGAACCAAAGTGCATTTTAATAACAAATATGAGATCCCACAAATATGATAAACCCTAACTCTAAATGTGACAACAAAACAAGCAAGAACGACTTATCTAAATTTGATTTGACATGACAATGAAACAAAACATAAGCATGAATTGACTTGATCATAGAACCAACATTACACAAACAATACTCGACAATGGCAAACATGTAGGTTAAATACTTGGACTAGGGAGAACACAAACCAATAAACATTTAGGACTCTAAACAAGATAACGAGACTCCTAGCAAACCCATGAAACAATGAACCAATGGGGACAAGACACATGAACATGGGAAACACATGACAAGGAAACAGGAACAAACATGGCATGGAACAAATTTATCAAAGTAAAAGACATGAACAAAAACACATACAACCCTGACTTACCCCCCTTGACATGGTTACGTTGCAGGACATGGAAACATGGTGAAACAAGGTGTGGGGCATGGCCTGGTGAGACAGGGCATGGAGCATGAGACCAGGGCGGAGAAGACCAGGGGCCTGAAACCATGAGAGGCTCGATGGGCAAAAGCATGGAGAACTGGATACCGGAGGTCCCCGGTAGAACTGAAGGATCGGAGAGACGAGGTGTAGTCAGAGGATCAGAGAGCCAAGGCGGAGCCAGGTGACCGACAGACCAAGGAGGAGCTGGAGCGACGAGGGACCCCGGTAAAGCTGAAGGACCGTGGTGGAGCTGTGGGAATGCAGAGTTGAGGTGATGTCGACGGATCGACAGGCCAAGGCAGAGTCCAGGGCTCGGAGAGTCGGAGGTTCGAAAGTTCTCCATGGGATTTCTGAGAGGACGATCACGAGATCTCAAGGTGGGAACAAGGGTGGGAACTCAAACAGCCCAGAGAGCGAAGGCTCTGGAACGGACGAGTCTTGCAACGCTGGCTCTGGAACGGACAAGGCTTGCAACACTGGTTAGTAGGCCGTGGCAGACATGGGCGTTGGCTCGTTGACCAGAGGTGAGCCTGAGACATTGCATGTAACAGGCTCAGGCGTGGCTGTTAATGTTATGGAATGTTGTTAATTGCATTCAGTGTTATGGAATGTTGTTAATGGCATGGAGCAAGCTCAGATGTGGCTGTGACAGGGAATGGATCAGGCTAAGGCTTGGCTGTGACATGGTATGGAGCAGGCTCAGGATCCGAGGCAGAAGGTGGTGCAAGCTCAGCGACCATGATGTGGAACACTGGCTTGGCGGCCATGACGTGGAACCCTGGCTTGGCGGCCATGATGTGGAACCCTGGCTTGGCGGCCATGATGTGGAACACTGACTTGGCGTCCACCTCCCCCACAGTGAACGATGAACCACATTAGTAGGGCAAGGTTGATATACTGATCTAGGCTGCTGGTACTCTGACCACCTGTCATCAGGGAAGAGATTGGCTCATTGAGTACAAAGAGAAAACAGTCCTTGAGGGCAATCTCATTAAAATCAACGCTGCTGGCCAGAGCGTAAAAGTCCTCAACATATTCCTCAATGGAAAAGTTTTCTTGGCGTAGGAGAAGTATCTGCACCACTGGATTCATATTGATCGGACAATTATTCTGTAATGTTAGCTGGCAACAGGTAGACGCAGAGACGATGATGAACTGTGATGAACCCAAGTGCAGTTTAATAACAAATGTGAGATCCAATAAACCCTAAATACAAACGTGACTACAAAACATAAACATGAACGACTTAACTAAACTTGACATGACATGACTTGACTTGACTATGAAACCAAATATTGACCTTACTTGACTTGACTTGACTTGACTATAGAACCAACATTACACAAACAATACTCGACAATGGAAAATGGCAAACATGAGGGTTAAATATTTGAACTAGGGAGAACATATGGCAACGAAAACCAATGAAAACGTAGGACTCTAAACAAGATAACGAGACTGCTGACAACCCAATGAAACAATGAACGAATGGGGATACAAGAACATGGGAAACACATGACAAGATCACATGACAATGCAACAGGAACAAAAATGGCATGGAACAAATTTATCAAAGTAAAACACATGAACAAAAATCCTGACACTTAATGACTGATTCAAGCACCCAAATAAATATTTAATATGATATAGTAATTTAATTTCTACATCTGCAACTATCAGTCTTGGGATTTTGTTAGTCAGATTGTTAGTAGTAGATGAATACATAGATCAGCACTTTGATTAAGAGTATGACTGATTGATCTAGAATTAACTTTTTACCTTTAGTTTTTAGAGGCTTTGGATTCTAATTCACCCAAATATAATTTTTAATTTAATAAAACAAGACTGTATCTGTACACCAGTGGATGGGTGTTTTAAAATAAAATGCAACAAAAGATGTGGGGAGACAAGAGCAGCAGAAACACGGACACATTTATTGACAGTTCTGTAAATGAAAGTACAGCAAACTTAGAAATTCAGACAGCGAAAACCACAAACTCTCTACTCCGGCAGCGGGAACCCTGCACATGAGTGCACATAAGCCAGATGAAATTGTTCACGAACATCCATCTCCCATCACACAACCCAGCCATGAAACACTCAAACAGTTTATATAGGGAGGAAACACACTCCCCCCATCAACAATCAGCTCATCCGGTTACCCCACACCAGAGAGCAATTAAGAGAGAGGGAGAGAAAGCGAAAAAGACAACACTCACAAGCACACACACTACATACACACAAACAATACAATCGAGAAAGGCCATCACAATGGGGGACACGGAAAAGAGTGCAAGCTTCAGCAAAACGTCTAGGTTATTAGTGTAACCTCCTTTCCCTGGTGGAGGGAACGAGACGTTGTGTCGATTGAAGTGACACAAGTGGCTTCTTTCGGGAGCCTCCTATACCTCTGAATATGAAAAAAGGCCAATGAAAAATTTGTAAACAGAATTTGCATGTCCCGCCCCCGGACATACGGGTATAAAAGGTGGTGATTGTACATCTGTTCAGTCAGGTTCTGCACTGAGGAGCCCAGAAAAAAGGTTTGGCCATTACAGCGGCTTGGTATAGTGTTGTGGCAAGGGGGACACAAAGTCTCGTTCCCTCCATCAGGGAACGGGGGTTACATTAGTAACCTAGACATTCCCCTTCTGTCAATCACTCGACATGTGTCGATTGTAGTGACACAAGGGGCCCCTATTTAATAGCGCCACCTAGACTGAACCGTGTTACGTGATCTGCTGATGCTGGTGCAGCAAGCTGTAGCGTGCCAAAGAGCATGGGCATAAGACCACATGTAACATTCCCCAATGACCCACTAAGATGTCATATTGTTTTTATTAGGTTCCTGGCATCCAACCAAGGTTTTCCCTTGAGGGGTGGGAACAAGCGACTTGACAAGCACCAGCCACAGCCTTTTCTCTCTCTATGTTTCTCCTCATAGAGCGTTAGATGCGACAGGGGCCATCTAGCTATAACACGCATCGGAAAAGGCATTCTTTCCCAGTCCGATTCTTTCAAGGGGAAAAGACCCCGTGGACACCACAGACTGCTCAGGCTGGAGAGGTGAAAATGTGGCAAAATACATCACATAGGCACGTCGACACACATGGAGATGGCGCTGTGGTAGATCCTGCCAAATGAGGGAGGAGTTCTACAAACACGTCGACTGGGGCAGTGGTGACTGCCCAAGGGAGACACAGGTCCACCTGACTGGGGGAACGAACCGCAGAAAATACATCACAGGGGGTTTCCGGGATTACCGGCAGCTATGGCACATCTGTTCTAATACAGAGTAATTAGTACCCGCAGTATCACTACCTCGCGGCTCTGATGAAAGAATCTGACTGAACAGATGCACGATCCCCGCCTTTTATACCCATATGTCCGGGGGCGGGACATGCAAATTCTGTATCTGAGGCTCCCGAAAGTAGCCCCTTGTGTCACTACAATCGACAACATCGAGTGAGTGACAGATGGGGAACTGCTAACACTTAACGACACTGTCGTACACTTTGATGCTGCGCTGATTTAGCACTTTGGGAACGAGAATACCCACGCCGCCACACTGTGGATGTCCGAACCCCTTACGGTTGTGTAGTTGTGCTCACAATAGCGCGAGAGGTCTCAGACATGAGGTTGTGATGTTGACTCAAGGACATAATAGCCCGGAGTGGCATGAACATCCAAACTATAAAATCGTATAAATGTGTGCAGAGAGGACCAGCCTGCCACATCACAAACATGCTGCAGAGGGACACCTCTAGCCAAGGCTTTAGAGGAGGCGACCCCTCTGGTAGAGTGAGCTCTGATACCTATTGGCGAAGCTTGACCACACGCCTTGTAGGCCAGGGCAATAGCGTCACTCACCTAATGCAACATAGTCTGCTTGGTGGCGGCTGCCCCCCTGTTGCAGCCCCCATGGCAAACTAATAGTTGCCCCGACTTACGCCACTGGCTTGTGTGGTGGACATAATTCTGAAGGGCACGGACTGGACAAAGTCTGTGAAGCCTTTCCTACTCCGGTGTTGCAAACAGCGGGGAGCAGAAGGCTTCGAGAGTTACCGGATGTACAGTCAAGAAAGGAACCTTAGGCAGGTAGTCAGGATGAGGGTGAAAAATTGAGGGTGCCATTCCTGGGGCAAAATCTAAGCAGGCTGGCAAGACAGAAAGAGCCTGTAGATCCCCAATTCTTTTTAGAGATGTAATTGCCATAAGAAAAACCATCTTGAGAGTCAGAAGTTTATCAGATGCTGACTATAGAGGTTCAAAGGGGGTCTCAACCAGACCCACAGGACTATTGCTAAGTCCCATGAAGGGATCCTGGTCCTAGCAGGAGGTCTCAGTCACATGGCTCCGCGAACGAAGCGAGCGAGCAGAGGATGTCTCCACAACGGCACCCCATCAATCAAAGCATGGCAAGCCGATAGAGCAGCCACGTAAACACTGAGACTGGCGGGGCATGTGCCTACTGATACTTTTTCCTGCAGAAAGTCCAGAACTGAAGCAATCTGGCAGTTAACAGTATCTGCATGATGTGCACTGCACCATCTTTCAAAGACACCCCATTTATTGGCGTAACTTCTTCTAGTAGAGGGAGCCCTAGCACTTAGAATGGTCTCGACAACTTCAGGTGAAAGCCCAGTGTCCCTCAGTTGGTACCCTTCAGGGGCCAAACATGAAGGTTCCACAGCTCGGGCCAGGGATTAAATATTGTCCCCTGTGCCTGAGACAGAAGGCCCCTCCTGTCCGGAATCGCCCAAGGCGAACCGTCAAGGAGAGACATTATCTCCGAGGACCATACCCTGTTCGGCCAGCATGGCGCTATCAGTAATAGGCAGGACCCTTGCTGGCGAACTCTGGCCAAGACTCCCGGGAGCAGAGAAACCGGGGGAAACGCATACAAGGCATTCCGGGCCATGTATGTGCCATTGCGTCCAGACCCAGGGGGGCTGGATGACTCAGAGAGAAGTAGAGGGGACATTGTGCTGTCTGTTGAGAGGCAAAGAGGTCCACTTCTGCCCTGTAAAATCTCACCCAGATTTATTCCACTACCTCGGGGTGGAGTTTCCACTCCCCTATCAGTATTTTCTATCTAGACAGTAAATCTGCTACCACATTCAGGCATCCAGGGATATAAACTGCCCTGACTGACAGGAGCTTGCCCTGGGCCCAAAGGAGAATCTGACGTGCCAGAGTGTTCAGCTGGCATGAACGTAGACCTCCTTGATGATTTATGTAAGAGACTGCTGCTGTGTTGTCCAACCGCACCAGGACATGGCAGCGAACCTCTGGAACTTCCTGTGTTGTGACAGATTTTCTATATGAAAGTATGCATCCAAGAGATCGATCGTGATCAACCAATCATGATGTTGGATTTGGGACATGACCATCTTGATAGTTTGCATCTTGAACTTGTACACCCTTACTGAGCGATTCAAGCCTCGAAGATCTAAGATCGGACGCAACCCCCCACCCTTCTTGGGAACCAGGAAGTATCTGCTGTAGTAACCTGACTCTTTCTCTGGAAGGGCAACATGTTCTATGGCCCCTTTGATCAAGAGATTTTGCAGTTCTTTCCACAGTAGACATGCTTGTTCCGGTTTCACCGTAGTGGAGACCACGCCGTTGAAACGTGGATGACGGCAATCTAATTGAATTCTGTAGCATTTTTCTACTGTTCTTAGAACCCACATAGAAACACCTGGCAGTAGCTTCCACTGCTGACACAGTGAGGAGAGACAGATCCATGGAGAGAGCTCGTCATGGAGGTCATCAAAGAAAGGAAGGGACTGATATAGCGTTCCCTTTGGGCCACCAGACAGAAATCTGTCTTCTGGTTTGGAGCGTTTGGGGGTCTCTTGTTCACGTGGCCAGTCTAACTGTAGTCTGGCCACAGCCCGAGTAACCACCTCGAGTAATTCCTCAGTGTTACGGCTGTATACTTTGTATTGTGGTTTTTCCAGTGTCTGGGTGTGTTTTGCTCCTCCTACAGGTGCACTGCGGAGCTGAGGGAGTAATCAGGTGGATTGGGTGCACCGGTGCACAGGGGTGCCTGTCAATAAAAGCTTCCTGTTTGGCGTCCTCACGGGAGGTTCCATTCTGTCACATCGATCCCTGGCCAGAACCGAGATGTTGATCGGCATTGCGGCATATTGCGAGAGCTTGAGAGACAGTCTTTGTCATGAAGAATGTATAAAATAAAGAGAGTATTGTAACCGCCGTAAACGTTTCTTCCTCCTTCATTGTTACGCCCTAGTAAGGGCGTAACAATTGGGGGCTCGTCCAAATAAATTGGTGTTTGGATTCGTGCGAATGATTTAAAAAAAAAAAAAAAAAAGGGAACGTTGTTTTGAAGGAGGGTAAAAGGTAGGATAATTTTGAATTGATATTTGAATATTTGTATATTATCCGATTATTTGTGAATTGAAAAATTGGAACGCTTCATTAATTAGTTAGGTTCTAGAACATAATTTGTTGGGGGTATTTGAAGAACAAACCTTCCGGGTAGGTTCAGTTCGTGTTTTTGGGCACGTAGTTTTTTTTATTTTAGTTTGTTATTTTTGGTTGGCTCGGGGCTTAGAGCAGTTGTCTTGGGGGCACATCCGAGGTTTGGGGGGCGAATCGGCAATTGGTCGTCTTCCCAAACTTGCGGGATTTAATGCGTAAGTACCCGGTCTTGGGCCAACTGAAGACTAGGGTTGAGTTAGTTTAATTGGATGGTTTAGTTTCTTTAAATAAATCCTGATTTGTCATGTAAAAAAAAAAAATAAATAAATAAAATTTTGATATTTGTTAAGCGAGTGTTTTGTAAGCGTGATTATTGTTAATTATGGCTACCGATGTGATTGAAACATTTTCTCAGACTCCGTCTGAGGAATTGTTAGAGGAAATGACCAAAGAACAATTGTTGGAGCTAGCTGCGCATTATAAAATAGAGCTAACGTATAATCAAAAAAGGTCAAAGGACAGAATTAAGTTAATTATTGAGACTGCGCTGTGTGACCTTGAAATCTTGAGAAAAAAATCTAAATTACCGGGGTCAGCTGCGTTGCCTGCCGTAAGTACGCCTGTTCCAACTACTCTTCCGTTGTCTGCTTTAAGCACACTTTCATTTGAGCAACAGAAAGAGTTGCTGATGATACAACGTGATATTGAGTGTGAGAAGCGTCGCTTGGAATGTGACAAGGTACGTTTGGAGTTAGAATTGGAGGAGAGCCGGCAACAGGTAGAGCAACAGCGTTTACAGATTGAAAGGCGTCGACTAGAATTACACGAAGAAGGTAAGCCAATGGGAGGTTTTGATATGGATTCGACGAAATTGAGTGTGGCTCATAATTTACGATTAGTACCACCGTTTAATGAGGCTGAGGTGGAGATTTTTTTTCTCCTATTTGAGAGAGTCGCAGTAGCGTATAAATGGAGTGATGTTGAACGTGCTATGTTACTTCAATGCGTTTTAACAGGTAAAGCCCAACAAGCCTATTCTACGCTATCTGATGCTGACAGCCAGAATTATGAAGCCATTAAGGCGGCAGTGTTAAAAATTAATGAGCGTGTGCCAGAGAGTTATCGGCAAAAGTTCCTTATGTTACAGCGAAAGGTGAATGAAACAAATGTTGAATTCGTAAGAGAGTTGAACGTGCAGTTTGATCGGTGGTGTACAGCAGATAGTACAACAGTGAATAAGCTGAGAGAGTTGATTTTATTTGAACAATACAGAAATACACTTCCAGAGATGATAGCCACTTATGTGGCGGAGCGTCAGCTTAAAACTGCATTAGAAGCTGCACTGCTGGTTGATGACTGGGAACTTATTCATAAGCCCCGTGTCCGTGTGGACATTTTTCCGTTGTCCCTGTGGGTACAGCCAGGCATTTTTTAAGAAAAAAAAATTTAAGTGACGTTGATAGTTGTAACTACTGTCTGGGTAAAGGACATTGGAAGTCAAATTGTCCAGTGCTTAAGTCAAAATGTGTTAGACATGCCCATTCTGCGAAGCCTGCTGTCCTGGCTACTTCAGTTTCTGTAAATCAGGCCGGTACTTTGGAAGGAATACCAGTGGTAGCACCCAAGAATGTAGAGAATCACCAGCAGTTATTTGAACCATTTATTTCTAATGGTTTTGTGTCGCTTCCAGGTGGTGTTGAGAAAGTAGCAGTAAAGATTCTCCGGGACACGGGGTCATCCGAGTCGTTTATTTTGGAGTCGGTGTTGCCCTTTTCAACTGAGTCGCACACTGGTAGCTCGCTTTTGATTCGTGGTATTGGGCTTAATACATTATCCGTACCCCTGCATAAAGTTGATTTAACCTGTGAACTAGTGCATGGAGTAGTTGATCTAGGTATACGCCCTATTCTACCTGTTGATGGTGTTTCACTGATTCTCGGAAATAACTTAGCCGGCGGACGCATTTGGGTTAATCAATCGCCCTCTCTGGTTGTGACTGAGGCACCGTCCTGTACTGGTGGTCTGGATGACAGTGCGCGACAGTATCCAGAAGTGTTCGTCGCGCGTGCAGTGACTCGTTCTTGTGCTCATCCAAGGGTTGAAGGTAAAATCAGTGACGCTGAAGCCTGTTTCGTTTTGAGTGATTATCCCATTGTGGTTTCGCGGGAAGAGTTGTCTACAGAACAGCAGAATGATAAGACATTAAAACCACAATTTGAACAGGTTGTTGACGGCACCGAAATTCGTGATAGAGCGCAAGGCTATTTTATTGAACAGAATGTTCTACTGAGAAAGTGGTCCCCGCATGCTGTTGATGGTATGGGAGATTCTGTCACTGAAGTCGTGATACCAGTAAAGTTTCGTTCGTTAGTGTTGAAAATGGCTCACGATCAGCTCGTCGGTCATGCTGGGGTACAGAAAACGTATGACAGAATTCTGCATTACTTTTACTGGCCTCGTATTAAAAAGGACGTTGCCAGTTTTATTAAGACCTGTCATACGTGTCAACTTACCGGCAAACCGAACCAGTCGTTAAAACCGGCTCCTCTGCGTCCAATTCCGGCTGTATGTCAACCGTTTGAACCCCTTATTATTGATTGCGTCGGTCCTCTTCCTCGTTCGAAAGCTGGAAGTGAGTACCTGTTGACCGTGATGTGTCAAGGTACGCGTTATCCAGCTGCGTACCCGTTGCGCTCGATAAATACAAAATCGATTGTGAAGGCGCTCACTCAGTTCGTGTCTATTTTTGGGTTACCGAAAATTATCCAATCGCACCGAGGAAGTAATTTTACTTCGAAATTGTTTGCGGATGTGTTGTAAGAGCTGGGTATTAAACACAATTTGTCAACAGCGTATCATGCCCAGAGTCAAGGGGCACTCGAACGTTTTCATTCCACGTTAAAATCACTATTGAGAGCCTACTGTTTGGAAATGCAGCGGGACTGGGAAGAGGGTCTTCCATGGTTGATGTTAGCAGCCAGGGAAGTCACCCAGCAGAGTATTGGGTTTAGCCCTAACGAGCTGGTTTTTGCACATAAAGTATGTGGATTATTAGCTGTTTTACGTGATCAATGGATTGAGTCAGAACCAACGATACATTTTTCGGAGTACGTGCTGGGTTTTCGTCGTCGGTTTTCCTTAGCTGGGGAGTTAGCTGGGAAAAGTCTAAATAGAACTCAAGGGAAAATGAAAAAGTTGTTTGACCGTTACACTGAACATTGGAAATTTAGTGTAGGAGATCAGGTCATCGCGCTTCTGCCTGTAATAGATTCCCCTTTCCAAGCTAAATATACTGGGCCGTATAAGATAATACATTGTGGGGCCATGGATAATTACACGATTCTTACGCCAGATCGAAGGAAAAAATCCCAAGTCTGTCACGTAAATCTCCTTAAGCCTTATTATCAGCGAAACCGACCAGTCTCAGTGCCAGTGGCGCCTGTGGTGCTAGCTCCCCTCAGTCAGGTGCTCCACAGGTCATGATGAGTATGTCTGTGGACAAATTAGAGTCTCCTGATGACGGCGTGTTACTGGGTCGTTTAAATAATTCTGAAACGTTGAAAAATATGTCTTCTAATCTTAAACATTTAGACAAGACGCAAAGTCGAGAATTGATTAGTTTGCTTTCTGAGTTCCCGGAGCTGTTTTCGGATGTTCCAACCCAAACGACACAGTTAGAGCATGATATAGAGGTGGGCGAGGCTGCTCCTGTCCGTCAGCGTTTTTACAGGGTTCCACTGAATAAACGAGAGGTTTTAGAGAAGGAAGTCCAGTATTTGCTGGATAACGGATTAGCCGAGCCTTCATTTTCCAGCTGGTCTTCACCGTGTTTGCTGGTAAAAAAGTCTGATGGTATGTTCCGTTTTTGCACAGATTACAGGAAACTGAATTCTGTTACAAGACCAGACTCCTTTCCTCTGCCGAGAATGGAGGACTGTGTCGATCAGGTCGGTGCCGCGAAATTTGTGACAAAATTAGATTTACTTAAAGGCTATTGGCAGATTCCACTGACAGAGCGTGCGCGCGAAGTTTCCTCATTTATAACACCTAACGGATTATTTTCTTACCGGGTTATGAGCTTCGGTCTACGCACCGGCGACGTTTCAAAGAATGATGAATAGAGTAATTGCGGGATTGAAAGGCGTGACTGTTTATTTGGATGATACGATCGTGGTAAGTGATACATGGTCAGAACATCTTAAGCGTTTACGGTTACTTTTGGTCCGTCTTTCTCAAGCACATCTTACACTGAATCTTGCTAAGTGCGAATTTGCAGGAGCGACAGTTACGTATCTCGGTAAGGTAGTGGGGCAAGGACAGGTGCGTCCAGTGAGGGAGAAGGTGAGAGCAATAGATGAATATCCTGTTCCGAACACTAAAAAGGAGTTAATGAGCTTTCTAGGTCTGGTGGGGTTCTACCGCTGTTTTTGTAGGAATTTTTCTACGGTTGTTGCTCCTTTAACGGACCTATTGAAAGGCAAAGCTTTGTTTGTTTGGTCTGAGTCTTGTCAGAATGCCTTTGAAGCAGTAAAATCGTTGTTAACTACGACACCTGTCCTAATGGCACCTCAGCTGGAGAAAACTTTTAAAATTCAGATAGATGCCAGTAAAGAGGGAGCAGGGGCGGTGTTGATTCAAGAGGATGATGCGGGTATTGAGCGGCCGGTTTGTTTTTTCTCGCGGAAGTCATCAAAGGAACTACTCCACAATTGAAAAGGAGGCCCTTGCGTTAATTTTAGCACTCCAACATTTTGAAGTGTATGTAGGTGGGAACAGTTCAGCGGTAATGGTTTATAGTGATCATAATCTGCTTACATTTTTACATTCTCTTAAAAATCCAAATCAACGGCTGATGCGTTGGTGCCTCTTTCTTCAGCCCTTTCATTTAGATGTTAGGCATTTGAAGGGCTCAGAAAATATAGTGGCTGATGCATTGTCTAGGGCACCCTTGTAGAACATTTCTTAGGTTGTGCCTTGGATGAAGAGCTAACAGGTTTGTTTTTTCTATTTATTATTTTATTCACGGGGGGTAAGGAATGTTGTTGTTATTGTGTATGTATAGGCCTATACTTAAATTATATTTGTTAGTGCGGTTATGAATGCTTATTGTTGGCGGAAACATATTAGTTTCCTTTTCTTAGGGGGGGGAGTGTTACGGCTGTATACTTTGTATTGTGGTTTTTCCCGTGTCTGGGTGTGTTTTGCTCCTCCTAAAGGTGCGCTGCGGAGCTGAGGGAGTAATCAGGTGGATTGGGTGCACCGGTGCACAGGGGTGCCTGTCAATAAAAGCTTCCTGTTTGGCGTCCTCATGGGAGGTTCCATTCTGTCACATCGATCCCTGGCCAGGACCGAGATGTTGATCTGCGTTGCGGCGTATTGCGAGAGCTTGAGAGACAGTCTTTGTCATGAAGAATGTATAAAATAAAGAGAGTATTGTAACCGCCGTAAACGTTTCTTCCTCCTTCATTGTTACTCCCTAGTAAGGGCGTAACACTCAGCCACTTTATTATCGTGTGTAGAATGTTCAGAAAGGTTTCTGCACACTGCCTAACAATTCTAACTCTTAACAGAAGAAAGTAGAATGTTCTGACAGTCAATGATGTCACCAGAAGAGGCTATAAATTCTTGTCAATTTCATTGACGTGTTGCACACATATTCACAGCTGGTCACACCTAAAGTTGTTCCCAAAACACTAAATCAGCGCAGTATCAAAGTGTAGCTTTTTGACAGGGAACTGTCTCTAATAATCATGTATTCACACAAAATGCATTTCCAAAAAATTATTTCACTATTAAAATGTGATTTTTATGGGTAATTTGTAATTAAAGAAATGTGATTCAGTACAAATGAAAATAGGCTGCTCGCATCAGTCCTATATACTTGATATAAAACAGCTTAACTGCATTCAGATCAACCTTTTCTTCAGCAGAGTTATGTTGTTAGTAAACATGCTCTGTAAAAAATATTTTGTGCCTTTTTGCATGGTGTGGCAGCGGGGGCGTGGTCAAGCGCCCATCCGGGAGAGAAAAGCGGGAAGGGCGCTTACACCTGAGCTAAATTAAGCGTAACACCTGTGTCTAATTGCAGTAGCGTGAGGAGAGCGGATAAAAAGCAGCAGCCACAGAACATCGAGAGACCAATGCCAAGAATTAAGTGTGATGTCATTTGTTGTAAACAACCAGAATATACATTAAAAGAAAGCTTACCCTTGAAGCTGACACTGTTTCTGACCCTTCCTTAGTGGAAAAACTTTACACTGATGCCGAAACCCGGGAAAAGAAGGAATATTTTTTTTCCAAGCTATGGAACAGAGTCGCCCCATAGAGTCCTCCCAGCTGGCGGAAGTCCTCCAGTCCCTCGCTACACTCCATCAGAGCCACCAACAATCCCTGCTTGAGCTCTGGCAAGACCAGGATCGTCGGTTCTTCAAGATTATGCAGGCTCAAGCAGAGGACCGGCTCACCATCCAGAGCCTCCTCAGCCAGGAGGCCGCTCCAGCCGCAGCCGCGACCCCGGACACCCGCGCCACACTGCCCCCGCCCGCGTTGCAGAAGATGGGGCTGGCAGATGATCCAGAGGTGTTCCTTGATTTGTTTCAACGTACAGCGGAAATTTGGGGTTGGCCACAAGACCAGTGGGCAGCCCGCCTAGTCCCTCTCCTGTCCGGGGAAGCACAACTCGCGGCGCAACAACTGCCGGCAACAAACCTCCTGGCATATACAGACTTGAGGAAAGCCATCCTGCAACGGGTTGGTCAGAGCCCGGAAGAAAATCGCCAGCTCTTCCGGGCTATGAAACTGGATAAGTCCGACCACCCGTTTGCGTTCGCCCAGCGGCTCCCTGATGCCTGTCGGAGGTGGCTGCTTGCGGGGGACCGCGTCGTCGACGGACTTGTCAATCAGGTGGTACTGGAGCAGTTTGTTCAGCGCTTGCCCAGGAGAACGGCGGAGTGGGTCCAGTGCCACCGCCCGGCATCGCTGGAGGAAACCGTTCGTCTTGCGGAGGACCACATGGCGGCAATTCCGAGAGCGGATGAGCTCTCTCTCTCTCCCCTTCCCCTGTGTCTTCCCCTGTTTTTTTCCCCTCCCCTGTGCTTCTCGCTCTGCTCTCTCCCCAGGGCCCATTCCTGCCCCGCGCAGGTGTGGAGGATACCCAAGACCAACTTCCCGGCCGTTGGAGAATCTGCCTACCCCTTCCCCGTCCTTCAGCTGCTCTCCTCCTCAGGTGGGGGCGCCCGCCAGCACAGGTGCGGCCGTGGCGCCTGGGCCGGCCTGCTGGAGATGCGGAGACCTGGACCACTTCCGGGATCAGTGTCCGCTGATGGAGGAGGGGACGTTGGTGCGGGTCTCCGATGTCCCACAGGCTGCCCCCGATCGGGCTGGAGCGTACCGGATTCCTGTAAGGATCCAGGGGGGTACATACCAAGCATTGTTGGATACAGGCTGTAACCAGACCACCATCCACCAAGGCTTGGTTCAACCCGGGGCTTTGGGCTCAGCTAAATGGGTGAGGGTGAGGTGTGTACATGGGGATGTTCACAAGTATCCCATGGTGACTTTGGCGATCAAATTCCGGGGAGGAAAACATAGTGTGGAGGCAGCGGTTAGTTCCCGCCTCACCCATCCGCTAATCTTGGGTACTGATTGGCCGAATTTTAGAAATGTATTCCCGGAGGGGGACTTCCCCTTGGAGCAGTCGCGGGATGAAACCTTTAAGCACGCGTTTGACCAAGTGAGAGTAATCGATGGTCAACAACTCCGGCCGGGCATTGCCATTTCATATCCATATTTTGCAGTTATTAAAGATCGGTTATACAGAGTGACGCAGGACGCTCAAACGAAGGAGGAGGTGACACAATTGTTGATTCCATGGAGCCGCCGGGAAATGATTTTTCAGTAATCCTGCACTGTAATCCAATGGCCGGTCACCTAGGGGAAAGGAAGACACTTCTCCGTCTAATAGCCCGTTTCTATTGGCCGGGCATTGGCGGCGACATCCGCAGGTGGTGTGCGGTGTGCCGTGAATGTCAGCTGGTAAACCCACCGGCCACCCCAAAAGCGCTTTTGCGCCCCCTTCCATTGATTGAGGTCCCCTTCGAGAGAATTGGAATGGACCTCGTCGGGCCATTAGAACGGACAGCACGCGGACATCGCTTTGTGTTAGTCCTGGTGGATTACGCAACGCGATATCCGGAAGCAGTGCCTCTGAGCAACATCTCAGCACGTAGTGTTGCCGGGGCACTCTTCAAGATAATCTCCCGGGTGGGGGTTCCGAAAGAAATCCTCACTGACCAAGGCACTACTTTTATGTCACGAACACTTCACAAACTTTACGAACTATTGGGCATTAAGTCGATTCGCACTAGCGTGTACCATCCTCAGACAGATGGACTGGTGGAACGATTTAATAAAACGCTCAAAAATATGATTCGTAAATTTGTGCACGAAGACGCTAGGAATTGGGATAAGTGGCTGGACCCCCTGTTATTCGCAGTACGAGAGGTTCCGCAAGCCTCCACGGGGTTTTCCCCACGCGGGGTCCTCGATGTCATCCGTGAAGCTTGGGAGGAGGGACCTTCTAATAGTAAAAATGAAATTCAATACGTTCTTGATCTTCGAGCAAAACTCCACACACTGGGGCAATTAACACAGGAGAATTTGCTCCAGGCTCAAGAACGCCAATGCCGGCTGTATGACAGGGGTACTCAGCTACGGGAATTTGCACCGGGAGATAAGGTGCTTGTATTACTCCCAACATCAAGCTCGAAATTGCTCGCCAAGTGGCAAGGACCCTTTGAGGTCACACGACGAGTAGGGGATCTCGATTATGAGGTTAAACGTACCGATAGAGGGGGCGCACGTCAAATATATCACCTCAACCTCCTGAAATTGTGGAGAGAAGAGGTGGCCTCTGTGACGTTGGCAACGGTAGTTCCGGAGAGGGCGGAGCTCGGACCGGAGGTAAACAAAGCCTACAATCCTAACACACCGGTTCCTTGTGGAGACCACCTCTCACCGCGCCAACTCGCAGAGGTTTCCGAACGACAAAAGGAATTTGCAGACGTGTTTTCTCCTATACCGGGCCGCACAAACATCATACAACACCACATCGAGACCGAGCCGGGAGTGGTGGTACGTTGCCGCCCCTATCGCTTGCCCGAACATAAAAAGAAAATAGTTCGGGAAGAATTGGACGCGATGCTTGAGATGGGAGGAATAGAAGAATCCCACAGCGATTGTTCCAGCCCAGTCGTCCTTGTTCCCAAGAACGACGGGTCTGTACGTTTCTGTGTGGATTATAGAAAAGTCAACGCGGTGTCTAAATTTGACGCGTACCCAATTCCCCGGGTTGATGAACTGCTCGATCGGTTAGGTACTGCTTGGTTTTATTCGACCTTGGATCTAACGAAGGGTTATTGGCAGATCCCCTTGACACCAATATCCCGTGAAAAAACGGCCTTCACCACACCGTTTGGATTACACCAATTCGTGATGCTTCCTTTCGGTTTGTTCGGGGCACCAGCCACGTTTCAGCGTCTCATGGATAGGATCCTCAGACCGCACACTGCTTACGCCGCTGCCTATCTAGATGATATAATCATTTATAGCAATGATTGGCAGCGGCACATGCAACATCTGAGGGCCGTCCTGAGGTCACTGCGGCGGGCGGGGCTCACAGCAAACCCGAAAAAGTGTGCGGTTGGGCGTGTGGAGGTACGGTATCTGGGGTTCCACTTGGGTCATGGCCAGGTGCGTCCCCAAATTGACAAGACCGCGGCGATTGCGACTTGCCCTAGACCCAAGACCAAAAAGGGGGTGAGGCAGTTCCTGGGGCTGGCTGGCTATTACAGAAGGTTTGTGCCTAATTATTCGTATGTCACCAGCCCGCTGACTGACCTCACTAAAAAGGGGGCTCCAGATCCGGTCCAATGGTCGGAGCAGTGCCAACCGGCGTTTACACAGATTAAAGCTGCACTTTGTGGGGGCCGCTTTGCATGCACCTGACTTCTCTCTCCTTTTGTTTTGCAGACGGACGCTTCAGACAGAGGGCTGGGGGCCGTAATCTCGCAGGTGGTGGTGGGGGAGGAACGCCCGGTTCTGTACATTAGCCGGAAGCTCTCCCTGAGGGAGACCAAGTACAGCACCGTAGAGAAGGAGTGTCTGGCCATCAAGTGGGCGGTCCTCACGCTCCGATACTACCTGCTGGGGCGGGCCTTCACCCTCTGCTCGGATCATGCCCCACTGCAGTGTCTCCACCGCATGAAAGATACTAACGCCCGGATCACCAGTTGGTATCTGGCCCTCCAGTCTTTTAAGTTCAAGGTGGTCCACAGACCGGGGCTGCAGATGGCTGCCACTGACTTCCTCTCCAGGAATGGGGGGAGTGGTAGGCAGGCCGGATGATGCCCCGGCCTGAGTCGGGTGGTGGGGGTATGTGGCAGCGGGGGCGTGGTAAAGCGCCCGTCCGGGAGATAAAAGCGGGAAGGGCGCTTACACCTGAGCTAAATTAAGCCTAACACCTGTGTCTAATTGCAGTAGCGTGAGGAGAGCGGATAAAAAGCAGCAGCCACAGAACATCGAGAGAGAGAGCCCGAGACCAATGCCAAGAATTAAGTGTGATGTCATTTGTTGTAAACAACCAGAATATACATTAAAAGAAAGCTTACCCTTGAAGCTGACGCTGTTTCAGACCCTTCCTTAGTGGAAAAACTTTACACATGGGATTTTTTTTTTGTTTTACCGACGTCATTGGAAATGTTTATATAAAAAATATAATCTGAACTAATTAAATGTAACTGAAAACTTCAATTTAGTAAGCTGAACATTAAGGCTTGCAGATATAAAGTTAGTATTCAATGAACCTGACTGTTATGTTAAGCAAACCCTTTTAGGGAGACTGTCTTGGTAAAAGTCTTGGTCGGCGAAATCCTCAGAACATCTAAAGCTCTGCGTGTGGTCCAAGTAGATACGCAAAGCATGTACCGGACATAGCAACGAAGGGGCTGGGCTTGCCTCCTCCACAGGCAGCGCTTGCAGGTTAACTGCCTGGTCCCTGAATGGAGTGGTGGTAACCTTGGGTACGTCTTGGTCGGCGAAATCCTCTGCTGAATTTGCAGACCAGAGGACTAGGGAGGAGTCATCCAGGGAGCCGAGTTCGTGGGATCTCCTAGGGTAAAGGTGCACGGTATTACCTCAGCGGAGGGAAAGGGCGCTATATGCAAGCAGTCCACCCGGTCAGTTTGTCAGCTGAGATTGTAAAATCTCGCAAAGGTATTGGGTGCTGCCCAACCCGCTGCTCTGCATATGTCTGCTAGGGAGGTGCCCCTGGCCAGTGCACATGAGGACACAACATTTCTTGTTGAGTGTGCTCGGACCCGCAAGTGGGGGGCATGGCTTGGGTGCAATAGGCCAACATAATGGAGTACACTACCCAGTAGGAAAGCCTCTGTTTGGAGACAGTGTTCCCTTTCCGCTGTCCACCAAAGCAGACAAAGAGCTGCTCAGAACATCTAAAGCTCTGCGTGTGGTCCAAGTAGATACGCAAAGCATGTACCGGACATAGCAACGAAGGGGCTGGGCTTGCCTCCTCCACGGGCAGCGCTTGCAGGTTAACTACCTGGTCCCTGAATGGAGTGGTGGTAACCTTGTGTACGTAGCCCGGTCGTGGTCTTAGGATCACGTGAGTGTCTGCTGGACCGAACTCCAGGCAGGTGTCGCTGACAGAGAACGCTTGCAGGTCCCCAACCCTTTGATGGAGGCGAGTGCGATCATGAGGGCCGTCTTCAAGGAGAGGGTCCTGAGTCCGGCTTGAAGGGGGGTCTCTGAATGCCCGAGAGGACCACTGAGAGATCCCAGGAGGGGAACAGGCTCGGCCGGGAGGGATTTAACCTCTGGGCGCCACTTAGGAACCTGATAATTAAGTCATGCTTACCCAAAGACTTGCCGTCTACTGTGTCGTGGTGGGTCGCTATAGCAGCTACGTACACCTTCAAGGTGGAGGGGGGCAGCCTCCCCTCCAACCTCTCCTGCAGGAATGAAAGCTCTGACCTAACTGCGCACCTCTGTGGGTCTTCATCCCGGAAAGAACACCAATATGTGAACAAGCACCACTTCAGGGCATAAATTTGCCTGGTAGAAGGGGCTCTGGCTTGGTTGATTGTGTCTACAACAGCAGGTGGTAGATCAGCTAGATCTTCCGCATCCTGTCCAAGGGTCAGACGTGGAGGTTCCAGAGGTCTGGGAGCGGATGCCAGAGCGTGCCCTGTCCCTGAGAAAGAAGGTCCTTCCTCAGGGGCATTTTCCAGGGAGGGGCTGTCGTGAGGAGTACGAGATCCGAGAACCAAGTCCGAGTGGGCCGATAGGGAGCCACTAAAATGACTTGTTCCTCGTCCTCCCTGACATTTCACAGCACCTGTGCAAGAAGGCTCACTAGGTGAAATGCGTACTTGCGCAACCCCGCGGTCCAGGACTTGCTGGCTCCAAAGAAGGAGATGACAGGCGAGCTGTGACATGTGACAGGAGTGTACACCGCCTTGGCAATTTATGTATGCTACCATTGTGGTGTTGTCTGATCGGATCAAGACGCGTTTGCCCTGAATTAGTGGGAGAAACCTCCGCAGGGAGACCCAATTTGGAGGCGTCTGTGGTGACCAGGACGCGTCGGGACACCTGCTGCAAGGAGACTCCTGTCCGTAGAAAGCAGAGGTCTGTCCAGGGTTTGAAAGCTTGCCGGCAGGCGTGGGTGATGAACACAAGGTGCGTGCCGTGGCGCCACGCTTGTCGCATGACTCATGTCTGGAGCCAGTGCTCTTTTAGAGAAAATACTCTTTTAATTAAAATTTCTCTTTTACTGCGCTGTCGATGCGCCCAGGGGCAAAGCTGCACTGCCGTGCAGAGATGGAGAAATCCGCTGATATGCACCAACAGCAATCGCACTTAGAGATGGGAGGAACAGTGTGTGACTCGCAGCTCGCTACATACACAACCAGTTGGCTCCGAAGAAAATTTCTGAATGAAACAGAAGCATTTCCCTCCCTTTATACCCGTATGTCCGGGGGCGGGACATGCAAATTCTGTGTGCCAATTTCTCATTGGCCTTTTCTCATAGATCAGAGATGCAAAAGGCTCTCAAGAGAGACCCCTAGTGTCACTTCTTCGACACAACGTTGAAGTGAGCAACAGACGGGGAACTGGTGTTGTCGGATGGTTAGAAACAGTTATCATGTACTTGTATGCTATATTTTTGACAAAATTCTTCTGCTTTTGACAAAAAACATGCACTGATTGTCATTTATCTTTCGCCTGGCTGCTTTTGTCTGTGAAGCACAACTCAACAGAAAGGTGTGTGTTTCAGGTCCATTTCTCTCGGTTTGTGAAACATTCTCAGCAGTTTTGATGTGAGAAGATATAGGACAAACGGTGTCCTGTATGGATTTTGTTCCCTTAAATGTGGGATGGTTGACAAAATGTGGTGCACTTTGGGAACTGTCTTTCTTTTATCAAATTGTCACAAACTTGATGTCTAAATTTACCAAAGCAGCAGAAAACTTACATGAAGACTGTGATATACGCTCCTAATGTGTAGTTTGGCCACAGATTCCATAGACTTGGCCACACTTTTTTGGCAGTGTTCACAACTCTAAATATGAAAGCACTAAACATGACCTTGAGAGTTATGTTATAACTATTATTTAGAATGACAATCCAGGTAATCTGCAGTCTTTAAGCATTAGGTCTTTCCAAGTTCCTGTAGTTATAAAGGGTTAGGCTTAAAAATGTATGATTAGAGAGCATGTATATGTAGCATGATTTGTTAATTATTTGAAACATTTGTGATGCCATATTATAGACATTACATGTTTGACAGATTCACGTTCATTACAGCTATACACAACAACTCAATATTTGCCATTAAATAGTTTCAAATCAAAAAGCCATTTACAGTCAACCCAAACCAACCCTCTGCTACATTATGAATTAGATTTTTCACCTCCATAATTCCAGACTCTAATGTTACTTTGCACTTTTCATTCCTTGTAATTAAATAAACATGCACTTTTTAAACCATATTTGTGATGATGAACATCAAAAAGATCATTAAAGTGTGGCTGTCCATTCTATAACTCCTACATCATATAAAAATGCTAAGGGTATGGCCTCAGGATCAGTCCCCCTAACAAGCATCTGGAATTTGTATGACTAACCAACAGCAAAGAACAATAACAATATGACCTGTTTTTCTCCATCTGTTCATAAGCTTTTTCAGCCATGACATCATCCATGAGCTGCATGCTTCATTATAGAGCTATTTATGGCCCAGAAGCGTATGTCAGAGCGAGAAAGGGTGGATGCAGCCAGTCATTTTCATTTCAACATAAGTTATTTATTGTTCAACATATGAAATAAATATTCAGTAAATAAATAAATATATTATACATGAATATAGAATTCTAGAAACCCTGTGTAAATTTACTGAAAAAGTTTGCATAAGGTTTAGCTGCACGAATATAGTGCCATTAGTGACAAAAGTAGTTCACTAATGTAGCTGGTCTCAAACAGCAATCTCAGCAGAGGCAAGGGACTACACAGAGCTAATAAGTCATGAATCACTTCCTGTTAAAAATGTAAAGTCCAGTCTTGCAAAGTTTGTCTGTCTCAGAGGTAATGAAGGAAGCTTTTTGATAAATTGCACAGCCTGTGTGTAGGAGTTTTTCAGAATCAAGCAATCAAACAAATGGTTTTTAACGTAATAATAAAGGAATGCTAACAACCTCCCTAGTCTTCTGCTGATAAAATAACCTGACATGGTACGTGTTATCCAACATGATCATAGGGGATGTTGACATGTTACTTCCAAATCTTTAAGTGCTCTGACTTCGGCCACATTTTGCAGAGTTTCTGACAAGCGCTGACTCCCAATCAGACATTTTTCATCCTATCAAGTAAGATTACCTTTTCTTGTAATGCAACAAATAGCGATGGGGATGCACCAATATAAAAATTCTGTTTCACCACGATGTTTGACCACTGTGTATGGTATCATGTTTTTTTTTATCTTTAGAGGGTAGCAGAATGTGATTTGCATATATTACAGCATGCTTAAGTATTTCTCTGAAATGGTTCATTTCAATGACCTGAATCCAGTGCTTTCTAAGATGATGGAGGAATGGTAGCACGCACTCCACCAATCCGGATCCAAAATGGTGCTATTTTTGTTACTTAGCCACACTTTTTACGGCACATGAACATCGACGTAACTGGTGTTCGTGTTTACCATCGCCAGACACTGCTAAAATATAAGACTCATGCAACAACCAAGCTGCATGATGATCTGCAGGAGAAGCTACGTGACCTTGGCTTGCTGCGGAGACCAGGCCTCCAGTCCTCTGCATCACCTGATGCTGGTGGCCGCGGGAGAGGACGTCGTAAGCGGTGTGTGAGGAAGCGGAAGCGCGGCAAGAGGGCGGGGGTCCATGCTAGGCTAAAAACAAACCCTAGATGACCAGCTCTCCCTTCTATCCTGCTCTCAAATGTTCGCTCCCTGGACAATAAACTGGACTACATCTGACTCCAGCAGACAACACAGCGTGAGTTTAGAGACTGCTGCGTCATTGTTTTCATGGAGACGTGGCTCAGCGACAGTATTCTGGACGCCGCCATTCAGCTAGACGGGCTCGCCTTCTTTCGTGCCGACAGAAATGCAGCTCTGTGCGGTAAGACTAAATAAAAAGACTTGGCATGTGTGTTTACATCAACACAGAATGGTGCAAGAACTCTATGCGAGTCTCTAGCTACTGCTCATCGCTGGTGGAGCTTGTGACTATTAGATGCAGACCTTTTTATTTACCATGGGAATTCACCACTGTCATTATAACCAGAGTTTGCTTTCCCCCCAGAGGTGCAGAACGATGTGGTGGCAGGGAAGACCACCCCTCCTTCTAATGACCAGGTGCTCTGTCTTACCACGTGTGATGTGAGGAAAACTCTACGTAGAGTCTACCCACGGAAGGCTGCTGGACCAGACAACATTCCTGGCAGAGTGCTCAGAGGATGTGCAGACCAGCTGGCAGATGTTCTTACCGACATATTCAACATCTCTCTGAGTAGCGCCATCGTTCCAACGTGCTTCAAGGCCACCACCATTGTCCCCATGCCAAAGAAGTCTTCAATGTCCTGTCTCAACGACTACCGTCCCATCACACTCACACCCATCATCATGAAGTGCTTTGAGAGGCTCGTCATGAGGCACATTAAGACCCAGCTGCCCCCCTCACTAGACCCACTGCAGTTCGTATATTGTCCAAAACGTTCAACAGATGACATCATCGCCACCACCCTCCATCTGGCTCTCACCCACCTAGATAAAAAGGACACATACATTCGAATGCTGTTCATAGACTTCAGCTCAGCATTCAACACAGTAATTCCTCAGCACCTGATTGGAAAGCTGAACCTACTGGGCCTGGACACCTCCCTCTGCAACTGGATCCTGGACTTCCTGACAGGGAGACCACAGTCAGTCCGGATCGGGAACAGCATCTCCACCACCACCACACTGAACACTGGGGCCCCCCAGGGCTGTGTACTCAGTCCACTGCTGTTCACTCTGCTGACTCACGACTGTGTAGCAAGGCACAGCTCAAACCACATCATCAAGTTCGCCGATGTCACGACCGTGGTGGGTCTCATCATCAAGAACGAAGAGTTTCAGAGAGGAGGTGCAGCGGCTAATGGACTGGTGTAGAGCCAACAACCTGTCTCTGAATGTGGACAAAACAAAAGAGATGGTTGTTGACTTTAGGAGAGCACTAAGTGACAACTCTCCGCTGAACATTGACAGCTCCTCTGTGGAGATCATCAAGAGCACCAAATTCCTGGATGTTCACCTGGCGGAGAACCTCACTTGGTCCCTCAACACCAGCTCTATTACCAAGAAAGACCAGCAGTGTCTCTACTTTCATAGAAGACTGAGAAAAGCATATCTCCCACCCTCCATCCTCACTAAATTCTATAGAGGGACTATTGAGAGCATCCTGAGCAACTGCATCACTGCCTGGTTTGGGACTTGCACCGTTTCGGATCGCAAAGCACTGCAGAGGATAGTGAGGACAGCTGAGAAGATCATCAGGGTCTTTCTTCACTCCATCAAAGACATTTACACAAAAATTACCTCACACACCCCTCACACAAACCTTTCTCCCTCCTGTCATCTGGCAAGAGGTACCGAAGCATTCAGGCCTTCACGGCCAGACTGTGTAACAATTTCTTCCCCCAAGCCATCACACTCCTCAATAGAGACTGGACTGACACACACACACACACACACACACCTGTACACCATCCAACTTTTGCACAAAGTCCAGAGTTGCACTTTAATTCATTGTCACTTTACCTGGCTGCTACCTCAATAACTGCTATGTTCATAGAACACTATTTCATAGTATGTTATGTTTACATTTGGCATTTTTAGAAAGTGTCATCTTTTTGCACTATTCATTACAAAAGAGTACTGGTCGGTGCTGCACTGTCTCATACTGAGTCTATTGTCCTGTTCCTTTTAGTAATTTATTGTACTGTCCTGTACTCTTTTGCACACGTTTGTACGTGCACTTTATGTAGAAATATTATTTAGTATACGTAGTCTCATGTGGTTCTGTGTCTGTCCTATGTTGTTTTATGTAGCACCATTGTCCTAGAGGAACGTTGTCTCATGTCGCTGTGTACTGTATATGGTTGAGCGACAATAAAAACCACTTTACACTTCTACAACAGTTCCGTGAGTAGGCTATCAGATTTGTTCCTGAAACATCCATTACTATTTAGACCAGTGAGTCTTCTTCTGGCATTTCTAACAGTATAACAAATATGTTCTCAGGACCATATTACTTTTTTAAACATATCAGTTGACCCCTAGAGGGCATACTCGCGCTCTCTCGCGCTCTCTCTCTCTCTCTCTCTCTCTCTCTCTCTATATATATATAATTCCGTCTTTGCTTCTATTCACACTGCATCCATATCATTTCCACAGAAGAAGCTTGTGAATAAATGTGGGCAGCATTGCCTTAGCTTTAGTCTTTAGTACTAAAATGTGATTTGATTGATGTTGCTCTATTTTCACCTTTCATTTCAGTGTCTTCTGCATTTAGTGGTAGAGGTCTGCTGGCCCAATACTTCAGTATATTTATAGAACCCTCAGATTGGAAGAAAGCCCCATGATAATGTTAGCAGAAAGTGGAAACAGCCTTAAAAAGACAACAGTAATAACAGTGAGTTATTACAAAGAAAGAAAGAAAGAAAGAAAGAAAGAAAGAAAGAAAGAAAGAAAGAAATTGTTGTTTGCTGTTAAATCACGCGATATAATTTTTTTAATTAGCTGTGATCAACTCTTAGTCACCCATATAATGTCTTACCTTGATGCGAAGTAGTTTTCTTCATCTTCATCAAACCACTTTATTTACAACTGTTAATTAAAACATAAAACTGCAATCCCAACGACTGTTATTTGAGCGACAATATGTCTCGACGTCCTCTTAACGATTCACGAGTGTTTGCGCTTGCTGCTCTTGTTGTTCATGTCTACACAGAGCCAGAACGCATCTTCCACTTGTCAAATAGAGCGCGAGGCGCGTGATAACACTATAGGGTGCGCGCATCACATCTGCCAGCACTATTATAATGCATATAAAGAAATAGCTGCCGGTCATGTCCAATGATATAGTCTACTCGCGACACACTTTATTTGAAGATTAAAGATCAAATAATAAAAGATCTAAATAATTGTGTAAAGACCTATATATTAAGGTCTATAGCTTACATAGGCTTTTTTACAAGACTGAGACGTGTTTACTTCTGTATATAGCAGATCAAATTGAATTATCCTTAAATTAAAATGTATGCAACTTCCAAAGCATTGGGTGCGTCTCATTCAGCTCCCTAGTTCAGTAGTCATCCCAGCTAACACAAATACGTAACTGTTACGTAACTGCAACGTAATCTGGTGACCAAACTTTCGTCGTGGCAACGTAATTAGTTACGTCGTGGCAACCGGAAAAGTGAAATTCCCAGATACGTTGTTACAACGTAACTTTGTGACGTTACCAGTTAGTAAGCACGACGTTGTGACAACGTAACTTTGCGACGTTACCAGTTAGTAAGCACGACGTTGTGACAACGTCACGTTGCGACGTTACCAGTTAGTAAGCACGACGTTGTGACAACGTCCTGTGCTGGTACTAGATATGTCATTTTCAAGGCGGACAGTTGGTGTCCTCATTTGCCCACACCTCATTTAAAGACTATTTAAATCTGCTGAATGATGAATGCATACTCAAAATTAGGTAAATTCAGCTAATTTATTTCGAAAACAACAGTACACAATAACATTTTAATTAATTATAACACAATTATAATTCGTTTGAACAAAGAAGGGGAATGTAGAGGAATGCAGAACAAGCTGAACTACTCCAATTCTGCAGGGCCTACTGGCAGTCGATCCTAAAGAAACAGCACAACAACAAAACAACAGGTTAGTCATTTTCATTGTAACCTTTAAATAAGAGTTGTATTAGGCTAAAAAAGGCAAAATAAGGGATATATGATACTTAAACTGTGTCACATTATTTTTTGCAAAAAATGCAATTTATAAACTGGCCTTTTGCTCCAAATGGCGAAATTATGTCTGGGCACTGGGAAAAAAATTGGCTTTTTTTAAAAAAAATTCTCACTGCAAGCTCTTATTGTTCCTTATAGGGAATATGATAACGTCTACATGAAATTCACGCACCGTGAATTTGTCGAGTTTGTCTGATAGTAGCTATAACTCTGCCTTAACCCGCGCAGCAAAAATAAAACAAATCCTAAATGACTCCAAAGGAGCAATTGCTGATTGGTTGTTATTATCCGCCTTTAAGATAACGTCTGTTGTAACGACTCTGCAGAGGAAATCGTATCGGTTACCTAACGTAACCTCGGTTCTCTCTAGATGAGGGAACGAGTATTGCGTAAGCTAGCTTACGCTACGGGAAAGATTCATCTTTTCTGAGATATTGAAGCCAAAAAATTATCCTTAATTTTTGTATCCATTGTCAACGCAGTGCGGCAGCTGCAGACCTTGAGCGGGCTAGCTAGCGAGCTCATAGGTTGCTCTGCGGCAACTGCTGCAGCCTATAGACGAGCTTGGGCTGAACTCGCGATCCAATGAGAGGCGCCCGCGCACTCACTGCAACAAAGCCCGCCAAAATGGGCGTGACTAGAGTGCATATAAGCGTAGTTCGTAGGCTGGAACCCTGGTTTTCATTGACTGAAGCTGAAAAGTCGCCGTGGCGCTGAAGCACGGCCGGCTACGCAATACTCGTTCCCTCATCTAGAGAGAACCGAGGTTACGTTAGGTAACCGACACGTTCTCTTACGAGAGGTTCTCTCAGATATGCGTAAGCTAGCTTACGCTACGGAACCCATTGTCAACGCCGCGCGCGCCAAGCATCCACTGTATGAGCCCCAGGGAATTAAGGGGGACCCGGGGAGCCCTTATGAGTGGGGAAATAATATTTGGCCTGCAAGAATGCGGGTCATTGATTGTGTAATACATAAGCACATAGTGGGAAGGGAACGACAGAGCGGCGGTGCCGGTCTGTGTGGAATGTGTCCCATCAGTGCAGCTCACCAGGGGAGCTGTAGCGTATTAAACCGCTAGTAGTTTTGCCTGCAGAGCGGGCACTTCCATATTGTAAAATCTGACAAAGGTGGAGGGGAAGTCCATCCCGCTGCCACACATATGTCGTGAATGGAAATCCCGCTGGACCATGCCCACGAGGATGCCATGCCTCTAGTGGAGTGAACCCTAATGCCCAACGGGCATGGCAGGTCTTTTGACGCCGTATGCAGCAGCAATAGCGCCCACTATCCATCTAGATAGTGTCTGTTTCGAGGCGGCGAGACCTTTGGTGCGCCCTCGAACGAAACGAAAAGCTGCTCAGAGCGCCTGAAAGCGGCGGAGCGCCGCAGTATACAATCTCAGTGCTCTGACCGGGCAAAGGAGATTGGCGCCGCGTTCAGCTATCGGATGCTGGCAGCGCCGATAGGGAAATGACCTGTGCTCTGAAAGGAGTACCGATCACCTTGGGAACATAGCCGTGTCTAGGCTTTAAAATGACCTTGGAGTCACTTGGTCCAAACTCAAGACACGCAGCGCTGACAGACAGCGCGTGAAGGTCTCCCACACGCTTGACTGATGACAGGGCAGTCAGAAAAACGGTTTTGAGTGAAAGGTATTTCAAATCCACGGATTGAAGTGGTTCGAAAGGGGGCTTTCATAGTTTCGAGAACTATAGAAAGATCCCAGATAGGAACCGATGGGGGCGCGGGGGGTTCATCCTTCTAGCTCCCCTGAGGAAGCCGGATGACCAGCTCGCTTTTACCCCATGACTGGCCGTGCAGGGGTTCAGCTAACGCCGCAACGGCCGCCACATACACTTTGAGCGTGGATGGGGATCTGCCCTTATCCAGCAGCTCTTGTAGAAATACGAGCAGCGACGACACCCCACATGTCCGCGGGTCCAGGTCTCGGTCGGTGCACCATTTTGAGAACACAGACCATTTTGACGCATAGAGTCTTCTCGTGGAAGGGGCTCTAGCGTGTATGATGGTGTTTATTACTCCTTCTGGCAGAGCGACGGGTAGTCGCTGATCACCCACGCATGCAGCGCCCAGCTCTGGGTGGGGATGCCAGATTGTGCCGCGAGCTTGAGAGAGGAAATCTGCTCTCACTGGGATGGGCCACGGCGCTGTCAGTGACAGCTGCGTAAGCTCCGGGAACCATGTCTGATTCTCCCAACGTGGGGCTATGAGGAGCACCGAGTGACGCTGCTTCCTGATCCTCTGCATTACCTGTGGCAATAGCGAGACGGGAGGGAAGGCGTAAAGCGGGCGCCTGGGCCAGTCCTGGGCCAGCTGCCCTCGCTCGAGAAAAATATTGGGCAGTGAGAGTTCTCTTTGGACGCAAAGAGGTCTATCTCCGCTCTGCCGAATAGGTGCCATAACGCCTGGACTGTTTGAGCGTGCAGGGACCATTCCCCTGGGGGAATATTGTCTCTGGACAGTCTGTCCGGGCCGCCGCTCAGGTGGCCTGGCACGCGCGTCGCCCTCAGCGAGCGCAGGTGGCACTGGGACCAACTCAGTATGCGTTTCGCCAGATGGAAGAGGTTCCTGGATCTGACACCGCCCTGACGGTTTAGGTAGGATACCACAGATCAGTTGTCCGAATGGACCAGGACGTGGTGACCCTGAATGACCGGAGAAAGCGCACGAGCGCGCACTCGACCGCTATCATTTCCAGACAATTTATGTGAAGGAGCTTTTCCTGAACTGACCATAGGCCGAAAACCGGAGAGCTCTCGCGAGACCGCGCCCCAACCCGTGTTGGACGCTGCCTGTCGAGATGACTTTTCGGGCGAGATACAGCTCCCATTGTCACTCCCCACTGATACCATTCGGCCACTGTCCAGGGCTGCAGAGCTGAAATACAGGTCTGAGTCACCTTGATGGTCTGGCGCCTGTGGCCCAAGCCCGGCGAGACGCTGGGTGTTTAGCCAATGCTGAAGCGGGCGATGTGCAGTAAACCCAGCTGAAGTACTGCTGCGGCTGAGGCCATGTAGCCTAGCACTCTCTGAAATTTCTTCAGAGGTGTGAGGCTGTTCATCTGAAATGACGCGGCTAGTCGCTGCACACGGCGCTGCGCTGTGTAGATAAGCGAGCCGCCATTGCCACTGAGTCTAGTTCTATTCCAAGGAAGGAAATTGCCTGACTGGGCTGTAGTGAGCTCTTGGTCCAATTGACTGCAAGGCCCAAACTGTTCAGATGACTGAGGAGAACTGTCCTGTGAAACAGAAGCTCTGTATGTAATTGTGCCAAAATCAGCCAATCGTCCAAATAGTTCAGAATTCGCAAACCCTGACTCCGCAGGGGTGCGAGCGCCACGTCCATGCACTTCGTGAAAGTACGGGGTCCTAAGGACAGGCCGAATGGAAGGACGGTGTATTGATAAACCTGGCCGCCGAGGCTGAATCTCAAGAATGGCCTGTGACGGGATTTATCTGAATCTGAAAGTATGCATTTTTCAGATCGAGAGAAATAAACCAGTCCCCTGGCGCACATGCGCGAGGAGTTTGCTGGTTGTAAGCATTTTGAACTGTCTTTTGCAAGCGCTTTGTTCAAAACCCTGAGATCTAATATTGGTCTGAGGCCGCCATCTTTCTTGGGGACAAGAAAATAACGGCTGTAAAACCCGACTCGCTCAGGGAGGCGGCACTCTCTATGGCCCTTTTGCACAGAAGGTTTGTTATTTCTGAACGAAGCATGCACGCTAAGCTTCCGTGTTCAAAGTAGTTTCGAGCCGCTCTGAAGCAAGGAGGACGGCGATCGAACTGTAGCAAATAGCCCTGTTTTATTGTGCTTAACACCCATTCGGATATCCCTGAATATCTTCCCACGCTTTGAAGCGTAATGTTAGAGGGTGAATGGCCAAATCGCTCTGATTGCCGCACACAGCGTGCTGAACAATTGTGTGAGCCGCTTACTGTGCTTATGCTGGACTGCTCGCGAGACAGCATGGACAGGCTGTTCTGTGAGTGACTTCCGATTGAGGTGAATGGGGAAAGAGTCATGTCTGTTAAGTGATGCGCAAGCATAGCCACGGGCACGGGACTTACATACAGAGAAGTGTTTGCTGGCCGTGTGACAGAGCGGGCAGAGAATGGGCGCCGACGTATTCGCGGAGCGCATTTATTGACTCTAACACTCGAGTGGTTCGTGAACCGCTTTTGAGTGTGTTCTGATGGGGACACGGAACGTGTAATGCTTGTGTGTAGAGGTGAACACTAGATTGTGGGCACATTTTCTACACATAAGGCTGGTCGTGAGACAGAGCGGCCAGAGAATGGGCGCCGCGACGGATTCGTGGGTGCGCTTATTAACCCTAACACTCGAGCCGGTCGTGAACCGCTTTATGTGAGTGTGCTCTGATAGGGACACGGACGTGTAATGCTTGTGTGTAGGTGTGAACACTGAATTGTGGGCACATTTTCTACACATAAGGCTTTATTTTGGGTCGCCGTGGAAACGGCGCTTGAGTGCAGGCAAGCGGGTAATATCACCGGCTTGTTGGCTGCTGAATCCACCACTGCAGTAGCCTGAGAGAAGGGGACTGACAGGGGCGTACGGGACTTACATACAGCTGGCCGTGTGACAGAGCGGGCAGAGGAGGGGCTACGCGACGGGCTCGTGGGCGCTTATTAACTCTAACACTCGAGCCGGTCGTAACCGCTTATGTGAGTGTGCTCTGATAGCGACATCGGATGTGTAATGCTTGTGTGTAGGGGTGAGCACTGGATTGTGGGCACATTTTCTACACATAAGGCATGTTTACTCTTTACAAGATTTCTTTGGGTCGCCGTGAAAACAGCGCTTTGAGTGCAGGCAAACGGGTAGTATCACCGGCTTGTTGGCTGCTGAATCCACCCTGCAGTAGCCTGAGAGAAGGGGACTGACAGGGGGCTAAGCTTTGACGGTGGTCCGGCCGCGGCAGGACTGAGCCGCCGCTTTCTCAACAACGCTAGGAGGACTTCGGTTGCTCAGGTTTCAGTACAATCTTAGGCCAAGGCCCGCAGGGGGCGGCGGTCTGCGGCGGCTGTCTGAGCGCTGATCGAGGGCGGCCACCCTGTCGACGCTGAGAAGTCTGGCTTGTTGAGCTGGGCGCTGTGAAGAGGCTCGTGCAGGAGGCTGGTCACGTGGGCGGCCTGCAGAGGAGCTAGTGCGACGAGGCAGAAAGAGATTCATGGCTTGGGCTTCGGAAACGGTCAACAATGCCACTCACCGCTGAACCGAAGAGACCGGACAGAGAGAGCGCGCCGTAGTGCGCTCAGCTTCTCCCAAGTCGGCTAGTCAGATCTGAAACAGCCTCTGTCTGTAAGACGGCCATGGAATGCAGAGCAGATGCGCTTGGCCGGGCGGCGTATAGGCGCCGCCAACACAGGCGGAAGTAGTTCTGCAGGCCTTAGACGGAGCACCAGCTTAGACCGCCATCTCGCGGAGGGCGGGCAAAGGTGCGGCGTGGAGTCTGTTGGGAGCCTGCTCAGGGGCGGTGACCACTCGAGCCCGAGGTGGTCGACGGCCTGTGTGAGGAGGCGCGTAGTTCCCCTTCGACTCGGGCGCGGTTCCTGCTGGATTCCTGGGCCGAGGAGGAGGCGCGTGAGCCTGACCACCTGCTGTCCGGGCCATGATGGAACAGCCCTTATCCTCCGCTTCGCCTGATATGGCAGCAGAGCAGCCGCCGGGCGGCAACTGCGCTGGCCCCGGTGGGCGGGGAGGGTGAAGGCGATGCTCGAGGGAGGGGCTCCGGCGAGGCAATCGCTTCTACTACTGGTTCCAGCAGCCTTTGAGAGCGGGCGCTTTTACTGCGCTGCTGAATGGAAGGCGCGCGCGGCTGCTGGTCCTGAGCGCCGAAGTCGAGCCCGCAGGGTCGACATCGAAGCTCCTCGCAGAGATCGCGATCCGCCTTCAGCGAGGGCGAGCTCTGCATGCCCCAGTCCCAGGCAGAGAGCGCAGATGACGTGGCGGTCTCCGGTGCTGAGAGGGGCGCTGCATGAGGCGCAAGTGGAGCGAGGCATCTTTAAAAAGACGCCAGTACTTTTTGTGAAGTTCATAAGAACTAGCTTGCTTTAAAAGGATACGCCGCCGATGGCGTAGTCTCGCAGGACGGCTGAAGGTGGCGAAGACGGCCGGCTTCTTCGAGCGCTGTCCACGCTTGCTTGATGCCCCTCGAACGGCGCACGCTGCTTCCAGTTCAGAGATGCGAAGAGCTTCGCTGAAGAGATGAAAATCAGGGTTCCAGCCTACGAACTACGCTTATATGCACTCTAGTCACGGCCATTTTGGCGGGCTTTGTTGCAGTGAGCGCGCGGACGCGGACAGTGGATGCTTGGCGCGCACGGCGTTGACAATGGGTTCCCGTAGCGTAAGCTAGCTTACGCAATACGAGAGAACCTCTCGTAAGAGAACGTATCGGTTACCTAACGTAACCTCGGTTCTCTCTAGATGAGGGAACGAGTATTGCGTAGCCGGCCGTGCTTCGCGCCACCAGCTTACTTTTCGCTTCAGTCAATGAAAACCAGGGTTCCAGCCTCACTGAACCACGCTTATATGCACTCTAGTCACGCCCATTTTGGCGGGCTTTGTTGCAGTGAGTGCGCGGACGCCTCTCATTGGATGCGAGTTCGCCCAAGCTCGTCTATAGGCTGCAGCAGTTGCCGCAGAGCAACCTATGAGCTCGCTAGCTAGCCCGCCAAGGTCTGCAGCCGCCGCGACTGCGCTGACAATGGATACAAAAATTAAGGATAATTTTTTGGCTTCAATATCTCAGAAAAGATGAATCTTTCCCGTAGCGTAAGCTAGCTTACGCAATACGAGAGAACCTCTCGTAAGAGAACTTTTCCCATGAAACGTTTTTTCTTCCCTCTTCACAGGAAATGTTCAGTTTCTTGCTACTGCTAATTATTCAGGAATAATATACCATTTTAAAATCTTCTCAAAGACAAAGGTAAGTCTGATTTTTATCTAACCTTATCCCGTGTGGTGATTTATGTTTGTTGATTAAATGTTGCATATTGTGAGGAAACTCATAGGCTTAAGGTCACATAAATTACAGAGATTTTGCAAATTAAATCGAGGAGATAATATTAGGTTTATTGATATTTAAACCTGCACATGAGCTTAGTTATGGGAGCTGTCCAGGGTGATGAAAGCAGTTTGTAACTTTTTCCTAACAAAAATGCTTGTGTTTTGGAAATTGTGTGTTTTGGCTTAACTTATCTTAAAATAAGTTCTATATAAACAGACGTTAACGTGGGCATTTGTGGAGAAAAAAGTTTACAGACCGGTTATGGAACTATACACATTTTATTGTTGTTATTTTTTATTTGTTTTTATAGTCCTGATAAATAATATCGATTGGAAAAAGCAAAAATGAAATGCTTTTCATTTTAAGTCAGTCCTTTTCATAACATCTTGTGAGAAAAAGATGCAACTCCTGTGACATAAGATCTTGTGGCAATCAGGGTTTAATATGTAAAGCGACATTTTCTCGTAACAACAAGATGTTATGTCGATAAAAAATGAATAAGACTCGAGAGACTTAGACTCTAAAAACTCCTGGGTTATTTCTTCAACCCATTTTCTGGTTTATTTGTGTTGGGTTAAAATTATGGGTTATTTTTTCAGAGAGTAACAATTTTCTGGGTTATAGGGTTAATATTTTGACCCAATTCCTGGGTTGTTTGGGTTTCTGGGTTATTTTTCAAAGAGAAACCCATGTTCTGGGTCACCCCTCCCCCAGTTGTTCTGGAATTTTCTCAACAGCCGTTTGAAATAACCGTCACTTCACGCTCGATCCATTTTGGCCTGTGCTTCTTCGGTGAAACTTCGTTGTGCATTAAAGGTAAGCAAGTATTTTCAGTGTTGATGTAATGTTAACTTTTCTGTGTCCATATCCCGTTGCTAAGTTAGTTTAGCACCATTTACCATGGCTTAGTTGCTACTGTACGTTGAGACTAGCATTATGTGGCAACGTTAATTTTGTGGTTGGCATGTATACATAAATTACAGACATGCGACGTCGATGACATCATGAAATTACCAAAACGTCACTTAACTGGGACTAAGTAGGTTATTTTGTTACCTTAGGAGACCGTACTGACGACGTTGTCAGTTGGTTATTTGATGGTAATAAAATTACTGACATGCGACGTCGAGATGGTAAGTCATGAAATTACCAAAAAGTACGAATAGATTACGTAACTGCGACGTCGTGTGTTAGCTGGGATGGCACTGATCAGGAAATCGGACATTTCTTGGGCTGTCTCAATCAAAAACCGTTCCAGTACACTGAAACCTTGGATTCCTAAAAATAATCCCACAATGCACCGTAAAACCCAGACAGCATGCTTGCTTCGCTTATCGTAAAATCGTCTGAAGTCTCTCAAGCCGTTAGAAGATGGGCACCAGTGTAAATTTATGATGTCACGCCTTATTTTATGTTTTAGAGAGATTCTGCTTGTAATGTCTTTCATTCATAATGACTTTGAAAGGGGAACAACATTTTAAATATAAAAGTTTTTAAAAGTAGGTTTAAAATACACTCAAATTTTATTTCTTTATTTAATGTAATTTATCTGTCATAATGACACTGTACGTTTGAATAAATTCGACAAAAATGAACGATAGTGTCATTTGTAGGCCTACAATGCTGCTGATTTATAACACCTGTGGTTGAACGCTCGAGGTCGTTATCGTAGGTAAACGAGTAATAAGTGTCCCAGTGTCAGTGTATGATCATCTTGCCAGTTCCCAAATCCGTGTTCACGTATAATAATAATCAACGTCATAATGAGCTGATTGAAAGCACCAATTGTCCATTTTTTTTTTTTTTTGGGATGTTTTTTATTGACGACATTCAATGGACGAAAGCGTGGTTGTTACCATATAAATACTGTATTTCAAATCAAATTAAAGAAGTGCACTTTAAAATTTTGCACAAAATAGATCCATGTAATGCACACCTGGCGAAATTTTGTGATGTAAGCGATATGTGTGCTTTTCGTAATAATGAAAGTGAAAGCCAACCATTTATTTTTCTCTTGCAGTATATCTTCGAAGTTTTGGTGTGAATTGAGTAATTATTGTTTTTCTACAATTGATACAAATTATATTTTTTTGCATTAAAGATATTATCTTTAGTTTGTATTGTTAATTTTTGTATTGTAGCAAAATTTGCACAAGCAGAGGTATCTTAAAAAGCTACCCAGGCTCACCGAGTTCTTAGTTGATGTGGAGTACTTGGTCAAATCTTTAAAATTGCTCACGAATAAGAAATATTCTTCTATTTTAAGGTATTCTGATAATATTTTTGTATGAGCCGTGAACTAGGACAAATATTTTTTTTTTTTATATTTATTTTATGTTTTTTATGTTTTTTTTTTCTTATATTGTTATTTCCTTTTTGCATATGCAATTTATAAATGTACAATTGTTATTTTTTTTTTGCATTTACAATAAAAAAATTTAATAAATAAAAAAAAGCACCAATTGTCATGCTTTGTTTAATCTCCCCGTTGCAATTACACAAATTTTACCTGCAGAGGTCGCGAGTGTGCCGTGCTTCAATCATTTTGAAACGCGTTTATCTCAAACGATTCATATTTCAGCGAGTGAAATGCGTACTGTCAATCTTAGAAATATTTTTTGACTGAATGATTACGTACAGTTATTTGATTTCCTTTGCTTTAAATGTACTTATGTTTTTAAACTTTATGCAGAACTTCACACACACACACACACACACACACACACACACACACACACACACACACACACACACAGAAATAAATGGGTGAGACTAACACAGCCAGAAGGCAGAATGCAGAACACCTAGAGAGATGGAGAATAAAGAACAAAGTCTGAGTGTTCTGTTTTAAATTATTTGTATTTTCACAGTCCATTGCTGTTAATATCTGGACCAGCAAGTCAGGAGGACCAGGAGAATTCAAAAATTGGGCCTGCATATTGGTTAATACACTTTGCTCAGTCGCCCATGCCAAAAATACACCACTGGCCAGTATCCAGATTCAACATTCATTAAGTTATTTGTGCATTTCAAGGTGACGCTTTAAGATTCCATTTTTTAACATTAGTTACAAAAAGTATTTAGTTATATAAATAATTAATAAATAGGTTTTAAATTATAGTTGCAATAAATTATTTTTGATCACATTTGCGACCATTTTAGTCGCAGTCTGAAGCCCTGAAATTGCTAATTTGTTACTAAAAAAATCACTTGCCATTATATCAAACACAGTTGAAAGCTATTTGGTTCATTAAATTAAACTTAACACTGTCTTTGTGTTTGTCTTTAAGTTGCCACTGTACTGATAGGGACTACATTACCCACAATGCATGGGCAGTGGGGGGCAAAGGGGAAGAAAGATAAATAAAGAGTTGTTCGGATGAGAGACGGACATGTGTGATGGGTCTTCTTGAATATGATAACAGCAGTAATGATACATGGTGTCAGAAGTGGACCCATATTGTAGGTCAAATCGGACCACGGCAGTTAGAACTCCAAAAACTGAGTTTGAAAACTGAAAGAATCGTGCGCGAAACTCGAAGGAGCAGTGTGAAAAAAAAAAGGAAAGAAATGGCTGTTGCAGCAGTACAAATAACACACCCGGAGCCATTCATTTTCTCCAATTCAGCAGATTTTCCAAGGTGGATAAGACGTTTTCGTCTGGCATCCGGCCTGAGTACAAAACCTGAGGAATATCAAATCAACTCCTTACTCTACGCTATGGGTGACGAAGCAGATGACATCCTCGCACTTCTACCGCTGAGTGAGACAGATAGAAAGAAATATGACAGTGTTGTAGAAGTATTTCGCCAACATTGTGTGGGCAAACATAATGTCATATTCGAATGTGCACAGTTTAACCGTCGATGTCAGGAAGATGGAGAAAACACAGAGACTTTTATAACAGCGGTACACAAGCTGGCTGAACACTGCAATTTTGGCACATTGAAAGAAGAGCTGATCAGAGATCGAATAGTTGTAGGGATTAGAGATAGGGGACTATCTGAACGTCTGCAACTAGATCCGGATCTTACATTAGCCAAAGCAATACAGAAAGTACGGCAAAACGAAACTGTAAAAAAACAACAAGCAGTGTTACACGGGGCAGAATCAACGGCTACACATAACTTGAATTTAGATACAATCAGAGGTAAGAGGATGATCAACAAAACATTCCAACATGACAGACAAAGAAAAACAGACAAATACATTGATAGAAAAGGGAAACCAACACAAAAAGATTGTGGCAGATGTGGGGCAAGGCAGGGACATTCTTGGAAAGACTGTCCAGCGAAAGACGCAGAGTGCCGAAAATGCAGAAAAAGGGGCATTTTGCAGCTAAATGTCGCACATACAAAATCGACTCTGTCTCACAACAAGAGATTGAATATGCTGAGGAGCAAGACTATGCATTTCTCGGAGAAGTGTTTACAGCTCCGGTTAAAGAATGGACAGAAACTGTTGCAGTGAATGGGGCTCCTGTCAATTTTAAACTGGACACTGGGGCGGCTGTGACTGCTGTACCAGAGACCATTTTCAATACAAACAAATTTGGTGAGTTAAAGACACCATCAAAAGTACTGTATGGGCCAGGGCGCAACATCCTGGATGTAAAAGGGTGTTTTCAGAGCGTGTTGAGTGCAAAAGGACACAGCTGCACCCAAGAAGTGTATGTTGTAAATAAGCTCACGAAACCACTCTTGGGATTACCAGCAATAGAGGCGCTAAACCTGATTCACCGAATTGAAGCAGTCACAAAACAAGACAATGACTTCATTACTGCTTACCCGTCAGTCTTCACAGGTCTAGGGGTTGCTACAGGAGCCATATAACATCAAACTGCAGAAGGATGCAACACCATATGCCCTATCAGCACCCCGCCATGTTCCCATACCTCTAAGAGCAAAAGTGAAGGAGGAACTACACAGAATGGAGAGAATGGGAGTCATTTCAAAGGTGAGCTGCCCTACAGAGTGGTGTGCGGGGATGGTGGTTGTGCCCAAGCCAAACGGAAAGATCCGTATATGTGTGGATTTAACAAACCTTAATAAATGGGTTAAACGAGAAGGCCACATTCTTCCAGCCATCGATCAATCCTTAGCCATGCTCTCAGACGCCAAATTATTCACAAAACTAGACGCACGATCAGGTTTCTGGCAGATCCCCCTCACCTATGAGTCATGACCACTCACTGCGTTTATCACTCCATTTGGGAGATATGTCTTCAATCGTCTCCCGTTTGAAATTGTTTCAGCACCCGAACACTTTCAAAGACAAATGTCCCAGCTATTGGAGGATTACAGCGGAGTGATTTGTCATGCTGACGATATCTTCGTCTTTGGGCGAGACAAGGCTGAACATGATTACAGCCTGCACAGTGTCTTGAAAAAAATTCAGTAAGTGGGACTCACACTAAACGAAAAATGTGAGTTTGCTAAGAGAGAACTGCTTTTTGTGGGCCACAAAATCACAGCCAATGGCCTTGAGTCAGACCCAAGCAAAGTCAGTGCAATCCTCCATATGCCCGAACCAAAGAGTACTAGGGATGGTCAGCTATCTCGCAAAATTTTTACCACAACTGGCTTCATTCACCATGCACTGAAAGAGCTGCTCAGACAGAAAATTTAATGGGTATGGGATGAACCACAGAGACGTGCCTTTCACAAACTGAAAGAGGAACTGAGTTCACCAAAAGTCTTGGCTGCTTACTCCCCCGAAAGAGAGACAAAAGTTGCAGCAGATGCATCCTCCTATGGGGTATGGGGTGTATTGACACAGAAACAAAATGATGGCACATGGAAACCAGTCGAGAAGCGCTATGCGTAAATTGAAAAAGAGGCACTGGCTATGACGTGGGCGTGTGAAAGACTGGTTTCATATCTACAAGGTCTACACTTCACTATACTCACCGACCACAAACCTCTTATACCACTGCTGGGGTGCAGAGGACTTGATGAGCTACCACCCAGAGTCCTCAGATTCCGCCTTCGTCTGTTGAGATTCAGTTATGACATCCAACATGTCCCAGGTAAAAATTTAATCACAGCAGACACACTTTCACGTGCACCTCTGAGGGGGGATCCCTCACAAGCAGACCTGCAGTTAGAAAAAGATGTACATGTCTTTGTAGATGCTGTTGTGTCTTCTCTCCCAGTGACAGAAGGTCGTTTGGAGCAGATATAAAGGTCTCAAAAAGATGATGAGATCTGTAGACAGGTGAAGGAACACTGTCTCTCTGGCTGGCCCGGAAAACATGATGTGAGTAAAGAATTGAGACCTTATTGGCAGGTGAGAGCAGAATTGACATTGCCTGACAATCTGCTGTTAAAAGGAGACAGACTTGTAATTCCAGAGCTTCTACAGAAAGAGATGCTGATGAAAATAGACGACGGCCACCAAGGAATAACAAAGTGTCGTGCCAGAGCTCAGCACTCAGTGTGGTGGCCTGGTATATCAACAGACATTCGCCAGATGGTCGAGCAATGTCACATATGCAATCAACACAGTGTCCCTCACTGTGAACCACTCTTACCTTCTTCAGTTTCAGCACGTCCATGGGAAAAGGTGGGCATGGATCTCGATGGATCATGGATCTTGAGTGGGCAAAGAACATATACCTGCTCATAGTAGACTATTTCTCTAGATATATTGAGGTGGCTCATCTGAAAACTATGTCTTCGGAGGTCATGGTAACAGCAATCAAAGAAGCCTTTGCACACCATGGCATCCCAGAGGAGGTCATTTCAGACAACAGACCTCAGTTTGTGTCACACACATTCCAAAAGTTTGCAAAAGACTGTAACTTTAAACACATTACAAGCAGCCCACATTACCCCAAAGCAAATGGAGAGGCTGAGAGGGCTGTACGCACAATTGAAGGTCTGTGGGCTAAGGAAAAAGACCACCACAAAGCCCTGCTGACTTACAGAGCAACACCTATGGAGCAAGGGTTTTCCCCTTCCCAGTTGCTCATGGGAAGATGTCTACGCACCACATTACCTCAAATCACTGGGAAGCTGGAGCCCAGGTGGCCGGACCTGCACGAGTTCAGAAAAAAGGATGAGAAAGGGAGGAAACGCCAGGTAGTGAATTACAATTACCGCCATAAGTCACATCCCTTACCACATCTTCAGCCTGAACAGAAAGTGTGGCTCGCCTGGTGCAGACAGATAGAGGAATGCTGTGGAGAAACAGAAAACATCTCCGCCCCATTGGAGGTGTCACTAGATTGGGCAGAGTTTACAAACCTCCTGATAGGCTGAACCTATAATATAATGAAAGAAAAGGGGGCTATACAATGCTTTGATGGAAAATATTATAAGAAAGTTTTGAGGAAAAAAAAAAAGAAATCTGGGATGTTAAGAAACTGTTTGTTGAAAGGAAAATGTTAAGAATCTGTTTGTGGAAATGAAAATGTGTTAATGTTAAGATTTAACAGAGTTAATGTTATATTCAAAGTTTCCATAAGTGAAAGTGAATGCATTGCTTAGCTAAAAGGGGGAGGTGTACTGATAGGGACTACAATACCCACAATACATGGGCAGTGGGGGGGTGAAGGGGGAAGAAAGATAAATAAAGAGTTGTTCGGATGAGAGACGGACATGTGTGATGGGTCTTCTTGAATATGATAACAGCAGTAATGATACAGCCACAATATGCAATAGACATTTCAATATTAGGCCAAAAATGGCTAAAAAGAAGCCACTTTCTTTAAAAACTCATCAGTCAATCGTTGTTTTGAGGGTGCAGGCCACATGGGAAGAATTGCCAAGAAAATGTTAAGCTTCATTTAACGAACCAAATAGCTTTCAACTGTGTTTAATATAATGGCAAGTGATTTTCTAGTACTAAATTAGTAATTCAGCATGATTAATCAAGGATAAGGTGTTGGAGTCATGGCTGCTGGAAATGGGGCTTGTCTAGATTTGACCCAAATACAAAAAAAAAAAATTCAAATAGTGATGGTGCGTTTTTTTTTTACATCAGTAATGTCTTGATCAGTTGAATGCCACTTTGGTGAATTCAATTTCCTTCCGAAACAGCAAAATCTGTAAATTATTCCAAACTTTTGGCCGCCAGTGTATGTGGTCTTGTTTCATGAATACAGTGTATTTATCATTTACCTTGGGGGAAAAAAAGAAAGTGAAATGTTACAATGTGTCACATTGTAAAAATACCATATAACAGCTTAAAATCCCCCTCTAACAACTGTATCTGATTTAATGAAAAGATATAGAAGATAAACAAAATTTTCATGTCAATAAAAGCCATTTATTAACTTTGTCATATATAATATAACAATAATTTTGACAATAAATACACAACAAAGCCACAGCATTGACCAAAATAATGCATGGATAGATGACAAAACACAGACAGACAGAGAGGAATTATGTAAATTACATATCTGACTTAATGGAACTGCAGATAGTTTTTTGTAAATGGGGCGCAGTGTTACAACATATCCCGTTGGAGCAACTGGGATTTAAACCTGGATGGTCACTTCTGCTGGCTATCTAAGAATTAAAAGACTAAGATGCTAGCTAAAAGACTGGAAATTAAAATGATGCAAAGTTTGCCTCATTTTAAATACACAGTAAAAACAGAGATGAAAATGTACTTTCATGTGAATTTTTACATTTGCTACTTTAAAATGAACTTTTGGCGACATCTTCCAAATGTTGTTTTGGTTGATATGGCAACAAGTATACAAATTAAGTTTCGCCTTACCAGCGTGTGTGGAAACGTTTAAACCACGTGTGACCACTAACTCCTAACCCTAATCACCTGAATCACGGTGTTTTCATTATTGTAAATTAGTTAGCGATGTTACCTCTCCCAAAAACTGAAACAACCCAATTACACTGGAGACAAAGGTGCAGAGCGTAACTCGGCGCTCCCTAGACGTATTATTGTGTGTGTGTGTGTGTGTGTGTGTGTGTGTGCTGCATTCCAGGGCGTGTTATGGTCTTACCCCCTCATTTATTATGTTTCTGTTTTCTGCATTGTGACTGATTTAGAGTTTTTATTTGACAAAAGAAAAAAATTGCTCTGTGTTATAGTGTCACCAGTTTATTTGTGTGTGTAAGTGTGTGTGTGTGGGGGGAGTGCACTCTGCATGTTTTCTGCTCTCACCACTTAATTTCTGTATGTGTTTGTTCCGGATTTATATATTAGACAAATTAAACTTTGCTCTGATTTTTGGTCTTTTGTGTTCATGTAATTTGGTATATGGTCAGTGTTCTTTTTTGTTTTGTTTTTTAAGCACTTAGACTCGATTTGGATGAATCAAGTCCAGATTTTCTGGTGTGTGTTTAGATGGCAAATGGAGTAATAGTCACCAAGTCTTGTAGTGCTCAGATAAAGGAAACTGTTTTTATTACATAGTAAAAATGTATGTGTTTCCTGGGGGGCCTGGGTAGCTCAGCGAATATTGATGCTGACTACCACCCCTGGAGTTGCGAGCTCAAATCCAGGGCGTGCCAAGTGACTCCAGCCAGGTCTCCTTAGCAACCAAATTGGCCTGGTTGCTAGGGAGGGTATAATTATAGCAACCACTATATATCCTCATGGTTGCTATAATGTGTGGTTCTCGCTCTTGGCGGGGTGTTAGGTAAGTTGTGCGTGGATGCTGTGGAGAATAGCGTGGGCCTCCACACATGCTACGTCTCCACGGTAAAGCACTCAACAAGCCTCGTGATAAGATGCGTGAATTGACAGTGTCAGATGCATAGGCAACTGAGATTTGTCCTCCGCCACCTGGATTGAGGCAAGTCTATGCCACCACGAGGACTTAGAGCACATTGGGAATTCCAAATTGGGGAGAAAAGAGGAGAAATAAAAACTGGTTTTTTTACCATAAATCTACACTTTCATTTTCACATTCTTTTATTTTTGAGATTATAATTCGTCATGCATATTGCCACCTACTGGCAGGAAGGAGAATTTATTGTAAAAAATTACTTAAATATGATCTGTTTCTCACCCACACCTATCATATCACTTCTGAAGATATTAATTTAACCACTGGAGTCGTATGGATTACTTTTATGCTGGACCTACAGAGCTGCGATATTCTTCTAAAAATTCTCTCAGTTTAAGTCTAGACTAAAGACTCATCTATTTAGCCAGGCATACACCTAATTTATCCTCCAACCCACAATTAGGCTGCTTTAGTTGGGTCTGCCGGAACCAGAAACCAGAAACATTGAGCATGATCTCTATCTCTGCAATAAATTTAATGGCATCTATGCTAATATTATTTTATTTGTTTCCATGTCTCAACCTCGGGACTCCTATCCTGAGGTCACCAGAACCGGCTGGATCCAGCTCCATTCCTGCTTCGTGTTGGACTCCACTGCTACGTGTCGCTGAATGATGATGACTAAATGCAGCCGGTGCCAGCCTAACATCACTTCAATTTATTATGATGGACTTCAGAGGATGAACTGGTGCCAACTCCAACCTGAATCACCTCAGTCTATTGATGGACCAGGATCTTGAAATGGAATGCATAGAATAACTATTGCCAAATGTAACTCTGAACTTGAGAACAGGCCAATGTCAAGTTGGCAGACAGAATTTGCATGCCCTGCCCCGGGTATAAAGGGAAGTGGGGCAGCGTCTGTCAGTCAGGATTTTGCACTGAGGAGCCAAGAATAGACCCTGCTTAGGCAACATCCTGCCCAATCTAGGGGGAGGTAACATGTGCCAAATACACCACGAGGGTGTTGAAGCCATACGTGGGAGTGGTGCGGTGGTAGGTCCTGCCTAATGAGGGGGAGCCTTACAAGCACGGTGACCGGGGCAGCGGGGCTGCCCAAGGGAAACGCGGGTCTGCCAACAGGGGGACCGTTACTGTGGGTAATACATCACGGGGAGTTTGCCTGAGAAGGAAACTAAGCCAGTGGAGCCCGACCAGGAGGGCTGTCTTCAGGTAGAGGGCTGTCTTCAGGTAGAGGGCCTTGAGCTCAACTGGATGAAGTGGCTCGAAGGGGGGTCTCTGAAGGCCTGTGAGGACCACTGAGAGATCCCAAGGGGGGAACAGGCTTGGCCAGGGAGGGTTCAGTCACCGGGCACCTTTAAGGAACCTGATAATCAAGTCGTGCTCACCCAGGGACTTGTCCTCTACTGTGTCATTGTGGGCCGCAATAGCAGCTACATACTCCTTCAAGGTGGAGGGGGACAGCCTCCCCTCCAGCCTCTCCTGCAGGAAAGAAAGCACTGACCGAACTGCGCATCTCTGCGGGTCTTCGGCTCGGGAAGAACACCAATTAGTGAATGAGCACCACTTTAGGGCGTAAAGATGCCAGGTGGAGGGAGCTCTGGCTTGGTTGATCGTGTCTATGACTGCAGGTGTTAGATCCACTAGATCTTCCGTGTCCCATCCAGGGGCCAGACGTGGAGGTTTCCAGAGGTCTAGGCGCGGGTTCCAGAGGGTGCCCCATTCCTGAGAAAGAATGTCCTTCCTCAGGGGAATTTTCAAGGGAGGTGCTGTCACGAGGAGCGTAAGATCCAAGAACCAGGTCCGGGTGGGCCAGTATGGAGCCACCAAGGTGACCTGTTCCTCGTCCTCCATGATCTTGCAAGGAGTTTCACTGGGGGAAATGTGTACTTGCTCAGCCCCCCAGGGCCAGCTGAGTGCCAGCACGTCTGTCCCGAGAGGTGCTTCTGTCGGGGAGTACCAGAGGGGGCATGGGAAGTTGTCTTGGGAGGCAAAGAGATCTATCTGTGCCATGCCAAATTGGTCCCAAATCAGCTGGACCACCTGGGGGTGGAGCCTCCACTGTCATGACAGCATGTCCGCCATCGTTTTGCGGTTGCCAGGGATGTGAGTGGCGTGCGGCGACCTGAGTCGCGGCTGACTCCAAAGGATTAGATGGCAACCGAGTTTTGACATATGACGAGAGTGCACGCCGCCTTGGTGTTATTTTTACACTACCGTCGCGGTGCTGTCTGAACGGATCAAGACGTGCTTGTCTCGAATTAGTGGGAGAGACCTCTGCCAGGCAAGAGATACAGTGGTCTTGGTACCAGCTCCAGGTGGACACCCTCAGCGAGTAGTCAGTGCGCGGGGTGCGCTGGTTTGGCGGCACCACGGCAACACTGACCCACTTCCCTTTATACACGTATGTCCAGGGCGGGGCATGCAAATTCTGTCTGCCAACTTGACTTTGGCCTTTTCTCCAGTTCAGAGGTACGTTTGGCGTCCCAGGAAGACCCCTTGTGTCACTTGATTCGACACAACGTCGAGTGAGTGACAGAAGGGGAACTTTGTGTTCAGCAGAAAAAAGAAATTCAAACATCTGGTATGGCATGAGGGTAAGTAAATAATGAAATGGGTGAACTATCCCTTTAAATGGGTATTATATTATATTCATTGCAAGTCAAGTAAACATTTATTGTGTACAATTACAATATAACTGTACAAAAGTAGTAAAAAGTAGTATAGTATATAAAATTGTAAAAAAAAACAATAATGAATTAAAATCTAAAAGTTTAATGCAGTAAATGAACCTAACCCTTTACTTTAAATTTGCTGACAATTACCTCAATTGCACAATTATATTCAATCTAATGCAATTAAGAATTTCTAATATTTATTGTTCTATAACTTTTTAACAGTTACAGCAGGGCATAATTACTAAACAACCCTCCCTAGGATCATTGACGTCTGCATCTTCTGAGGGCTGCTCTTCAGCCAGGCCCACAACTGGAGTGGGCAGGACTTAGGAGGGGTGCAGAAACTATCCCCATTTGGCACCACGTGATGTGGGATATCGCCACAGTCTGCTTCTTCACTGGCAAAAACTGCTGGGCGAAGTCGGCGACAGTGACGCCAAAGAGGCCAAGCTGGGAGACGGTGGCATGAGAAAGCGTGTCTTGTCAACATCACGCATCTTGACCATGTTCAGCCAGAGGTGACGCTCGTGGACCACGAGGGTGGTCATCAACCGCCCGTGTGCCTGCGCTGTGACCTTCGTGGCTCTGAGAGCGAGGTCGGTGGCAGAGCGCAGTTCCTGCAGCACGTCAGGACTACCCAGGTGCAGATCTTTGAGTGCCTTGGCTTAGTGGACTTTCAGGAGAGCCATGGCATACAGGACAGTGGCGGTCTGTCTGGTGGCGCTGTAGGCTTTCGAGGTCAGTGATGATGTCATTCTATAGGCTCTGGAGAGGAGTACAGGGCATTCTCGGGACACAAGTGGATCGCAACCCCTCTGTCCATCTGGGCGACCTCCGTGTATCCGTGGGCCACCCCACCATCCAGGGTAGTGAGAGTGGACAAGCGGAGGGGTCGGTGCTGGGCAGTAAAAGGTGCCCTCCATGACCGCGTCAGCTCGTCATGCACTTCCGGGAAGAAAGGAACCAGGGGGGACATGGCTATCAGCGGCGCCCTGACCCGAGGAACCGATCGAGTAGCTGTGAGGGGGGAACAGAGGTTTCTAGTCCACGTCGGCCCAGGAAAGCATAGCAGACATCTGCGCGTCAGCCTTAGACTGGGCGAGCACACCCGAAGGTGGCAGCCCAGGCGAGTCATCAGAATCAGATGCCGCTATGACGCTCTCCGATGCAGTGGCGATGTCGTCATCCAATTCCAGGGGCTCAAGGGACAATGCCGGCTGGCCATGAGGGGAGCCGCACTTATCCCGAGCTCGGACAGAAGCAAGCAAGCTTGCCAGGGGGCAGGTGGTTCATGGCGATTTACCCGGCAAAACTGAGCCTGTCTTCATCCCCAAATCGCCTTCATCGCCAGCCATGTCGTCCTCAATCCTGTGGGAAGAAGGAATGACGCAGGGGGCCGATGCAGTGGCTTTCTCTCGTGAGAAAAGAAAGCCGTGACCGCAATATTGCCATGGCTATGTTCTCGCACTGAGAACATGAACCATTCATAAAACGCTGCCTGCATGTGACTGCAGCCCAGGCACGCGAGGCAGCTTTTATGACCGTCAGAAGTGGAGCGAAATCAACCGCATCCAGGAACTACACAGAGGTGGAAATACATCTTTAAAAAGACACGTCCTGAAAAGGACGTTCAACGCCTGCTGTGTATTGCTCTTTTATGAGTGGGAACTCAAACTCTTTTAGAGGAAATAAACTCTTTTTAGGAGGAGAAACACTCTTTCAGGCAATGAAACGCTGTCGATGCACCCAGAGGCGTGGACTGCACAGTGTGCAGAGAGAGAGAACGCCAGCTGGAAACGTGTCGTAGATCCAACAGCAATGCTTCTCGCTGATAGAGGTGAGTGAAACAGTGGTGAACTCAGCTTGCTGTTGCACAACCGTTTGGCTCCGAAGAAATATTCTAACTGACAGACGCTGCCCCACTTCCCTTTATACCCATATGTCCGGGGCGGGGCATGCAAATTCTGACATTGGCTTTTTCTCAAGGAGGTACGTTTGGCATCTCAGGAAGACCCCTTGTGTCACTTAATTTGACACAACGTCGAGTGAGTGACAGAAGGGGAACTTTGTGTTTAGCTGAAAATAGAAAGTCAAACTTCTGGTACGGCATGAGGGTGAGTAAATAAATAAATGGGTGAACTATCCCTTTAAATGGGTATTATATTATATTCATTGCAAGTCAAGTAAACATTTATTGTGTAAAAGTACAGTATAACTGTACAAAAGTGGTAAAAAGTAGTATATACTACTAAAATGGTAAAAAACAATAAAACAATAATGAATTAAAATCTAAAAGTTTAACGCAGTAAATGAACCTAACCCTTTACTTTAAATTTGTTGACAATTTCCTCAATTGCACAATTCCATTCACTCTAATGCAATTAAGAATTTCTACTATTTATTGTTCTATAACTTACTAAACGACATAATTACTAAAGGACCCTCCCTTGGATCATTGTCGTCTGCATCTTCAGAGGGCTGCTCTTCAGCCAAGGCTACAACTGGAGTGGGCAGGACTTAGGAGGGGTGCAGCAACTATCCCTGTTTGGCACCAGGTGATGAGGTGCACCTGATGTTAGGCGCACCCCCGTGCATGCTGGTATGGTATCCTGGCGGTGAGTTTGATGGGTTTTACATTTGTTGAATGGAAGGTGTAAAAGGTGGGCATCTGGGCTTAAGCCTTAAGTTTTTTTTTATAAATTTCCTCTTTACATAATCGTTCATTTGTCTTTGAATTGTCTTTAAAATGGTTTGTCTCGCAAAAGCAATACAGATTAAATCTCTTTAAAAAAAACAAAGCAGAATTATATTTGTGCTCAAAAAATTTAGAGAATCGAATGGTCCGGTACAGACAGCGTGACGGGTTGGGCAGTGAAAGCCACGCCTCCAAACTCCGTGCTGGGGGTACCAAGGGGACGAGTATTTTGGATGTACCCAGCGGGGCCTTCGCAGTGGGGCAAAGCAGGTAGTGTGGCGTCGGGAGGCAAGGGTGCGTCCCGAGGCTTTGGTGCTGAGAACAAACTCAAAGCACTTACCTTGATCCGCGCCCGGCAGGGGGCGGGTTCATGACTGGAGGAGGAGGTCCGGTTGCAGGCGTCCTCTAGACTCGTCAGAATCGGCCGGCCGGGGGACAGTCGTGCGTCTGAAGGCGGACTGTGGCCGTGTCCAGCATGCCGGGACTGTTGAGGCCTGGCGGCAAAGTGCCGTGAGAACGGCATTTGCGGGCCAGGTGACCCAGAGACAAAAAAGGAAATAGCCCTATTATTGAGAATGTGAGTAATTCAACAAAAGATTCTCCTCCCGGCCCCCCACCGGGGGACAGAGTGGTCTTACCAGCTCCGGAGCTAACGTCTCGGTCTCTGGGTCAGTCATCTCAGGAGCGCCTGGGAGCCTTCCGGGTCCTCGAGGGGGTCCGTGAGATGAGGGAGCGCCCATCTTCTATTTTGAAAGCCGCAGGAGGACGCCCTTGGCTAGCAGACAGGGCATGGCCCCTGGCGGCAGGTTTGCGGCAGGGCAGGATGTGTGAAATAGCCTCCGTCTATGTCTTCACCACTGAGGACTGCTGGGTGGAGTCGTCAGGTGGTGTCGCCGAGCTGGGAGACAGGAGTGTTTGAGAAAGCGTGCTTTGTCTACCTCCTCTACTGCGACCAGGTCCGGTCCATGTGTTGCGTTTCTGGACCACGAGGGTGGCCATCGCCTGTTCGAGTGCAGTTCCTGCGGCACGTCAAGAACAGGACTATCCAAGTGGATACTTCAAATGGATTTTGGAGTGCCTTGTCCCGGTGGACTTGCAGGAGGGGGCCATGGTATGCAGAGGGGGAGTGGTCTGGGACCGCTGTACCGCCGAGGGTAGTGAGAGCGGAGGAGCGAGGAAGCTTGGCTTGCTCTGCTCGTCATGCACGTCCGGGAAGAAAGGAACGGGGAGTACTGCCTTTAGAAAAGGTCATGAGGCATCAGTGTATTCTTCCCTGTTAATTCAGAGTCTGGGTGATGGAGCTTCAACTTCTCTTAAGAGAGTATGGGAGAAAGATTTACATTTGGTATTGGAGGAGGGAGTGTGGGCTAGGATTCTAAAAACACAAAAAAAAGTCTGCATCTAGAGATGCAAGGGTGCATCTGATGCAATTTAAGATATTACATCGATTCTATTGGACCCCCTCTAGATTATATAGACTTGGTCTCAAAGTCACACCCACCTGTTGGTAATGCCAATCAGAAGATGGGGACACAACCCATGTTTTTGGGGGTGTGTAAAGATTCAGAATGTTTTGGTTGAGGGTTCAGAATTTTATTTGTGAGGTGTTGGCTGCTCAGGTTTCATTTTGCCCCAGGCTCTGTGTCCTAAGATATGGTACGGTCATTGATTTTGGAGATGGGTTCATGAAGAGTTGGGTGCCATGATTGGAAGGCAAGTTATCCTTAGGGGATGGAAATCAGCTGGAGCACCCTCGTTTTTGGAGAGGTGCGCAGAGTTCAGCTGGGTGGCGGCTTTTGAGGGATGGTTTGTAGAAGGCTGGGCAACACGAGATTATTTAATAAAAAATGGGGTAGGTATTTGGATTTTGTGGATAGCTCTCGGGGAGAGGGTGGAGGGAGATGGGTAATTTTGAATGTGTGTGTGAGCTCTTATTGTTTTTTATTTGTGTTATTTATTATATTTTATATTTTCTGAATACTGACTGTTGATTTATTGTTTATTTTGTGTGTCATAATTGGTTTGATGTCAGGCCACTGGGCTGTGTGTGTTTGTGTTGGGTGTGTGGTGGGTATGTTCAGAGGGAAGGGTTTAGGTTTATGTAATGTGATTCTGTGTTTCCTGTTTTGTTTTATGTATTTGTCATTGAAATCAATACAAATAGTTAATTACAAAAAAAAACTGTGTGAAATGGTTAGGAGCTTCAATAGCTTTGGGCAATTAAAAAAACTTAAAACAAATAAATAAATATAAACTTCAGAGATACAATTGCCACCATGAGAAGATCTTATCTGAGAAGTGTGGTGACAGTGCCACCTACTGCTCAGAAATCTTCAAATTTGATACAAATTCTCATAACTTTCCTATAATTAGTATGTTTAGATAACTTGGGTCATGCAGAGTTGAATGTGTAGCACTGATTTGGTGAGATGTGATGAAAATTAGTTTATATAGACCTTATTCAAAGTAGCACCATCTTTGACTTTTGTCTGGAATAAAAAGCGAGGCTGTGAGGGTTATACTTACCATCTTTTCAATAACACTCACGGTATAAAACACCGTGATTTTGATCACAGAGCTGCTAGATCACATTTCATTTTTTATGTTGTCTGTTTTAAGTTTTTGGTCTACTGAATTTCTTGGAATTTTTTTCATCAACAGAACGATTCTAAGCAACTGTATAATCCATTGAAGAGACTATGTATTTCCCTCACAGCCTCATTGTCAATCCCATGAAAAATCACAGATGGAGCTAAAAAAGGTCTATAGACCAATCCCACTGGGTGCGTCTCAGTCAGCTCGTTAGTTCTGTAGTCAGGGCACTAAACAGGGAAACAGTCATTTTAAGGGATTTGTCAATCGCAAAATAGTTCCAGTGCACTGAAACGTTTGCTCCCTAAACAATCTCACAATGCACCGTAAAAACCAGGGAACATTGTGCTCACTTACCTTGTTTTTCAATGTTCGCCACTTAAAATAAGTGTTTGAAAGAAGATTTTAAAGTACTGATATTTTCAGTGAAAGGAGAAGAAATGTTCTGCGCATTACTGTGTACAGCATCTTCAGCCCGAGCTGATCTGAGAGAGCAATGGCTGGTATATACTCCAAGTGCATTTCACAATTTCTCCTCACAAGGAGGTCTGTAGAAGACATTTAACCAGAGATCAGCTTGAACCGCAAATGACAAAAGGTTGAAGAAGACTAGTAAAGGGTGTCAGCACCAGTGCTGACAACACTCTTTATACACTGCAATGATTCATGTGGCAGGGAGGAGAGAGGCCCTATAACCCTGTAACCGGTCCTGCTTGATCTGCTCCAAGTGGGATTCAAACCAGCATCACCGGCATGGGAGGCAGGTTCACTATAAAGAAGGCTAAAGGCTACAGCCTCTAGTGTCAGTCACTATTAGCCTCTTGAGGCCAGGGGCTACCCACCAGCTGTTACACATGAATCACCCCATTTTCATTAAATGTACTGTATGTTTTTATCTTTATTTTTTTGTCAATGTTTTATTGATAAGTATTTCACTATATGTTGAAATGTAAATGCATAAGTAAAAGTGCTGCCAAAGATAAAGAGTTATAATGTTTGAAATAAATTAAATATATGTAGTGTTATTAAATATATTTTAGCACATATATTTATTTAATTTGATAATAAAACTTCATTCTGTTCTGAGTGATATTTGAAGCCTGCTCAGAGTAAGATAATGACTTAAGTATTTATAAATAAATCTGGGACATTTAACCAAAGAAAAGTAATTTAGAATTGTTGTAAGGTGGAATTTATCATTAAAGCTAATCTGGTATGAGATATCAGCATTATTCAGGAGTGTTGCTAAATTTAGAAAGGAACAAATATATTTAGAAGCAAATTTCAGTCAATTATACATTTGTGCTGACATGTTAGTGCCAAAAACATGATTTATTGATTTAATCAACTGACAGCCCTAATAATAATAATAATCAGCATTCCCATGAATAAATCTCTGCAGGTAGGCTTGCTGAATGTTGTAACTGGAAACTCCTAAGTAGATTCCAGTTACAGCAAAGTAGTCCATTGAGTCACAAGCAGAACCCTTCTATATAGGGGAGCCTACAAGCTTAGCATGAGCAGTAAGTGGTGGAAGAAAGTATTTCTTCCTATTGCTTGAAGAAACTATTGTGTTAGATTTGACAGATTCTAAATACACAAATATCCTTAGCTATGCAACCATCATAATGATATGAGTTAATAACATACCTAATAATGTTCGCAACAAATGTTTGCAGCAAAGCCGTGAGTTGAGATGATCTCAGTTCAATCAGCTGTTGATGGTTTGAAGCCACAGCTGTGTACGAGAGCCCTCAAAATAATTATTCAACAACAGAATCCAATAGAAGTTTACTCCTTGTGCATGGTTTCCACACGTCCTGGAAAACCTGGAATTTTGCATGCATTTTTCCAGTCATGGAAACATTTTTTGCTTAAATATGACACCGTTGGGCAAATAAAATGTCTTGTGAATGTGATAAAAATTGTACCTTGAAAGGTGTGGGAACCCTGTTTCTGCCACCACTTCTATGTGTGACATTGCCAAAATAATGGTCTGTTCCCGAGCCTGTCTGAAAGGGGTGCCTACAAGGTTAGCATAGAATAGCATAATGCTATGGAAGCTCAAAGAGGCATTGCGTTATTATTATTTTTTTGTCTCATTTTCTCGTGATCTTGACGTTACAAAGGTTGTTTTCTCGTGATCATGAATTCATTTTCTCGTGATCTCGGCATAACAAAAGTTGTTTTCTCGTGATCATGGCTTAATTTTTTTCGTGATCTCGACATAACAAAAAGTTGTTTTCAATAAGGCTATCTGATGGCAACAGTGTTCTGGTTTAGTATTTTCAACTAAGCTGCTTTACCTTTTTTCAGTGTGGATGGAATGGGTCTCCCTGCATCCCCATTTTAATTACATTTTTAAACACAAGTCATGTCTGTCCAAAATTTCACGTCAAATAAAAATAAAAAGGAAAATTATATTTTCGACAGCACTATATTATTCTTTATTTAGCAACAGTTTCACATGATTAGTAGGCTGCACGTTAAGATAAAAGGCATCTGCAAAAGTGAAAGTGAAATGTAATATAAAAATCTATTGATTTAGATTAAAAAGATAAATTCTTAGAATTTTTATTTAATCTAGACTTGGTAATCTAGGCATCACATTTCATCTCAAAAACTTGAGAGTAATTTTCATTGAGACAAAAAATTCCATCAAATTGAATTGTGTAAGATTTAACAAAATCAAATGAAATGTTTTATTTTTATTATTTTATAAGATAATTCAATATAATGTAATTTTATTATGAAATTGAAATGCATAAACTGTTGAAAGATGTCAAACGATAGGGGAGTCTGGCTAGTTGCCACATTTTTTCCTAAGGATACATTTATTTTTGAAAGTCAGTTTTCCTGAAAAAGCTAGTTAGCTTTTTAGGCGTCCTCTAGACTCGTCAGAATCGGCCGGCCGAGGGACAGTCGTGCGTCTGAAGGCGGACTGTGGCCGTGTCCAGCATGCCGGGACTGTTGAGGCCTGGCGGCAAAGTGCCGTGAGAACGGCATTTGCGGGCCAGGTGACCCAGAGACAAAAAAGGAAATAGCCCTATTATTGAGAATGTGAGTAATTCAACAAAAGATTCTCCTCCCGGCCCCCCACCGGGGGACAGAGTGGTCTTACCAGCTCCGGAGCTAACGTCTCGGTCTCTGGGTCAGTCATCTCAGGAGCGCCTGGGAGCCTTCCGGGTCCTCGAGGGGGTCCGTGAGATGAGGGAGCGCCCATCTTCTATTTTGAAAGCCGCAGGAGGACGCCCTTGGCTAGCAGACAGGGCATGGCCCCTGGCGGCAGGTTTGCGGCAGGGCAGGATGTGTGAAATAGCCTCCGTCTATGTCTTCACCACTGAGGACTGCTGGGTGGAGTCGTCAGGTGGTGTCGCCGAGCTGGGAGACAGGAGTGTTTGAGAAAGCGTGCTTTGTCTACCTCCTCTACTGCGACCAGGTCCGGTCCATGTGTTGCGCTTCTGGACCACGAGGGTGGCCATCAGCCTGTTCGAGTGCAGTTCCTGCGGCACGTCAAGAACAGGACTATCCAAGTGGATACTTCAAATGGATTTTGGAGTGCCTTGTCCCGGTGGACTTGCAGGAGGGGGCCATGGTATGCAGGGGGGGAGTGGTCTGGGACCGCTGTACCGCCGAGGGTAGTGAGAGCGGAGGAGCGAGGAAGCTTGGCTTGCTCTGCTCGTCATGCACGTCCGGGAAGAAAGGAACGGGGAGTACTGCCTTTAGAAAAGGTCATGAGGCATCAGTGTATTCTTCCCTGTTAATTCAGAGTCTGGGTGATGGAGCTTCAACTTCTCTTAAGAGAGTATGGGAGAAAGATTTACATTTGGTATTGGAGGAGGGAGTGTGGGCTAGGATTCTAAAAAACACAAAAAAAAAAGTCTGCATCTAGAGATGCAAGGGTGCATCTGATGCAATTTAAGATATTACATCGATTCTATTGGACCCCCTCTAGATTATATAGACTTGGTCTCAAAGTCACACCCACCTGTTGGTAATGCCAATCAGAAGATGGGGACACAACCCATGTTTTTGGGGGGTGTGTAAAGATTCAGAATGTTTTGGTTGAGGGTTCAGAATTTTATTTGTGAGGTGTTGGCTGCTCAGGTTTCATTTTGCCCCAGGCTCTGTGTCCTAAGATATGGTACGGTCATTGATTTTGGAGATGGGTTCATGAAGAGTTGGGTGCCATGATTGGAAGGCAAGTTATCCTTAGGGGATGGAAATCAGCTGGAGCACCCTCGTTTTTGGAGAGGTGCGCAGAGTTCAGCTGGGTGGCGGCTTTTGAGGGGATGGTTTGTAGAAGGCTGGGCAACACGAGATTATTTAATAAAAAATGGGGTAGGTATTTGGATTTTGTGGATAGCTCTCGGGGGAGAGGGTGGAGGGAGATGGGTAATTTTGAATGTGTGTGTGAGCTCTTATTGTTTTTTATTTGTGTTATTTATTATATTTTATATTTTCTGAATACTGACTGTTGATTTATTGTTTATTTTGTGTGTCATAATTGGTTTGATGTCAGGCCACTGGGCTGTGTGTGTTTGTGTTGGGTGTGTGGTGGGTATGTTCAGAGGGAAGGGTTTAGGTTTATGTAATGTGATTCTGTGTTTCCTGTTTTGTTTTATGTATTTGTCATTGAAATCAATACAAATAGTTAATTACAAAAAAAAACTGTGTGAAATGGTTAGGAGCTTCAATAGCTTTGGGCAATTAAAAAAACTTAAAACAAATAAATAAATATAAACTTCAGAGATACAATTGCCACCATGAGAAGATCTTATCTGAGAAGTGTGGTGACAGTGCCACCTACTGCTCAGAAATCTTCAAATTTGATACAAATTCTCATAACTTTCCTATAATTAGTATGTTTAGATAACTTGGGTCATGCAGAGTTGAATGTGTAGCACTGATTTGGTGAGATGTGATGAAAATTAGTTTATATAGACCTTATTCAAAGTAGCACCATCTTTGACTTTTGTCTGGAATAAAAACGAGGCTGTGAGGGTTATACTTACCATCTTTTCAATAACACTCACGGTATAAAACACCGTGATTTTGATCACAGAGCTGCTAGATCACATTTCATTTTTTATGTTGTCTGTTTTAAGTTTTTGGTCTACTGAATTTCTTGGAATTTTTTTTCATCAACAGAACGATTCTAAGCAACTGTATAATCCATTGAAGAGACTATGTATTTCCCTCACAGCCTCATTGTCAATCCCATGAAAAATCACAGATGGAGCTAAAAAAGGTCTATAGACCAATCCCACTGGGTGCGTCTCAGTCAGCTCGTTAGTTCTGTAGTCAGGGCACTAAACAGGGAAACAGTCATTTTAAGGGATTTGTCAATCGCAAAATAGTTCCAGTGCACTGAAACGTTTGCTCCCTAAACAATCTCACAATGCACCGTAAAAACCAGGGAACATTGTGCTCACTTACCTTGTTTTTCAATGTTCGCCACTTAAAATAAGTGTTTGAAAGAAGATTTTAAAGTACTGATATTTTCAGTGAAAGGAGAAGAAATGTTCTATGCATTACTGTGTACAGCATCTTCAGCCCGAGCTGATCTGAGAGAGCAATGGCTGGTATATACTCCAAGTGCATTTCACAATTTCTCCTCACAAGGAGGTCTGTAGAAGACATTTAACCAGAGATCAGCTTGAACCGCAAATGACAAAAGGTTGAAGAAGACTAGTAAAGGGTGTCAGCACCAGTGCTGACAACACTCTTTATACACTGCAATGATTCATGTGGCAGGGAGGAGAGAGGCCCTATAACCCTGTAACCGGTCCTGCTTGATCTGCTCCAAGTGGGATTCAAACCAGCATCACCGGCATGGGAGGCAGGTTCACTATAAAGAAGGCTAAAGGCTACAGCCTCTAGTGTCAGTCACTATTGCGCCTCTTGAGGCCAGGGGCTACCCACCAGCTGTTACACATGAATCACCCCATTTTCATTAAATGTACTGTATGTTTTTATCTTTATTTTTTTGTCAATGTTTTATTGATAAGTATTTCACTATATGTTGAAATGTAAATGCATAAGTAAAAGTGCTGCCAAAGATAAAGAGTTATAATGTTTGAAATAAATTAAATATATGTAGTGTTATTAAATATATTTTAGCACATATATTTATTTAATTTGATAATAAAACTTCATTCTGTTCTGAGTGATATTTGAAGCCTGCTCAGAGTAAGATAATGACTTAAGTATTTATAAATAAATCTGGGACATTTAACCAAAGAAAAGTAATTTAGAATTGTTGTAAGGTGGAATTTATCATTAAAGCTAATCTGGTATGAGATATCAGCATTATTCAGGAGTGTTGCTAAATTTAGAAAGGAACAAATATATTTAGAAGCAAATTTCAGTCAATTATACATTTGTGCTGACATGTTAGTGCCAAAAACATGATTTATTGATTTAATCAACTGACAGCCCTAATAATAATAATAATCAGCATTCCCATGAATAAATCTCTGCAGGTAGGCTTGCTGAATGTTGTAACTGGAAACTCCTAAGTAGATTCCAGTTACAGCAAAGTAGTCCATTGAGTCACAAGCAGAACCCTTCTATATAGGGGAGCCTACAAGCTTAGCATGAGCAGTAAGTGGTGGAAGAAAGTATTTCTTCCTATTGCGTAAGAAACTATTGTGTTAGATTTGACAGATTCTAAATACACAAATATCCTTAGCTATGCAACCATCATAATGATATGAGTTAATAACATACCTAATAATGTTCGCAACAAATGTTTGCAGCAAAGCCGTGAGTTGAGATGATCTCAGTTCAATCAGCTGTTGATGGTTTGAAGCCACAGCTGTGTACGAGAGCCCTCAAAATAATTATTCAACAACAGAATCCAATAGAAGTTTACTCCTTGTGCATGGTTTCCACACGTCCTGGAAAACCTGGAATTTTGCATGCATTTGTCCAGTCATGGAAACATTTTTTGCTTAAATATGACACCGTTGGGCAAATAAAATGTCTTGTGAATGTGATAAAAATTGTACCTTGAAAGGTGTGGGAACCCTGTTTCTGCCACCACTTCTATGTGTGACATTGCCAAAATAATGGTCTGTTCCCGAGCCTGTCTGAAGGGGGTGCCTACAAGGTTAGCATAGAATAGCATAATGCTATGGAAGCTCAAAGAGGCATTGCGTTATTATTATTTTTTTGTCTCATTTTCTCGTGATCTTGACGTTACAAAGGTTGTTTTCTCGTGATCATGAATTCATTTTCTCGTGATCTCGGCATAACAAAAGTTGTTTTCTCGTGATCATGGCTTAATTTTTTCGTGATCTCGACATAACAAAAAGTTGTTTTCAATAAGGCTATCTGATGGCAACAGTGTTCTGGTTTAGTATTTTCAACTAAGCTGCTTTACCTTTTTTCAGTGTGGATGGAATGGGTCTCCCTGCATCCCCATTTTAATTACATTTTTAAACACAAGTCATGTCTGTCCAAAATTTCACGTCAAATAAAAATAAAAAGGAAAATTATATTTTCGACAGCACTATATTATTCTTTATTTAGCAACAGTTTCACATGATTAGTAGGCTGCACGTTAAGATAAAAGGCATCTGCAAAAGTGAAAGTGAAATGTAATATAAAAATCTATTGATTTAGATTAAAAAGATAAATTCTTAGAATTTTTATTTAATCTAGACTTGGTAATCTAGGCATCACATTTCATCTCAAAAACTTGAGAGTAATTTTCATTGAGACAAAAAATTCCATCAAATTGAATTGTGTAAGATTTAACAAAATCAAATGAAATGTTTTATTTTTATTATTTTATAAGATAATTCAATATAATGTAATTTTATTATGAAATTGAAATGCATAAACTGTTGAAAGATGTCAAACGATAGGGGAGTCTGGCTAGTTGCCACATTTTTTCCTAAGGATACATTTATTTTTGAAAGTCAGTTTTCCTGAAAAAGCTAGTTAGTTAGAATTATAGTTAAAATTCACAAAAATTATCTTTTTAATAGGTGTTTGAAACCAACATTCAAATTCACTGCTAGAAAAATATATGTGTAACTGGACTTTTGACTCAAAACCTTATTTTTTATGAGATTTAGCCCTTCTCTGTATGACACCCAGCCCCAGTCTCCCCTATAGGCTATATACATTTCATAATGCAATAGTGTATTACATTTATGTATTGATGAATGTGACCGGTACACAGAGAATATATGATCCATAAACCCACTGTTAGCAGAGTTAGATTGTTCAGCGATCCTGGCATGCACACCCAGTGCTAAGTTATAAATAATGACGGAGGAATAAAACATGGTGGGGCATCAGCGCTCGTGCTGGAACTCTCACTCAGGAGAAAAAACTCTATTTTTAGATACACTTCACATGTCACATGTCAATCTCAACACATCTTATTGGTTGTTGGCATTGCTCATCACACAAGATCTATGTTAACACATTGAGAGCACATTTATTTCTATTATGTCAACACCCCCACTTGCTCTCACATTGTTCTTCTTTAAACAAAAAAAAACATAATTAGGTTCTCTACCTAGCATCATGTAAACCCCATACATGGTTAATCTCCGAACATAAACTTTGTAAATTTACTCAACTTAAATCTTGTTGCAGGTTTTGTCATCACATCTGCTACCATCTGGTCTGTGGGGCAATAGTTCAAACTTATTTTCCCATCATTCACAGTTGACCTCACGAAGTGATACTTTATATCAACATGTTTACATCTCTGTCTGTTTACAGGATTTTTTGCTAATGCTATTGCACCTTGGTTATCCTCATAAACCTTAGGTGGTGCGTAGTCATGTCCGTCAATGCCCTCTAATAGCTGTACTAGGTACATACACTCTTGTGTGATTGCAGATAACGCCATATACTCTGCCTCACAAGTGGATAATGCAACAGTGGGCTGCTTTTTGGTTTTCCATGAGATCAAAGGACCATTCTCTTTTAGGCTTACACAATAACCCGTTGTACTTCGTCTGTCAGTTACATCAGCCGCCCAATCTGCATCACTGTATGCATGTAATCCCAGTTTCTCATTATCACATTTCCTGTAAATCAACTCTTTTACGGTTGTGCCTTTCAGATATCTCAGTACATGTTTCACAGTAGTCCATTGCTCTTCTGTTGGCTCAGTAAAATACTGTGACAGCTTACTTACTACAAAACTCAGATCTGGTCTTGTACATGTAGTTAGATAAATTAGGCTGCCAACTGCCTCTCTGTATTTCTTGACATCAGTCATCTTCTCTGCATCATCAGTATAGTTAAGTTTTTGTTCACATGGTGTCACTCGTGGTTTACAGTCTTGCATCTCAAATCATTCAAGTATTTTTTCCACATATCTCTTCTGTGACATTTTAACACAGTTATTACTTTGATCAAAATCGATACCAAGAAAATGTTTCAGTTGACCCAAGTCTTTCATCTCGAACTTTGCTGTGAGCATCTCCTTCACATCCTTCAGTGCATTTTCACAGGGGGCAATGGTGGCTCAGTGGTTGAGGCTCAGGTTTACTGACCAGAAGGTCAGGGGTTCAAGCCCCAGCACCACCAAGATGCCACTGTTGGGCTCTTGAGCAAGGCACTTAACTCCAGGTTGCTCCGGGGGGATTGTCCCTGTAATAAGTGCACTGTAAGTCGCTGTGGATAAAAGCGTCTGCCAAATGCATAAATGTAAATGTAAATTTTCATCACTGGCAGCAATGATCAAATCATCAACCCATATGATCATGATCACTTTCTCATTTTCTATTTCCTTTGTGTAAACACAATGATCAGCAGGGTTTTGCAAAAAGTCATTTTCACCTAGATATTCGTGCAACATCTTGTTCCAATTTCTGCCTGACTGTTTTAGTCCATATAGTGACTTTTCCAACTTAAACACCAACTTTTCATTTGTGTTAGATTTCACCACATAACCCTCTGGTTGCTGCATGTAAATCTCACAGTCTGTTGGTGCATGGAGGTAGGCAGTCTTGACATTCATCTGATGTAAAATCAGGGTTTCCTGTGCTGCTTTCTGCATTAACACTCTGATACTCGTCATGTTAGCAGTAGGAGAAAAGGTCTCCTCATAGTCTACACCCATCTTTTGACTATATCCTTTGGCTACATATCGCGCCTTGTATTTCTCAGATCCATCAATATTGTTTTTAACTGCATACACCCATCTACCCCCCCACTGCTTCCTTTCCCTCAGGTAAGCTGGTTAGAGTAAATGTGTCATTTTCTTTTAGTGACTGCATCTCTTCATTCATCGCATTAACCCATTCATTTGAGTTAGATGAAGTTACAGCTTCTCCGTATGTTAGGGGTATATTACTCATTAATCTGTAACAATAGTCTACGTTAGTCAGTACCTGATCATCACTCTCCTCACCAGATACATATTCAGACAGATAACTTGGTGTCTTCCTCACTCTAGGAGGGTATCATTTAGGTCCATTTTTAGCCTCATCTGGCTGTGTTTGGCTGTTCTCCTCAGGCATAGTTACTGGAACCTGTACCGGAGTACTTCCTGGACTCACATTAGCATTTTGCCTGGTCTTGTTTGCCCTATTCTGTACCTCAAAATCGTCATCATCATGACTCAAGTCAGTTTGTGTCTGCCGCGCAAAAACTGTTTTAGTCACAAACCAGTCTGTTTTTCTGCACCTTTCCACTTTCAGGATAGTAGACCATGTAGGCTGGGCTATTTTTGTCGTACCCGACAAAAATTCCCTTCTCACACCTTGAGTCTAGTTTTCTCTTGTCCTGTTTATAGGCAAAACACACTGACCCAAACTTTTGCATCCTGGAAAGATTAGGCTGTTTTCCTGTCAGCATAAAGTAAGGTGTCTGTTTTGTGCGCTTGTTAAAGCATCTGTTCATCACTACGGCTGCTGTCTGTACTGCATAGGTCCATAACTCCTTTGGTAACTCACTTTCTATCAGCATACACCTCGCCATGTCAAATAGGGTGCGCCAATTTCACTCGGCGGTGCCATTTTGGTGTGGTGAGTAAGGTGTTGAGGTCTCATGTCTTATCCCATTTTTGTTAAGTAATGCCTGGGAACTTTTACCCATGAACTCTGTACCATTGTCAGATCTGATACATTTTAATTTCCCGTAAGGGGCTGTATCAGCAAGAAACTTCTCTGTTGCTTGCACCGTGTCACTCTTATGCTTCAGAAAGTACACAAACACTGCACTGGAATAATCATCAGTGAATGATAACGCGAACCAATACCCATCTATGGACTCTGGGTCTACTGGTCCTGCTATATCTGTGTGCACTAACTCTAGAGCTGCTTTGGCTCTTACATCAGGCTCTCTGTTCTTGGTTTGGATACACTTTCCCTGAGTGCATACTTCGCAATGAAGGACAGGTTTATCTGTTTTACCCTTAATCATCATGCCATCAACAACACCTTGTAATTTTTGAACATCATCATAATTACAGTGTCCTAGGATCTCATGCCATGTCTGCATATCATAACACCCCTTACTTTTGTCATCACATTCATCATCTGCTGTGTGTAAGTAGTAAAGTCTGTTGTACTTATGAATGTGGAATTTTGTACCGTCTTTATTTTGTAGAACATTTTCCCCTTGCTTGAAGATTACGGTGGCTCTGCTGGAAGTAGCTGCTTCTACAGAAAAGATGTCCTGCGGGTAGGAGGGGATGTACAACGCGTCCAGCGATTCCTTTGCACCTTGTGCCATCAGCCAATTCCACGCAGTGTCTCTCGGCCTGGAAACTGTCGTCGAAATTCTTAAATTTTCCTATGTCTGTGATGATGTGTGAAGTTGCCCCTGTATCCACCATCAGACCTGTTGCCTTGACACCGTGCCCTGGCTGGATAGCCACGTCCCCGTCGCTCATCCGGAATGCATACTCCTTGCCGCTCACCTCCTCAGAAACTTTCCGTGCGTCTTCTCGTCTATGTTTCCATCTGCAGGTTGCGTCCCGATGTGTGTTGCTCTTACACTGACTGCAACACTGCTTGCGTTGACATTCTCTGGCTTTGTGTCCTCTCAGGCCACATCTGAAGCATACGATGTCCACACTCCCGGCTCCCCGATCACTTGAACTTGCCAAAGCGGGTTTTTAACTCGGCTGCGCCCGCGCCTTCATGACGTTGTCAGCTGATGCTATGGCGCGCATCTTTTCTGTGTCCTCATAGGTCCGTAGCTTAGTTTTGAATTCAGCAAAAGCCATCGCCTTCTCACTTTGTGTGACATGTATAGCAAACGGTTTGAATGAGTCTGGCAGGCCCTTCAAAATCATGGCTACTAACAGTCCATCACTTAATATCTCGCCAGCGTTTCTCAATGCGGTAATGGCGGTCTCTGCTCTAATAACATATTAAGTCACACTCTCGCTGCTCGACTTTTGGAGTGAAGTCAGTTCAGTATACAGGCTAATTACACGTGGCTTACCTTTGCCCGCATAATAGTCTGTTACTATCTTTAGAGCTTTCCGCCGTTGTCTGCTGCGTCTCTCATTATCAGCGACAAGCTTTTATCATCCAGAAATTGGATCAGCTCCGCATAAGCCTCAGCATTTTTCTCCTCGTCTTCCTCCGGTTCTCCTTCCTCATCTTCGGTGGGCTCATTTAAAATAGTTTCTTTTAGCCCTTGCAGTCGAAGATGGCCCAAAAATTTTGTCTCCCACAGTTCGTAATTCTTTTCATCTCCGTCAAACACTAGCCGAGACCAACGGCTACTCAGTCGCAGTCAATAATCACTGTTAAACATTCTGAAAACATATTTGCATTCTAACTGTCCTTATTGGCAAAAATATTATGGACTTTTTTAAATCAAAATCAAGAGTTTAGTAAATTTATAGGCAAGTATAAGAAAAAAGTGTATATCTTAGGATGTGCCATTGGTCATATTTTTCACTATTTTAAATCACCTTTTTACCTTCAGTTGGTCATTTTAGTTTTAAATGTACAATTAAATGTACAAATATTCCAGGTAGTCTTTCAAATAATATTAGATAATAAAATTGCTATGTTTAATTATAAAAGGATTAGCAAAATGCTGTTTAATATAGTTTTAGTATTATAGCATGTCACACCACTGGGCATTCCAAAAATATGTCATGTCAACTTCACGGATACCTCTGAATATGAAAAAGGCCAATGCCAAATTGGCGAACAGAACTGGCATGTCCCTCCCCCGGACATACGGATATAAAAGGCGGGAATCATGCATCTGTTCAGTCAGGTTCTGCACTGAGGAGCTGAGAATAAGGTTCGCCCATTACATCGGCTTGGTACAGTGTTGTGGAAAGGGGGACACAACGTCTCGTTCCTTCCATCGGGGAACGGGGTTACGCTAGTAACCTAGATGTTCCCCTTCTGTCACTCCCTCAACGTTGTGTCGATTGTAGTGACACAAGGGGTCCCTATTCAGTAGCGACACCTACACTGAACCGTGTTACGTGATCTGTTGATGCTGGTGCAGCAAGCTGTAGCATGCCAAGGAGCATGAGCATCATGCCCCACTAAGACGTTATATTGTTTTTATTAGGTTAAGGATTCCCTTGGGGGGAACAAGCGATGTGGCAAGCATGGCCTTTTCTCTCTCTATGTTTCTCCTCACAGCGCTTGCAGGTTCACTACCTTGTCCCTAAAAGGGGTCGTAGGGGTCTTGGGGTCTTACGCGGTGGACGGTAAGTCCCTAGGAAAGCACGACCTGATCATTATTTTGAATGACGAGATGCAATTCAGCACCAACTGCGTACGCTCGAGTCTAACTCCATGCCGAGAAAAGAGATGCTCTGAACCGGGGAGGGCTTGCTCTTTTCCCAGTTGACCTGAAGCCCTGGACAGCTAAGGTGCCTGAGCACCTGGTACCTCTCGAGAGTGAGCTATGATCAGCCAGTCATCGAGGTAGTTGAGTATGCGGATGCCCACTTCCCTTAGCGGAGAAAGGGCGGCCACTGCGAACTTCGTGAAGATGCGAGGGGACAGGGACAGACCAAAGGGGAGGACTTTGTACTGGTACACTCGGCCATCGAACGCAAATCGTAGAAAGGGTCAGTGTCGGGGCAAAATCGAGACGTAAAAGTACGCATCATTCAGGTCTACCACTGAGAACCAATCTTGATGCCGGACGCACGTTAGAATGTGTTTTTGCGTGAGAATCTTGAACGGGAGTTTGTGCAGAGCCTAGTTGTGAACTCGCAGGTCCAAGACTGGCCTCAAAATACAAAATAGGTAAGAAGTATTAAGGACTGTAGAAACCCTTCTCCATCTCGGCTGGAGGTACAGGCCCTATTGCGTCCTTTTGCAAAAGGGTAGCAATTATCACACACAGGGTGCTGGCTTTTTCGCCGAGCTGAAACCGGGCGGAGTCAGATAGTCCTGACCAACCAGTGCGAAGGGTTGGAAAGCATAAGCCACGTGTCCAAGCTCTGCGCGAGGGGCACTAGAGAGACGATCATTGCGGGCAAAGGCTAAGTGACCCAGGGAATGAGGAAATCAATCTTTTTTTAATAGTGGGTACCACAGCCCAAAGGGGGTGTGGCAAATGAATAAATGGAAACCAAAGATTTTCCTTCTGGCCCTCAACCGGGGGAAGGAGTGCTCTGGCTACCAGCTCTTGTGAAAACATCTCGTCCCTTGGGTGGTTTGTCTCAGGAATGCTTGGTAGCCTTCTGGGTCCTTGAGGAGGTTTGTGAGATGGGGGGCATCCGCTACGCCGGGGCTGAGAGCTGGGCCCTGGTTGCGGCAGAGCTACCTGATGGTTTCTTGCCACCACAGGGGGATGCCCTCAGAGAGCAGACGGGGCTCGGCTGGATGTAGACCGGCGTTGAGGTAGGATATGTTGGATGGCCTCCGTCTGCTTCTTTACAAGGGTGGCCATTGTCTGACCGAGTGCCCACGCTGTGACCTACGTAGCCCGGTGGGCGAGGTCGGTAGCTGAGCACTGTTCCTGTAGCACCCACGTGCAGATCTTTTAGTGCCTTGGCCTGGTGAACTTGTAGGAGGGCTATGGCATGCAGGGCGGAGGCGGCCTGTCCGGCGGATGGGTAGGCTTTCGCTGTCAGCGACGACGTCGTCCTACAGGCCATGGAGGGGAGTGCGGGATGATCCAGCCAAGTGGTCGTGCTTTGAGGGCACAGGTGCACCGCAACCGCTTTGTCCACCTGGGGGACCACCGTGAACCCGTTGACCACCCCGCCATCAAGGTAGTGAGAGTGGATGAGTAAGAAGATCGGTTCTGGGCAGTAAAAGGTGCCCTCATTAGCTCGTCATGCACCTCCGGGAAGAAGGAGCAATGTGGGCGTGGCTGACACCCAGCAATGATGCCATGGTCAGGTTCTCACAATGAGTACATGAACCATCCACAAACGCTGCCTCGGTGTGATTGCGACCCATACACACAAGGCAGCACCTATGGTCGTCAGAAGCGGAGAGAAATCTGCCACATCCAGGAACAATGTAAAGGTGGAAGGGCATCTTGATAAAGACGCGTCTTTAAAAAGACATTCGATAATACTCTTTTAGAGGATTTTTTGCTCTTTTAGAAGACTGTCGAAGCACCAAGGGGCGTGGACTGCACTAGCGTGCAGAGGAGGGAGAAAGCTGCTGGCAATGCGCCGTAGATCCAAAAGGAAAACTCTCTAGAGGTGAGTGGAACAGAGTGAGGTTTCAGCTCACTGAACACACACAACCGCTCGGCTCCGAAGAAAGAATCTGACTGAACAGATGCACAATTCCCGCCTTTTATACCAGTATGTCCGAGGGCGGGATATGTAAATTCTGTTCACCAATTTGGCATTGGCCTTTTTCATATTCAGAGTATTCAGTGTAGTGTCACTAAAATTGACACAACGACGAGTGAGTGACAGAAGGGGAACCTGTAATTGTTATCTTAAGGTTCTATACTTCATTCAAGCCCTGGAAATGCTTGCTAGATAAACTTAATATTATCTTGCCAGATAAACTTAATATTAAATCCAAATTTATGACTTGAATTAAACCAGTTAATTCAGATGTTACAAAATGAAGCACATTTTTATGTTTCTCAACAAAAAAAAATTCTGTAACTTCTGTTACAGAATGCACAAGGCACAAAATGACTGTAAAATGACAGTAAATGTGAATCATGGCTCAGTTTCTCATCCCTGCTATAATGGAAGCTTCAAGACTGACCTGAAAATGACACACACAAATAAAACACATTTTAGCTTGTGAAAAATAAAACAGGCTATAATAAAGAAATATAAACTATTACCTATTATAGTAAACTTCTCGGTTTCTGATGTAACCTCCATTCCCTGATGGAGGGAACGAGACATTGTGTCGATGAGTTGACACTAGGGGTCGCTCCTGCGGAGCCCAGACATCTCTGATTTTGAGAAAAGGCCAATGAAAATGGGCGTGTGGATTTTGCATGCCACTCCCCCGGACATACGGGTATAAAAGGAGTTACGCTGCAAATACACATTAGGTATCGCACTCAGGAGCCGAGCCAAAGACCCGGCGCTTTCAGAGGTTGGTTCAGTGTTGTGGCCGGCAGGACACAGCCCTCCATCAGGGAACGGAGGTTACGTCAGTAACCGAGACGTTCCCCGTCTGTCACTCACTCGACGTTGTGTGGATGAGTTAACACTAGGGGTCCCCATGGAAAAAGCCACCAGAGCTGAACGAGTTACGCAGACTGGCAGTGTGAGACAGGTAAACCTCTGTGTGCCTCGTAGCCAGCGCAGCAAGCCGTCGCATAACTACTCCCAACACACTGGCAGGCACGAAGCGGTCCCCTGCACCTAGGGGAACGGCTAACTGCTCAGAAGTATAAGGACTGGCTGGCCCAGCCAGGGCCTTCTCTCAATTATTCTCCCCTGTAAAAGGAACGAAATCGTTCGGCTGGGGGCCAAATATATTGTCCAAGCTACACACACGTTCTTACCGGTTAGGAGCGGAAGCACATCGCGTGGAGGGGAGGAGTTACTACAAACACGGCGACCCAGGTCAGAGGGCCCTCTGTGCAAGGAAGACATGGTTTACCGGTAGGGAAAACATTTTGCGGGATATACATCACACTGGGTTGCCGAAGGGGACAACCAGCACATGTAGAGCACTTACCTCAGTACGGGGGCCTAGTGACGCCCATACCGGGGTGACAGTGAGCCTCTCCGAAGACTCGACGACCACTAGGCTAGGGAGAAAGAACATCCAGGGTACACACTTCCTGCGAACGCAACTGGGAAAAGAGCGCACGTCTTCACCTCAAGGGAGGGGAAAGGTGCTATGCACAAGCGATACACCCGGCCAGCTGACCCGAACTTACCTGTTTGTATCACCTGATAACACACAGGACGAAACTGGCTCAACCCTGAGGTTATAGAACCTCGGAAAGGTGTTAGGTGTTGCCCAACCCGCAGCTCTACATATGTCGGCTAGAGAGGCGCCATGGGACAACACCCACGAACCCGCAACACCCCTGGTAGAATGGGCTCGTAGGCCAGCAGGGGGCAGCACATGCTGGGCGTGGTATGCCATTGTGATGGCATCGACGACCCAGTGGGCGATCCTCTGTTTGGAGACAGAAGCAAACAAAGAGCTGCTCGGAGCTTCTAAAGCTCTATGTGCGGTCCAAGTAGATGCGAAGAGCACGCACCGGTCACAGCAACACCAAGGCTGGGTCTGCCTCCTCCTGGGGCAGCGCTTGCAGGTTCACCACTTGATCCCTAAAAGAGGTTGTGGTAACCTTGGGCACGTAGCCTGGTCGGGGTCTCAGGATGACATGAGAGTAAGCCATATCGAACTCTAGGCACAGTTTGCTAACAGAGAACGCCTGCAGGTCCCCTACCCTCTTGATGGAGGTGAGCGCCGTCAGACCAAATGATGACCAAATTGTCGGCGGGCGGAGCCGTAAGCGGCGCTCTGGCCCCAGGAACCAATTGTCGAGCCGCGAGGGTTCGGGGGGAGGTGGAGGGTTCCACTCCAGCCCGACACTCGCGGCTGCCCGGGCAAACATGGCTGTCAGCTCCGCGTCAGCCTGCAACTGAGCCGCCGCACCCGAGGGTGGAAGTCCAGCCGAGTCCTCAGCGTCAGACATGACAAACCCGCTCTCTGATGCCGCGATTGAGATCTCATCGTCGTCAGGCGCTCCGAACGAGATTGCAGGTCCGCTGTGAAGCGAACGGGAGTGGCAAGCAAATTTCACACGCCAATTCTCATTGGCTTTTTCTCAAAATCAGAGATGTCTGGGCTCCGCAGGAGCGACCCCTAGTGTCAACTCATCGACACAACGTTGAGTGAGTGACAGACGGGGAACCATATTCACCATATTACTCTGACCTAAAAGCAAATATGAAATGTAGACCTACTTTATTTCAATTTGTGCCTGTTTCAGTACCTCCTTCCAGATCAGGTTCAACAGTTTGTCCTGGGTAATAATTATCTATTTAAAAACAAAATGTTAAGCATTATTCATTGATGTAAGAGCTTATACATTTATTTTACCTCACGAATTTCTCCCATGAGATGTATCAGAATGAGCAAGAGCAGGACATTTCCACCAAACATACTTTCAGAAAAAGAGACTGGGAATTTCTGGCTGTTAAAGTGGGAAAGTGAAACAGAAATGATCCCCAGATAGAAACTATTCCAAGCTGCAACACACATTCTAGGGTTTTATTCAGACCCATGTTTATGTGGTTAACTAACAGTTGAGACAGAAACAAATAGCATCACAGAGAGTACGTTCACTGAGCACTTTATTAGGAACACTATGGTGGTCTTCTGCTGTTGTAGCCCATCCACCTCAAGGTTCGAATTGCATTATGAGAAGCTATTTTGATCACTATAATTGTGGTTATCTGAGTTACTGTAGCCTTCCTGTCAGCTCAAACCACTCTGGCCATTCTCTGTTGACCTCTCTAATCAACAAGGCATTTCTGTCTGCAGAACTGCCATTCTCTAGATGTTTTTAGCACCATTCTGTGTAAATTCTAGAGACTGTTTTGCATGAAAATCCCAGGAGATCAGTTACAGAAATATTAAAACCAGCCTGTCTGGCACCAACAATCGTGCCACGGTCCAAATCACTGAGATCACATTTTTCCCCCATTCTGATGGTTAATGTGAACATTATCTGAAGCTCCTGTCCTGTATCTTCATGATTTTAGGCAAAGCACTGCTGCCACATGATTGACTGAATAGATTATCGCATTAATAAGCAGGTGTACATGTGACTGATTAGATTATTGCATTAATAAGTAGGTGTACATGTGTTCCTAAGTTCTTAGTGAGTGTATGTTTAACTCAACACCATTATTAAGATAAAATCATGAGATTTCAGAAACATACTTAGCATAGGTTGGGTAGAAGCTCGTTTTGCATCTGTGAATAAATTCAATGCAAAATTATGATAACACTACTCCCTGTCAGCAACTCATAATGATAGATAGCTTCGAAAAATTCATAAAATGAAAGTGAAAACACTATTTGTTCCCACTTCACTAAGCCCACTCTAACCTAAACTATAGAACTGTAGTTTATAATCTTATGAATCATTTTCTGGCAATCTGTGTGTAATAAGCATGTTATAAAGAAATGGCTCCTGCTTTCATTCCAACTATTATAATGTGTATTTAATGGAATACGACTGAGAACAACAATTAATTTGGTTCTTCTTGAACAAATGTTTAGGAATACTCACTCTGAATGCATTTTCTACGGCAGAACAACAGAGCAAACAGAAGACCAGCAGTAAGCGATCCAATGACCATCACACCAGCAACAATGTTTGTTGTATTTGAGCCTGATTGCACCTTTTCAGATTCCTCTGGAGAAACAACATCCACATAATTTACACCAATGCAGATTTTCCAAAACTATTTATCTATCAATATATTTGGTATACAGAGCATGTTATATTAGTTTTAAAAATCTTCTGATTGTTAATAACTATATAACATCACTTTATTGGACTAAATTGCATAAGCAAACAACATAAAGTCAATTAGTGCCACAAATGAAAGCCTGTGATCTGGCCTGGGATTTGATCTATGCTTAATTCCTTTATTCTCTGAAATCTCAATGCATGCTGTCTCAAACACATATCTTTTTAGTGAAGACACAATTTTGAAAACACTTCACAGAGTATCATCACAAACTGTTTGCTATCTTAAAGGAATGTTCTGGGTTCAATACAAGTTAAGCTCAATCAGTCAATGAAAAAAAAAAAAAAATCTAGATTCCAGTAAGGCACTTACAATGCAAGTGAATGGGGAGAATGAAAGTGAATGTGGCCAATTTTTGGAGGGTTTCCAAAACCAAAAAATGTTTTAACAATAAAATACTCACTTTTACAAAACTTGCCACAAGACATAAACAATATGCGTGTAAACATGATTTTTGTGTGATAAAATCACTTATTAACCTTTTCTGAGTAAAGTTATTGCCAATTTTACAACTTCGTTGCCATGACGTTGTAATGTCAACAACTATTAAAACCCTAAAATGACTGTTTACAATTTACAACCATTTTACAGTTCAAGTTTTAACAGAAGAATTCAGTAAAGTCATTTTATTAAATTATGTGCTTCACATTTTTGTGTTTCAACCCTCCAAAAATTGGCCACATTCACTTTAATTCTCCCCTTTCACTATCATTGTAAGTGTCTCACTGTAACCTCGATTTTTGCTTCTTTTTCCGCATTTCGGCAAACATCTTGTTGTGTGATTTTGTCACGATGTAATATAGGCTTTGAAAGAGGCTCTTATTGATAAAAATCTATATTGGATCTGACAATAAACCTGCAGCCCGTATCTGAGCACCAGAGCTGTTGCTCATTTCACATGTGAAACATAAAATATATAATATGATCCCTTTAAATAATCGTTCAGCTAATTGGTAGAGATTGGTTTGGAAAGTTAGCTTAGTTATGTTTGAGCATGATCTAAAATATCGTTTTTCCTTCCTTGACATATTTGCTATTGAGGACAACACATCTTAATGGCGCCAGACTGGAGTCAATAGACTTGAAAGTCAGTTTGCTGGATAAAGCCACAGTTTTGAGCCATTTGTGTCCTTGATGGCTTTTGTCAAGATTGAATTAATGGTCCAATTTGTTCCAGATTGGTCAAACCAATGAATGGTCCCTGCTGGGTAGCCGTCAGTAGCATTGCAGTAAAGGTCAACAGGTCCTCCATCTGTTACATTTACAGGCCATGAACTTGTAAGTGGATCTCTGTACTTGGCTTTATGGAGAGAGAAAAACACTCCAGTTACTTAATAAGAAAATTAGAGGGCATTATGTAAGAATACTGTACTGTATATCTGAAACAAAAATGCCTTAGTGTTTAAATTAGGCTCAGATTAAAAGTAAAACAGAGCCTTGAAATGTTAACATTAGTATACATATGAGTGTGTGGATAGTAAATCAAGTCAAGTCAAGTCAAGTGGTTTTTATTGTCGTTTCAACCATATACAGTTAGTACAGTACACAGCAAAACGAGACAACGTTCCTCCAGGACCATGGTGCTACATAAAAACAACAAAGGACCAACACAGGACCACATGAGACAACACAACGAAATAAAATACCTATATATAAAAAAAAAAAAAACCTACATATAAAGTGCACGTGCAAACATGTGCAAAAAGTACAGGACAGTACAACAAATTTCTGACAATGAACAGGACAATAGACAGTGCAGCGCCGACCAGTACTCAGTTGTGCAAAAAGATGACAGTTTCTAAAAATGTTAACATAACATACTATGAGATAGTGTTCTATGCACATAGCAGTTATTGAGGTAGCAGACAGTTATAAAGTGACAGTAATTAAAGTGCAACTCAGGACACGTGTGTGTCAAACCAGTCTCTGAGTATTGAGGAGTCTGATGGCTTGGGGGAAGAAGCTGTTACACAGTCTGGCCGTGAGGGCCCGAATGCTTCGGTACCTCTTGCCAGACGGGAGGAGGGTAAAGAGTTTGTGTGAGGGGTGTGTGGGGTCGTCCACAATGCTGGTTGCTTTATGGATACAGTGTTTTTTGTAAATGTCTTGATGGAGGGAAGAGAGACCCCAATGATCTTCTCAGCTGTCCTCACTATCCTCTGCAGGGCTTTGCGGTCCGAAACGGTGCAAGTCCCAAACCAGGCAGTGATGCAGCTGCTCAGGATGCTCTCAATAGTCCCTCTATAGAATGTAGTGAGGATGGGGGTTGGGAGATGTGCTTTCCTCAGCCTTCGAAGAAAGTAGAGACGCTGCTGGGCTTTCTTGGTGATAGAGCTGGTGTTGAGGGACCAGGTGAGGTTCTCCGCCAAGTGAACACCAAGGAATTTGGTGCTTTTGATGATCTCCACAGAGGAGCCGTCGATGTTCAGCGGAGTGTGTTCACCTTGTGCTCTCCTAAAGTCAACAACCATCTCTTTTGTTTTGTCGACATTCAGGGACAGGTTGTTGGCTCTACACCAGTTCGTCAGCCGCTGCACCTCCTCTCTGTATGCTGACTCATCGTTCTTGCTGATGAGACCCACCACGGTCGTGTCATCGGCGAACTTGATGATGTGGTTCGAGCTGTGCATTGCTGCACAGTCGTGAGTCAGCAGAGTGAACAGCAGTGGACTGAGCACACAGCCCTGGGGGCCCCAGTGCTCAGTGTGGTGGTGGTGGAGATGCTGTTCCCGATCCGGACTGACTGAGGTCTCCCAGTCAGGAAGTCCAGGATCCAGTTGCAGAGGGAGGTGTCCAGGCCCAGCAGGTTCAGCTTTCCAATCAGGTGCTGGGGAATGATTGTGTTGAATGCTGAGCTGAAATCTATGAACAGCATTCGAACGTATGAGTCCTTATTGTCTAGGTGGGTGAGGGCCAGATGGAGGGTTGTGGTGATGGCATCGTCCGTTGAACGGTTTGAACGATACGCAAACTGCAGTGGATCTAGTGAGGGGGCAGCTGGGTCTTAATCTGCCTCATGACGAGCCTCTCGAAGCACTTCATGATGATGGGTGTAAGTGCGACGGGACGGTAGTCGTTGAGGCAGGACACTGAAGACTTCTTTGGCATGGGGATGATGGTGGTGGTCTTGAAGCACGTTGGAACGACGGCGCTGCTCAGAGAGATGTTGAAGATGTCGGTAAGAACATCTGCTAGCTGGTCTGCACATCCTCTGAGCACTCTGCCAGGAATGTTGTCTGGTCCAGCAGCCTTCCGTGGGTTGACTCTATGTAGAGTTTTCCTCACATCTGCCGTGGTAAGACAGAGCACCTGGTCGTTGGGAGGAGGGGTGGACTTCCTCGCCATCACGTCGTTCTGCACTTCAAACCGAGCGTAGAAGTCGTTCAGCGCATCTGGAAGCGAGGCATCTTTGTCACAGGCAACTGATGTTGTCCTGTAGTTGGTGATGGCCTGGATGCCCTGCCACATGCGCCGCGTGTCACCGCTGTCCTGGAAGTGACTGTGGATTCTCTGGGCGTGTGCGCACTTTGCCTCTCTGATTGCCCGTGACAGTTTGGCCCTAGCTGTTCTTAGGGCTGCCTTATCGCCTGCTCTGAAGGCGGAGTCTCGGGACCTCCGCAGTCATCCACGGCTTCTGGTTGGAGCGTGTGGTGATGGTCTTGGAGAAAGTGACATCATCAATGCACTTGCTGATGTAGCTGGTCACTGATGCTGTGTATTCCTCCAAGTTGGTAGAATCGCCATATGTTGCAGCCTCCCTGAACATGTGCCAGTCAGTACACTCAAAACAGTCCTGAAGAGCAGAGATGGCTCCTGCTGGCCAGGTTTTCACCTGCTTCTGAAGCGGTTTTGTGCGTCTGACGAGCGGTCTGTATGCTGGAATTAACATAACAGAGATGTGGTCTGAGTAGCCGAGGTGGGGGCGGGGCTCCACCCTGTACGCGCCTGGGATGTTTGTGTAAACAAGATCAAGCGCGTTCGCCCCTCTCGTTGCAAAGTCCACATACTGATGGAATTTAGGGAGCACTGTCTTGAGATTTGCATGGTTGAAATCTCCGGCGACAATAAACAGTCCGTCGGGGTGAGCGTTCTGCAGTTCAGCTCATAGCCCCATACAGTTCACAGAGCGCTTCCTTAGCATTAGCGCTGGGGGAATGTAAACTCGGTTATGCAAACAGTGGTGAATTCCGTGGTAGATAAAAAGGTCTGCATCTAACAGTCACAAGCTCCAACAGCGATGAACAGTAACTAGAGACTAGCATAGATTTCTTGCACCATTCCGTGTTGATGTAAACACACAAGCCACCACCGCGAGTCTTACCGCAGAGAGCTGTATTTCTGTCGGCACGAAACGAGGCGAGCCCGTCTAGCTGAATGGCGGCATCCAGAACTCTGTCGCTGAGCCACGTCTCCGTGAAAACAAAGACGCAGCAGTCTCTAAACTCATGCTGCGTAGCCTGCTGGAGTCGGATATAGTCCAGTTTATTATCCAGGGAGCAAACATTTGAGAGCAGGATAGACGGGAGAGCCGGCCGGCTAGGGTTTGTTTTTAGCCTAGCATGGACCCCCGCCCTCTTTCCGCTTCGCTTTCTCGCACACCGCTTACGACGTCCTCTCCCGGCCACCGGCATCAGGCGACGCCGAGGGCTGGAGGCCTGGTCTCCACAGCAAGCCGAGTACGCGTAGCGCCTCCTGCAGGTCATCATGCAGCTTGGTTTTTGCATGAGTCTTATATTTCAGTAGTGTCTGGCGATGGTAGACACGAACACCGGTTGCTCCGATGTCCATGTGTTGCAAAAGTCGGGCTTTTTTAACAAAAATAGCACCATTGTGGATCCGGAGTGGCCGCTGCGTGCTACCGCGCCGCCATCTTGGATCAGAGCCAAGTAAATAAAGCCAAGTAAATAAAACTGAAACAGAAAAATTACTATAAAAGATTGAAGTTTGTATAAAGTACATTTTGATATTAAGTTTGATGTTTTCAGAACAAATTACAAAAGACAGTATTTTCATTCTTTATTACCTACAATAAAAAAAAGAAAATAAATATGAAATTATATGAATGCAGTTCCACTTGTGGCAATACAATGTGTGTGCGTGTATGGAGATGGCTAAATGAAAAAAAGCTAAATCAGTCTCACCTGTGACACTGATGCAAAGTTTTGCTGTTTTTTCACCAATGTCTGTTGCAACATAGTACTCATATTCACCCTCATCAGAAAACATTGTGTCAGAGAGTTGCAGTGATAGATCCTTTCCTTGGTTTACTAGACTAAAGCGTGAGTCTCCCGATGGTGTTTCTTTAATTAGATGTTGAAAAACCTTCTCATCCTGTTTCACTTTTGTCAAGGCAACTCCAACAACTTCGATATTACCACTGTATTTGATATGGCATATAATAACTGTGGTCTGACCAACATTTCCAACTGTAGGCTGACATTCCAGATTCCACAAAGCTGTTGAATATGATAACAAAGAGACACAATTAAGATTTTGGTTCTTCCGTTAAGTCAAGACACTATTGACCAATATATATACCATGAATTCAACTGTTCTTAGCACAATAAACAACCTTGATCTCAATATGAACACAAACATCAAATGAATACATGACTACATAATAAAGGTGACATGCAGTGCATCCGGAAATTATTCACAGTGCTTCACTTTTTCCACATTTTGTTATGTTACAGCCTTATTCTAAAATTCATTATTTTCCTCAAAGTGGCCAGACGGAAGCTCCTCAATAAAAGGCACATGACAGCCCACCTGGAGTTTGCCAAAAGGCACCTGAAGGATTCTCAGACCATAAGAAACTAAATTCTCTGGTCTGATGAAACAAAGATTGAACTCTTTGGCCTGAATGACAAGCGTCATGTATGGAGGAAACCAGGCACCGCTCATCACCTGGCCAATACCATCCCTACAGTGAAGCATGGTGGTGGCAGCATCATGCTGTGGGGATGTTTTTCAGCAACAGGAACTGGGAGACTAGTCAGGATCGAGGGAAAGATGAATGCAGCAATGTACAGAGACATCCTTGATGAAAACCTGCTCCAGAGCGCTCTGGACCTCAGACTGGACGAAGGTTCATCTTCCAACTGGACAATGACCCTAAGCACACAGCCAAGATAACAAAGGAGTGGCTACGGGACAAAATGTCCTTGAGTGGCCCAGCCAGGGCCCAAACTTGAACCTGAGATTTACTGTATATAATGGGTAATTCAAATTCTTGACTTTCAGCACAAAAAAACCCAATAGCAAATAAACATAATTACTGTATATTAATGTACGCACCTTCAACAGTAGGGATGACTAGACAAACTACAGCAAGAACCACGATGATTACTGAATCCATGTTTGCTCTGAGATGAAGAGTCAAGAAGAGAATTTGTAGCAAAAAAAATGGTGTTAGTTGGTATAAGACGTGTAAAGCATTCTTTTAACCAATCGAATACTTTCACAGATGCAGCATAGGCATTAAAAGGCTTAAAAATTTATAATTTGTTACATTTGGTATGTTAACTGATACAGTTGAAGGCAGCACTTCCTACAAAGCCCTGCTCACACTGACAGTGTTTACATCACTGGAGAGTTTCTGTACTGTTCGTTTCAAGTAGGTGTTCCTGATATAGTAGTCGAAAGTAGTATCCAATTCTATCAGGAGAGCGAACCATGTTCTGCATTTTCAGTGATAGTCAGTGTATGGCATTGCTGTTCATTTGCATTAAACTGATCTCTGCTTAACTTTGTTGCATTGCCAATGGTCGCTGGGGTTCATGTCACCCCAAATCACTAACTCGCATTAATTGAACAGGTATGTACGGAACAGTGTGTACTGCTGAAGGCAGTTTACAGGCGAATCATTTTTCTCTTCAGAGGGGCTTGAGAGACTACAAGACCTGCAGCAATATCTATTCTAGAGGTCAAACCCTACCCAATATAAGCAACAGAACAATGGGTTCATTCACAAGCTCTGTGTAACCACATTTGTACATAAAACCATTGCATGAACATTTTCACACAAATGTCATGATTCATAATGATTTATAAGTTTGTACTTAAATGTATTCTATTCTTACTAACCATGCCATTTCTCCTATTCATTTCTCTACAGATGACAGCAATCTCCTCCTTATAAAGTCTCTGATTGCATGCATTAGAACTATGGGGTGCTGTCCTCAACATTGTTACTATTTCCTCTGCCTTACTATTCAAAAGGTTTGTTCACACAGCCCCAACAAACTTCTGTTTCCAACAGCTGTTTGGATTTGTTGGATCTGTGTGTTAACCCTTGTGCTATATCAAAATGTTTGACCTAATTTGGTGTTCCTGGACAAAAATGACCGGCTTATTAAAACTCATTATGCTATATTATCACCAAAAATTGGATTCTATCTTTTTGTTAACTTTTGTTTGTTTGTTTGTTTTTTCAATAAGCACATCTTTTGTATTTCTGTTTAGAACTTACTGATCGTAGGCCTCCTTGACCTGAGCTTATGCACCTAATTTCTGAGTGAAAAAAGCATTATTTGTGGATAATTTTGGCATTAAATAAAATCTGAAAAAATGCTGTACTATTTATCACACTAGTATGCTTTAATATTTAAACGGGAAGTTTGTTTTGAACACTTTTATTTAGTAAATAAATGCACAAAGTCACTCTTGCGGTGTTCCTGGTCAAAAATTGCTTATAAATCTCTCATTATGCTATAGTATCACCAAATATTGATTCACTTTTTTTCTATCAATTAGAACAGGTTTTGTTTTTCTTTTTGGAACTTATTGATCACAGGCTTTATTGACCTGAGCTTATGCACCTCGGTTTTTGAGTGAAAAAAAGCATTCTTTATGGGTTATTTTGACTAAATTAAATACAATAAATAAAAAACATCTGCGCTATAAAAATTACACACTAGTATGCGTTAATGTTTCACAGGGTAGTATGTTTAAAAACACTTTTATTTAGTAAATAATTGCACAGTCACACTTGTGGTGTTCCTGGTCAAAAATTACTGGCCTTTAAAAATTGCTTATAAATCTGTAATTTTGCTATATTATCACCAAAAATTGGATTAGATCTCTTTGTCAACTCGTTTTCTTTTAATTCGGACAGGTTTTGTATTTCTGTTTGGAACTTAACTAATCGTAGGTCTTCTTGACCTGAGCTTATGCACCTAATTTATGAGGGGAAAAATTAATTATATGTGGATAATTTGGGCAATATTAAATAAAATCTGAAAACATGCTGTACTATTTATCAAACTAGTATACTTTAATGTTTAAACAGGAAGTTTGTTTTGAAACACTTTTATTTAGTAAATAATTGCCCAAAGTCACTCTTGTGTTGTTTCTGGTCAAAAATGTCCAGCCTATTAAAATTGTTTCTAAATCTCTCATTATGCTATGTTATCTCCAAATATTGGATTAGATCTTTTGTCAACTTGTTTTCTTTTAATTAGGGCAGGTTTTGTATTTCTTTTTGAACTTATTGATCACAGGCCTCATTGACCTGAGCTTATGCACCTCAGTTTTGAGCGAAAAAAGCATTCTTTATGGGTTATTTTGACTGAATTAAATACCATTAGAAAACATCTGTGCTATAAAAATTATTCACTAGTTTTAATATTTAAGACTTTTTTTTTAAGCACTTTTTTTTGGTAAAAAATGGCAGACAGTCACAATTGTCCTGTTCCCGGTCAAAAATGACTAGCCATTGAAAATGAATGGGGAATATCACAAAAAACAATACTTTTATTTACAAATGATCTAGGGCAAGTGGTCTAGTGTCATGATCAAGGATGTGATCAAGAGCCTCATGCACAGAGAACCACATGGTCATTGTGTTGCCACAAAGTGAATGATGAGCAAGGTCCAATGAGGCTTCATATACCTTAGCTGTGGGAAAGTTCTGTATATGCACCGATCAGCCACAACATTAAAACCACCTGCCTAATCCCTCCCGTGGGCCAAAAACAAAAAATAAATCCAGAGAGGGGCAGTTATGTAGAGGGAAATGCCTTGTTGATGAGAAAGATCAACAGAGAATGGCCAGACTAATTCAAACTGACAAAGTCTATGGTAAGAAAATAGTTCTGTACAATAGTGGTGAGAAGAATAGCATCTCAGAATGAGTGAGTGTGAGAGTTTGGCAGCACGAGAGGGACCTACACAATATTACGCAGGTGGTTTTAATGTTGTGGCTAATCAGTGTATGTAAACATTAGCTGTGTTTTCACTATTCTTCCGAATGAGGGCGTGCTAGTGCGTGCCAGGGCCAGTTGCGTTCTCTCTGTCACTTCTGGGGCTTCATCGTGCCTCCACTGGGCATTTGTGCCCTCCACACAATGACCTTTGGCCTGTCGATTTCCCTTGGCCCAAACAAGGCCAACATGGGATTGAGGCGGGTACAATGTTGAAGGCGGAGTTTCGCCAAACATTTCTGGATATGTATTGGGATATTACCGTGGTACATCTTAAGGGGAAAAAAATGTGGGCACAGTACAAATTCATTAAAATATTATGGACAAAGCGGTGCCCAAATAAATTACTTCACATGGTTCAGTGAACCTGCAAAGGCACGAACATGTGCTTTTGAACAAGATATAAGATTAAGAAACATTGATGACATTTATTTCAAAATTCTCCACAGTCATATCGTTTCTATCGCACACATACTCAAGACAGCATGCAACGCGCGAGAACCTGATCATTTAACATACAAATCACAATGAAGGTGAATAAAATAACAACAGTATATCTCAAATCGGCAAGAAGTAAAGCTAAGCAATACATATCTGCATAATTTATTCATAACATTGCCGGGAACTTCAGTGCTGCTTCTTTTCACAGTATTATTAGACACAGGTCGCACACCGTTCTGAATAATGTGCACGCCTGACAGAAACACAGGAAATAAGTTATCTTTTAGGATATTTTTTGTAAAGAATAGTAGAAACAGCGCTTGACATATCATTCGGGCTTTCATGAGAGTGTTTTCTCAAGAATTATCTGCTGGGGAAGGAATTCAAACAGTGCCAAACAGATGCAAAAAACTCACATGTAGTGAACATATGAGCAATTAATCTGCAAAGATCTCTCTCCAAGAGGTTTGTGTTTAATTTTTTAAACACAAAATTATGACACTGTATGACACACTAAAGATGGCAACAGAAAATCAAATTGAGATGAAAACATGAAACAAAACTTACAGTGTAAATCCCTTCCAAGTGTCCGATGAGAGGACAAAGCGGTCTGAGTAATAAGCTTCAGGCTTCAGAGAAATTACAGTATCTTGTGAACTGCTTTCACTTTCAATATGACTGGATTTTAGCCACACCTAACCTTTTGCAAACCAGTACAACAAACACATTTTCTTCTAATGTAAATGCTATTAAACATAAAATCAATTCATATAAAAATACATGCTGTGACTTGTGCAAGTGTTTTTTTTTTTTTTTTTGGCTGGGGCAGGGGCAAACACAAACACGTAATGCAGCTACATACATGAACATCTCCTTATGTCTCTATATGTTTGCCTTATTTTATGTTCATGTCAAGGCCATACATACAGAGGTAATGGATTATTGATTTGAAAATACAAATGCCTATTTTATGATAATGATTGTCACTGAACATATGGCACTTCATGAATAAATATGAAATATGAACAATATTCCAGTTGCCCAAGGATTACCTGATCCACACTTAAACATGAACTTGACTCCAATAAGTTTCAGTTTAATTTCTTAAATGGTAAAACTGTGCAGACCTACAGTGAATATGTTTTTTATTGATATAATAACATTTATCTATACACTGAAAAAAATGTGCTGCACATCGGCAGCCCATGAATCAATTAAGTTACATTAACATATTTTCCCCTTCTGTCACTCTCTCGACATTGTGTCGAAGGAAGTGACACAAGGGGTCTTCTCGGACGCTGAATCGTACCTCTGAACCTGAGAAAATGTCAATGTCAAGTTGGCAGACAGAATTTGCATGTCCCGCCCGGACATACGGGTATAAAGAGAAGCGGGGCAGCGAATGCCAGTCAGAATTTTTCTTTGGAGTCGAATGGTTGGGCAGCAAGTAGCTGAATCTCACTACTGTTCCACTTACCTCTACCAGCGAGAAGTGTGGCTGTTGGATCCGCAAGGCGCATTTCCATCTGGCGTTTCTCTCTCTGCGCGCTGTGCAGTTCACACCCCTGGGCACTTCGACAGCATTTCTTACTGTTTAAAAGAGTGTTTCTCCTCCTAAAATAGTTATATTTTCTCTAAAAGAGTTTGAGTTTCCACTCACAAAAAGAGCAATACACAGCGGCGTTGAACGTCCTTTTCAGGATGCGTCTTTTTCAAGATTTTCAAGTCTTTTTCCGCCCCGTGTTGTTCCTGGATGCGGGCGATTTCTCTCCAAGAACGACGGCCACAGATGCTGCCTCGTGTGCCTGGGTAGCGATCACACTGAGGCGCCGTTCGTGGATGGTTCATGTTCTCACTGCGAGGACATGACCATGGCAATGTTGTGGTCGTGGCTCTCCTTCCTAAAGGTGAATGCCACTTCAGCCGCCCCCGTGTCGCTCCTTCTTCCCATGGGATTGAGGACGACCAGGCTGGTGATGAAGGCGATGTTGGGATAACGACGGGCTCTGTTTCGCCGGGTAAATCCCCACAAACCACCCGCCCCCCAACACGATCCTGTGCTTCCGTCCGGGTTCGGGAAGAGTGCGACTCGTCGCACGGCCAGCCGGCATTCTCTCTCGAGACCCCGGGCTTGGATGATGACATCACCGCTGCATCGAAGAGCGTCCAGGCGTCTGACGAGGAAGACTCTACTGGGCTGCTGACTTCGGGCCAGCCCGCCCAATCTCAAGGCGGACACGCAGATGGCCGACATGCTTTCCCGGGCTGCCGTGAGCGTGGGCTTGGACTGATGGAGGGAACAAGACGTTGTGTCAATGTTGTAACACTAGGGGTCGCTCTTGAGCCCCGAACTCCTCCCATTCTTTGAGAAAAGGCCAATGAGAATTAGCATGCCACTCCCCCGGACATATGGGTATAAAAGGAGCTGGAATGCCTACTCCAATCAGGTTTTGTGCTGAGGAGACAAGGTATGGCCATTTCAGCAGCTAGTACAGTTTTGTGGCAAGAGGGACACAACATCTTGTTCCCTCCATCAGGGAATAGAGGTTACGACAGTAACCATGACATTCCCCTTCTGTCACTCACTTGAAGTTGTGTCAAAGTAGTGACAATAGGGGTCCCTATAGAAAAATGCCACAACAGCTTAACCGTGTTACGTGAACTGCTGATGCAGGTGCAAGCAAGCTGCTGCGTGTGTAATAGCAGGAGCATCAGTCTGCATGTAATCTCCCCCAATGTCCCAAAAGACGTCATGTAGTTCCCGTAAGGTGACGAAAGGAGCATGGGAGCAGGCCGCGCTACTCGCATTTTCTCTCTATGTTGTTCTCTCCCCAAAGTATTAGATTTGGCTGGGGCCATCTAACGCTATCATACATACCGGGGAAGGTGTTCTTTTCCTTTCCTATTCTTTCAGGGGGAAAAACATCCTGCCCAAAAGGGGAGGTCAGCATGTGGCAATACAACACATGGGCTCAGCAGACTCACATAGAAGAGGCGCTGTGGTAGGTGCCACCTCAAAGGGGGGTGGAACTCTACAAACACAGCAATCGCATGGAAACTATCATTGAGACCGAGTCTAACTCCATGCCGAGAAAAGAGATGCTCTGAACAGGGGAGAGCTTGCTCTTTTCCCAGTTGACCCGAAGCCCTAGACGGCTGAGGTGTCTGAGCACTAAATCCCTGTGCACGCACAGCAACTCTCGAGAGTGTGCTAGAATCAGCCAGTAATCGAGGTAGTTGAGTATGCGGATGCCCACTTCCCTTAATGGGGCAAGAGCTGCCTCTGTGACTTCCGTGAAGATGCGAGGGGACAGGGAGAGGCCGAAGGGGAGGACCTTGTTCTAATACACCTGGCCGTCGAAAGCAAACTGTAGGAAGGGTCTGCGTCGAGGTAGAACCGAGACATGAAAGTACGCATCCTTAAGGTCTACCGCCATGCACCAATCATGATGCCGGACGCACGTCAAAATGTGTTTCTGCATCTTTAACGGAAGTCTGTATAAGGCCCAGTTCAGAACTTGCATCATGTAGTTCTACTAGCACAAAAGTGCCATGATTCCCACAAGAGCGCTGCCACTCTTTTCGAGACATTGTTTTTCCATGACATTTTACATAACCAATCAGTATAAATGCATAAAAATGTTTTTATCATATATAGTGGGGGGGCCATGGAATGGCATGAGTAAATGTATTTTAAATTAATTTACATTTTTAGGGGAAACTATTTCTTATAGTGCACAATTATGTATCTGTAGTTAGCACTTAGCAGCAACAATCTTCTTCTTTTGGCTGCTCTCATTAGGGGTGGCCACAGCAGATGATCCACATATTTGACTTGGCACAGGTTTTATGCCAGATGCGCTTCCTGACACATCCCCCAGTAGCTGGGGGACTCTCCCTCAAACCTACGGGTACACCATGTACACAGAACACTCATGACAACCAGACTTTTGGGTCATTTCACAATCTAACAAAAGGCCAGAGGCAAAACAAAACTAGACTAGACTTTATGAAAAGGTTCATCTAAACAGTCCTCGCATACTAAATATTATTATTTTTATTTTACAGTCATTATTGGCAAAACAATCACAAAATGCTGGTGGACAGTGTAAATAGGGCCAAACTATTAGTCCAATGTCAGGTTCCAATCAAATGGCTGAAGGTTTCTGCGTTGTTCTGTCTTTTCTGAGTGCTGAAGCAAAAACACTTATTATTAATAAGCACTTTATCAATTTACTCCAATTTTATATTAATCTGACTCCAATTTAATTTGAACCTCTAATTTGGATTTAAGCTCTAATTGATTTCTGATCATTCTTTTAATTTAAACGTTTTAAGTTACTGATTACTCTAAATCATACTAAACTTTCATTATCCTTTCGGGTCCTGATTGTCACTCAGAATCATACCAATTGTCACTCAGAATCATATGCCGACTGAATAATTACATAGATCTCACGGACACAAAATCGCAAGTTCCCCTTCTGTCACTCACTCGAAGTTGTTTCGATGTAGTGACACTAGGGGTCAATCTTGAGCCCCGATCACCTCGGATCTTTGAGAAAAGGCCAATGAAAATTGACGAGTGGAATTTGCATGCCACTCCCCCAGACATACAGGTACAAAATGGAGCTGGATTTCAGGATTCATTCAGATTTTTTCTTCGGAGCCTAGCGGTTGTACTATCAGCGAGTTGAATACTACTGCTGTTCCATTCACCTCTACAGAAGCATATGCTGTTGAATATACAGTGCATTCCAGAGGCTTTCTCTCCTTCTGCACGCCATCTGCAGATTCACCCCTGGGCACTTCGACTGCGCTACTAAAGAGTATATTTTCAGCTGAAAGAATATATTTCTTAAAAGAGCACACACATTGACGTTGAAAGTTGATACGCGTCTTTTTAAAGATTATCAGCGAGCTGAATACTACTGCTGTTCCATTCACCTCTACAGAAGCATATGCTGTTGGATATACGACGGAAGCCCCCCTCGGGACAGATGTGCTGGCACACAGCTGGCCCCGGAGGCTGCGCAAATACGGATTTCCCCCAGTGAGCCTTCTTGCACAGACCCTGTGCAAGGTCAGGGAGGACGAGGAACAAGTCACCATTGTGGCCCCATACTGGCCCACCCAGACTTGGTTCTTGGACCTCACGCTCCTCGTGACAGCAACTCCCTGGCAGATTCCTCTGAGGAAGTACCTTCTTTCTCAGGGATGGGGCATAATCTGGCACCTCCGCCCAGGCCGAGCTCTCTCTGCCCCTAGTTGCTGAGTTTGTAGAGTTTGTAGAGAGCTTCAAGACTGAGATGGAAACATAAATAATACAAAACATATTATATAAGTAAATAACTTATATACAAAGTATATAATTAAAATTTCAGTCATGTATCTGAACATCTTAAATAAATATTACTGTACCAGTTTATATGCTTTAAAGGGATCGTTCACCCAAAAATGAACATTCTCTCATCATTTACTCACCCTCATGCCATCCCAGATGTGTATGACTCTCCTTCTTCAGCTAAACACAATTTTTTTTTTTAGAAGAATATCCCAGTTCATTTCAATGCAAGTGAACAGTGACCAAACTATTGTAGTTCCAAAGTAATCATAAAATAAATCATTTCACTGGTGAAATACAAGTTTTTAGAAGTGACACAATGGTGAAATGTATATCCTTTTTAAACTCTAAATCTCCACTTTCACTTTTACATCTGAAAGTCATATGTGGTGCCTGTTTAGATTCACTTTCACATCTGAAAGTGAAAGTGGAAATTTAGAGTTGTTCTATTTCTCACCCACACCTATCATATCACTTTTGAAGATGTGGATTTAACCACTGGAGTCATATGGATTACTTTTCTTAATGTGGTTTTTGGAGCTTCAAAGGTACAAAGAAGAAAGAAAGTCATACACATCTGGGTGAAATTTTCATTTTTGGGTGAAACAATATCCCTTTAACATAAATGTTACCTGATTCTAAATAGTGCCATGTTCCTTATCAGTTTCAACAGTATGTGCTGAGTGATAACCTACTTAAAACACTAAATAAATAAATAAATAAATAACAAAATAATAATAATTATAGATTGCTTGTTAATTTAAGAACAAATACATGTATTGTTATCTTACAGTCTACAGTATGTCTAAATCTATCTGTATCTCTCTCTGTAATTTAAAGTTAACATCTGGCCGGAAAAGTGGGAGGTAAAAAAAAAAAAAAACCTGATCCCTAAAGTTAAACAATTTCCCACAAAACTATTCCAAGCAGCAACAATTCCAATCTCTTCAGAATTGGTTACATCGTTGGAGAAAAATGTAAAAAGCCTGTTGTTTCTCAGAAATCATTCCTACATTTGTTTAAGCCACTAAAATGGTGACAGTGGTTTTAATTAACTAGAGTTGATTAAATTCCTTTAGAATCAAAATCAGTACCAAGAGAGGATTTAGCAGCCAAGTGTGCTTGCTTGAACAATTTGTCTTTGTTAAAAGGTTTAGTACATGCATAGTTTTCATGTCTTGATTTTCAAAAGGACAAAAGAAAATGGTGACCAGTTACAGGACATATTATAAAAAAAAATAAAAAAAAATCTCCTACATTTTAACCTAAAATCTTGATATCAAATAAAAAAGTGAATGGATATGTTATATGTAAACTACCCATGCACAGAAGTTACAGCAAATTTTAAGATACAGTATACTCATGTTAATGACATCTTCTTCTGCAGATCAACAGGACAAGAAGGAGACCAGCAATAAGTGAACCAATAACCATCATGCCAGCAACAATGTTTGTTGTTTTAGGTCCCAAAGCCACCTTTTCAGATTCCTCTGGAGAAACATAAATATATACAAATAAATATTCTTTACATCAATGCTTACTGTCAATAACAATTTGTACTAAAATATTATGGGCTCAAAATACCTTCAGTACAAAGAGCATGCCTTTCCAGCTTTAGAGATCTGCGTATTTTTGGTAATCTGAGAAACCTCTGATTGTTGATATGGAGTAGACCACGAGGCAATATTGGTGCACCATAATTACATAAGCAAAAAATAAGGAAATTACAAATGAAGAAGCTTCTCAATGTAAAATGGCCTGCACTTTTGTTTGCAAGACTTGACGCAATTTATCTGTATATGTTGTCAGTTAAAAATTTCAACCAGTTGTAAAACCATTATGTAGGCTAAATATAATTCTAACAACTGTCAGTCTGACAATGACCTTGAGTGTAATGACAAATTTGTAGAGATTAAAACATATATTTTACAAAGAAGACAAGTGTCCAGGCAAGTGTCACTGACAGAGAATGCTTGCAGGTATCAATTTTGACACTTCCTGTTGAGGGGATGTCGAGTGTTCCGCGTCCTTGACTATGGCAGGAAGCAACGGAACACCCAACATTTCAGAGGTTTCGTGGGGGTATCGGGAAGGTGCAGGTGGATGTTTCACGCGCCCTGTCCCGAGGGGGGCTACCCCCACAAGGCTGGGTGCAAGACCGTCAGGACTTTCTCTTTCTGGAGATAATGGTCCTGAGGTCTTACTTTGGAGGCTGCTGAGGGTGACGAGCTGGTCCCCAGTCCTTAAGAGGGAGAGCACGATCCGCCACACTTTGTTCCTCCCTTCTGGAAGGACTGGGGCGGGGCTGGGTGGCCAGCGGCCCCTCCCCCTGAGTGCGGCGAGGAAGGAATTGCCCGAAGGCTTCCTCTTGACTCTTTGCCTCCTGAAACCTGGTGATGACTGTGTTCATCGAGTCACCGAACAGGCCAGAAGGAGAAACCTGGGCATCAAGAAGGAACACTTTGTCGTAAAGGTTCAACCATAAATGTCTCTCTGTGCTGACCAAAGCAGCAATCGACCGGCCAATGGCACGAGCCGTCTGTTTGGTCGCAATGAGAGGCTCAATGAAGCTCTGAAAAAGCCTCTTTGTCGACCATACTACCCGCACTCAGGTCCTTCAACAGGTCAGAGGTAGGTAGCTCAAAGTCCGTGGACTCAAGTGATTCAACGTCCCCCTCATGATCCGAAGAGGCGCCGGGGTGCACTTCAAGAAGGACCGGTTGGATCTGGAGAGAGCGAGCGAGCGATAGGGACGGACCCGTCTCTCGCTCCTCAGCCAGATCCATACGAGCCCCACGATGGAAGGTTGGGCGCTGGCTCTCAGAAGTAAGCGAGACGTGTGCAAAGCATTTTCACTGGAAACAGCTCGCAATGCTCGCACCCGCCCCACTCCAACGCAAGTGTATGTCCGCTTTAGCCATATGAAGTAAACACGGAAACACACACTGTTTGTCTTGCTTATTGCTCATGTTAAGGAAGAAAGAAAGGTTTTCTGCACCCTGCTTAACAAATCTAACTCCTATTAGAGGAAAGTAGAAAGTTTTGAGAAGCACAACACACACAGAATGGTCTGAAGACAAAAGACCTGACGATGCACCTGTGGCACATTTATTTATAGCCCCTGGTACAGATATTTCGTCTGAAGAGCAGTCCTGGGACGTCCCAGTGCGGCAAAGAAGCGCAGCATCTCGTTCCGCTTTTTTCAGGGAACAAGGGTTACACATGTAACCCGGGACGTTCCCTTTACAAAAAGCTTCACTATGATGCTGCGCTTTTGCTAAACGCTTTTGGGAACGCAATACCCACGCCACCGCACTGGGGCTGTCCGGGCCCCTACGTTTGTGAAGTGTGCTCACAAGAACGCGAGAGGTCTCAGACATGAGCTTGAGATGTCGACTCAAGGGCATAAGAGCCCGGAGTGGCAAGAACATCCAAACTATAAAATTCTAATGAATGTGTGCGGAGAGGACCAACCTGCTGCACCAAAAACTTGCTGCAGAGGGAGAACTCTAGCCAAGGCTTCATACCCTCTGGTAGAGTGCGCCCTAAAACCTACTTGCGAAGCTTGACCACGCGCCTCGTAGGCCCAGGCAGTAATGTCCCTCACCCAAAGTGACAACCCGGTCACGGCTTCCAAGTGAAGAATTGCTGCCCTGACTTTCCGCCACTAGCAAATGCGGTGGACATAAGTCTGAAGAGTACAGACTGGACAAAGTCTGAGAAGTCTTTGCTGCTCCGGTGTTACAAATGGCAGGGAGCAGAAGGCTTAGAGAATAACTGGCCAAGAGTCGCAAAAGGCACCTTGGGCAGGTAGTCAGGGTGAGGGTGCAAAGAATGCTTTTGGTCATACATGGGGCAGCTCAAAACAGGCCTTAAAGACGTAATTTCCATAAGAAAAACCATCTTGAGAGTCAGAGGTCTACTAAACGCTTACCCTACAAAGAGGTCCTAGCAAGGATGCCTCTTAGAGGGTATCCCACCCACCAAGGCATGGCAAACCGAAGTGGAGGCCACATAGAACCTGTCAGTGGCGAGGTAAGTGCCCGCTGACAGTTCTTTCTACAGAAAATCCAGAACTGAAGCAAACTGGCAGTTAGCGGTTCTGTAATATGAACTTATTAGAAGGAAACGCATGCAGGTGCATTTGTGCCATGTATGCGCCACCACGATCAGCCCCCCTGGGGGGGGACTGGGTGACTCAGGGAGAAGTAGAGGAGACATTGCGCTATCAACAGAGGCGAAGAGGTCCTCTTCTGCCCTGTAAAATCTACCAAGATCAGTTCCAAGTAGAGGGAGCCCTAGCACTTGAAATGGCCTCGATAACCTCAGGAGAAAGCCTGGTACCCTACAGGGGCCAAGCATGAAAGGTTTCACAATTCAGGCCGGGGATGAATATGTCCCCTGAGCCTGAGAAAAAAGGTCCTCCCTGTTCGGAATCGCCCAAGGCGAACCATCGAGGAGAACCATATCCTGTTTGGCCAGCGCAGCGCCATTAGTAGAAGGCTAGACCCTTGCTGGTGAACATTGGCCAAGACTCCCGGGAGCAGAGAAACCAAGGAAAGAAACGCATACAAACGCATTCTGGGTCATGTATGTGTCTTACCGTCCAGACCCAAGGGGGCTGGGTGACTCGGGGAGCAGTAGAGGAGACATTGCGCTCTTCATAGAGGCGAAGAGGTCCTCTTCTGCCCTATACGATCTCACCCAAACTTGTTCCAAGTGGAAGAAGCCCGCATTCAAAATGGTCTCGATAAGCTCAGGAGAAAGCCTTGTGTCCCTCAGTTGATACCCTTAGGGGTCAAGCATGAAAGATTCCACAATTCTGGGTAGGGATGAAATACTGTCCCCTGTGCCTGAGATAGAAGATCATTCCTGTTCGGAATCGCCAAGGCGAGCCGTTGAGGAAAGAAATTAGGTCCGAGAACCAAATCCTGTCCGGCCAGCGCGGTGCTATCACAAAAAAGCAAGACCCTTGCTGGCGAGTTTTCACTCCCCCGTTGGTATTTTCTGTCTGGACAGTAAATCTGCTCCCACATATGGGCATCCAAGGATATAAACTGTCCTGAGTGACAGGAGCTGCCCTGGGCCCCAAGGAGAATCCGACGCATCAGAAATACAGCTCACAAGAACGTGCATCTCCCTGATGGTTTATATAAGAGGCTACCGTTGTATTGCCCAACTGCACCAAGACATGGCAGCCTCAGGAGGAAGTATTTCAGGGCCAGAAATACAGCCATCAACTCGAGACAGTGACTGTGACAACCGAGCTGATGACCCTCCTATCCCCTGAAGCTGGGCGACCACTTAATACCGCTACCCAGCCCGTCAGGGAGGCGTCTGTCGTTAGCAGCCTGCGACAACAAGACGCACCTAGAGTGGGACCCAAGGTAGAAAACCGGGGTCTGAACCACATAGAAAGGGAATGAAGCCCAAGGTGCGTAACCCTTATTAGCCTAGGGGGTTTTGCCCTTGGAAGAAATCCCCTGGCTTTGAGCCACAACAAAAAGTACCTAGTAGAACCTTGACCTAGCCTGACTTTGCTCAGCGTATACTGAATGGACTCGATTCTAGCGGGAGACAGTTGTGCCCGCATAGTGATTGAACCTCATACCCAATGGACAGTGTTCTGAGTGGGAGAGAGGACGCTTTTCATGGCGTTGAGCCCCAACCCCAGAGAAACTAGATGAGCTAAGATGGTATCCCTGTGCTGAACTGCCAGTTGCTGGAACTGCGCTAGGATCAGCCAGACGTCTATGTGATTCAAAATGCGGATGTCCTGGAGTCACAAAGGATTGCATCATGCATTTGTGAATGTGCGGGTTAAGAGGGCTAGGCCTATGGCCCCTTTAACCAGAAGATTTGCATTTTTTTTTTTTTTTTTGACATGATTGAGAATTTGCAAATGTACAGGACAAATCCTGGCTATTTTGATAGTTCACCCAAAAAAGGAAAATCTCTCATCATTTACTCTCCCTCATGCCATTTCATATGTTTATGACTTTATTTCATATGCAGACCAGCATATGACATTTTTGAAGAATATTTCAGCTCTGTAGGTTCATACAATGCAAGTAAATGGTGACCAGACCTTTCAAGCTCCAAAAAGGGCATAAAGACAGCATGGAAGTAATCCATATGACTCCTGTGATTAAACCATGTTTATAGAAGGTATATATTAGGTGTGGGTGAGAAACAGATCAATATTTAAGTCAGCATGAAAATAATCCATATGACTCCAGTGGTTAAATCCATGTCTGTAGAAGTTATATATTAGGTGTGGGTGAGAAACAGATCAACGTCCTATTTAAGTCCTTTTTTCCAATAAATCTCCATTTTCACTTGCACACACACTAACTCCTACATTCTACACATATATATGGCTGCGGACACATTATTTGATCAGCCAATTAGAAGACTTGAATGTATATTCTGCCTGTCAATTTGTGTTGAAGTTGAAGCAGAACATTCAGGTTTAATATCATATTCAGATTCCTAACAGTTGTCAGCTGTTTAGAAGCAGATGTTTGTAGTAACGCACTACATTTACTCCATTGCATTTACTTGAGTAACTTTTGTGGGGGAAAAATTACTTTTAGAGTAGGTCTAAAAGTGGGTACCTCCTACTCTCACTCAAATACATTTCTAATGAAAAATGTGTACTTCTTTACAATGGGCAGCTTTCCTCTCATTACATTACTGGCTTTATTTTTAGTTAATGTGTAATTTATTGAGAGATTATTGAATGGGACTTCACAGCTGTGTGTATGATGTCACAGACTGTCACTCAAGCCAAGTCTATCACTGCTGCAGCATCAAGCTCTTCAAATTGAAACACTTTCTTCGCTCCACACAGTGATAAACAAAATAGTTTTGTCATGCAATGCCTCCATTTAACACCAAGACAAGCTGATATTTCAAGATTAAAATCTCAGCTTCAATTTAAGGCAGCACTTCAAGGTAAGTTGTGGCTCTAATGCTAACGAGGGCTTTTCTGTGTAATCCGATGGTCATTTTTAGGGTGATTCTGTAACTGGGATCTTATGACATCAGTTTTTAAGTGTACATTTTTAAATCAGTGCAGCAATATATCGGTGTGCTTTGACACGCATCCTGAATGTCATGAGCAGTATTTACTCATTTACTCGAAAACTATCGTAGCTAATTAGGGCTGATTCAATTTATAAATCCATGTAAACATCCAAGTTAAGTGAAAATGGCTTTTGCTCTGCCATTCATGTGATTGACAACTGGAGCACAAACAGACAACATTTCTGTGCGTGCAAAGCTCGGGCGCGTGAGTGAGAGATGTGTGGGCGCAAGACGATCGTGTGGCAAAGAGAGTGGCTGTGTCCGAATTTGTTCTCTTATTCATTATTTCCTATTTAGTGAATTGCAGTGAGTACACTATATCTCAGCAGTAAGTGAACGAAATGAATGAGTGAATTCTGACACTGACCTACAGTATACACCGACAGTCAGAGCTCTGGGGCTGTCACAGAAACAACATCACTTATTAACTTTTAAAATACTTGGCCTCACTTGTTATTCTTAGTAAAATATATATGAGCGTATCTCACAATAATTTGCTGGAATTTTGGCCCATTCCTCCAGACAGAAGTGGTGTAACTGAGTCAGGTTTGTTGGCCTCCTTGCTCGCACATACTTTTTCAGTTCTGCCCACAAATTTTCTATCAGACTGAGCTCAGGGCTTTGTGATGGCCACTCTAATATCTTGACTTTGATGTCCTTAAGCCATTTTGCCACAACTTTGTAGGTATGCTTGGAGTGATTGTCCATTTTGAAGACCCATTTGCGACAGAGCTTTAACTTCATGGCTGATGTCTTGTTTCAGTATATCCACATCATTTTCATTCCTCATGATACCATCTTTTTGTGAAGTGCAGCAGTCCCTCCTGCAGCAAAGCTCCCCCACAACATGATGCTGCCACCCACATGCTTCACGGCTGGGATGGTGTTCTTCGGCTTGCAAGCCTCACGCTTTTCCTCCAAACATAACGATGGTCATTATGGCCAAAAAGTTAAATTTTTGTTTCATCAGAACAGAGAATATTTCTCCAAAAAGTAAGATCTTTGACACCATGTGCACTTGCAAACTGTAGTCTGGCTTTTTTATGGTGGTTTTGGAGCAATGGCTTCTTCCTTTCTGAGCAGCGAGTGTTGGCCACCTCCGCACTGCATGCCATGGCCCTCTTACAGGTCCATCAGTCCAAGGCTTTGAAAGAGCTGCACGAGGGTAGTTCTGATCCCAGTGTGCTTCAAGAGCTGTGCTCGGTGACCGACCTCGCCCTCCTTGCGACTAAGGTCACAGTGCATGTACTCGGGCAGACGATGTCCATGCTCGTGGGCCAGGAGTGCCACCTGTGGCTGAACCTGGTCGAGATAAGGGATGCAAATAAGGCATGGTTCCTTAACACGCCCATCTCCCAAGTCGGCCTCATCGGCAACACGTCAAGGACTTTGCCCAGTTCTCAGCGGTGAAACAACAGACGGAGGCCATCCAGCACATCTTGCCCTGTCACGGCTCAAGAGTGCGCACCCTGTCTGTTCGCCGAGGGCATCCCGCTGTGGCAACACAAACCCAAGCGGCTCCGTTAAGCCCCCCCTCAGGAGAGGGACATCCCCTGCCTCTCCTGAAGACCTGAAGGATGCAAACTTTCACGTCTCGATTTTACTGAGGGGGGAGTGGCATGCAAATTCTACACGCCAATTCTGGATTGCTGGATGGCATGGACATTGTCAATATGGCTTTGAAATTAAATTATTCTGTCCAGCTGTTGTTAAATTTACATGTATATTTAGTTTTTTTTGGCTGAAGCACCACATTAGTCTTCTCCTCCCATCTACTAGTGATGCTTGATTCAACTTCCCACGTCTACTACCTGCGCAAATAACAACAGCGCAAATTGGTTTTAGGTTGCCAGGTTGAGGTCACATATGGGTTGAATTTTGTATGATGTGTTGATTGTGTGAGTAGGATGTTTCATACAAGATCTGGCAACTGGACAACTTTAGAATAATATATTGATGTGATTATTCATATAACAAGGTTTGGGCCATACCAATTACTGGAGTTTCCCTGGAGAAACGGGAGGTGGGCGGGAGATGGGTGTGAAATATGGGATACTCCTGGGAAAAACGGAATTGGATATTCCAAAAGGGGAGAAAAATGTACTGTATGTTTTTATCTTTATTTTTTTTTTTCACTGTTTCATTGATAAGTATATCAATATACATTGAAATGTAAATTTAACATAGCTTAAGTAGAAAGAGCTGCCAAAGATCATGAGTTATAACATTGAAATAGACTAAATATATGTAGTGTCATTAAATATATTTTAGCACACATATTTATTTATTTAATTTTATAATAATACTGCTTCATTCTGTTCTAAGTGATATTTAAAGCCTGCTCAGAGTAAGATAATGGCTTATGTATTTATAAATAAATCCATCTGGGACATTGAACCAAAGAAAAGTAATTTATAATTGTTGTATGGTGGAATTTATCATTAAAGCTCATCTGGTATGAGATATCAGCATTATTCAGGAGTGTTGCTACATTTAGAAAGGAAAAAATATATTTAGAGGAAAATTTCAGTAAATTATACATTTGTGCTGACATGTTATTGCCAAAAACATGAATTATTGATTTAATCAACTGACAGCCCTAATAATAATAATAATAATAATAATAATCATCCTTCCCATGAATAAATCTTTGCAGGTAGGCTTGCTGAATGCTGTAACTGGAAACTCCTGAGCCAGACTACATAGAACACGGAAGCAGTTGTGCAAAGTAGTCCATTGAGTCATAAGCAGAACCCTTCTACATTGGGGAGCCTACAAGCTTAGCAGTGAGTGTAGTAAGTGCCATTCCAAGGCATGAAACTCCAGGGCTGAAAATGGTTCCACTCCGTACCTGGCCAGAGGTGTCGTACAGAGATATTTTTAATAACTTTATGCTGTCTCTTGGATTTTCATGAGAACAGAGGTATACCAGTACAACCACAGCATGAAGGTTGGATCTTGTGGATGTATAAATTAAGTACTCTTGTTTTAAAATCTCCTCCCTCTGCTTCCAGTTGTTATGACATCCCCTGAACAATTTAAAATAATCATGATAACTTTTGGAAACTCTACAACTACCTCAACAACAAAATTCATGTTGCTAACTAATTACACTTTGACATCAACACCATTGATATCTATATAGATCTGAATGCTAGACCGGAAGTTCAAAGACAAATTTTCAAAATGGCTGCAAGTTTGTTTCTCTGGAACATAAATTGAATAGAGCTGTTGAGGTTGTAGTCCAAAAACCCAGGAGAGAATTGGGTTTTTATAATTGGGTTTTTCAACTTAGTAAAAACCCCATTATGAGTAAATTAAAGTCTGTCATTAACATAAATTACAAATTGTCATACGTAAAACGAGAATTTTGAAGCTGTATCGAATTGCATACTTAGAAAATATATGGTGGCTTCAAAATTCATGTTCATAACATCTTTCACATTCTGATACATTTCATATGCGTTATTGATCACATCATTAACTAGGACTTGAAAAATATCAGGAATCAGATTTTGACTACAAGTCAAAAGATGCACCAAAGGGTCAGGGAATTAACATTCAAGATATTTTCATGCAGGATGGTTAAAAAAAAATAGCCCAAAACAAGTGTTATTGTTTGAAAATAATTATATAAATTATTTATAGTTTGAAAAGCCCCAATCCACATGCACTGAAAAAAACATTTTTAATTCAATTTTGGACATTGGTTCCCCACAATGAAAATGTGTTTCTCTGTTATGATATTATAATGTAGGCTCTACTCAAAAACTTTGTGTAGCAAAAACATAAATAAATTGAGTTAACATAGCTTAAATTCGATTTGTTCTAATTACTCTATTGAACCTTGTATCATATTGCTAGCTAGCAATAAATACATTACCATATATTTACATTTATTTACATTTATTCATTTGGCAGACGCTTTTATCCAAAGCGACTTACAAAAGAGGAAAAACATCAGCGAATCATCTTAGGGAGACAGTGGTACAAAAAGTGCTATATTACAAAGTTTCACTACCATCAGAATAGTATACAAAACAGATTTAAGTGCAACAAGAAATGTAAATAATTATTCTTTTTTTTTTTTTTTTTTTTTTGTGACCGGTTAATGCTTTTGGAAAAGATGTGTTTTTAGCCGTTTTTTGAAGATAGAGAGTGAGTTAGCTTCCCGGATTGAGTTGGGAAGGTCATTCCACCACCGTGGTATGATGAAACTGAAAGTCCGGGAAAGTGTTTTGGTGCCTCTTTTTTTTTGGTACGACAAGGCGACGTTCCTTAGCCGACCGCAGGCTTCTTGTGGGAACGTAGCTCTGCATAAATGTTTTTAGGTATGCTGGAGCAGACCCAGTGACTGTTTTGTATGCCAGCATCAGGGCCTTGAATTTAATACGTGCATGAACCGGCAGCCAGTGGAGAGAGACAAAAATTGGTGTAACATGTGTCCTCAAATGTGCTCATGTGCTGGTTCATTAAAGACCAGACTTGCTGCTGCATTCTGGATCATTTGGATCATTTGGAGAGGTCTAATAGCACTTGCAGGAAGGCCTGCAATGAGAGCGTTACAGTAGTCCAGTCTAGTTATGACAAGGGACTGAACGAGCAGTTGTGTGGCATGTACAGATATATGTTTGTACAGTGTGACAAGTACGGTGTTTCTGAGAGTTTACAGATCCCCAATTAGTCATTAAACTGATGATCCCTCAGTATTTGCTTCATAAAAAAAGCAATACACACACTGATTTCTCAGCAGTAATGTAACCAACTTCAATCTAACCATTAGTTTCACTTTTCTCCACATGGTAACCTCTTTTAACATTTCAAAGCAATGTGATCATATCAGTTTTTGATGACTGTTTTTGAGTATCACTTGGAATTTACACAATATAATTATGTTCTCATCTCAAACATAAATGAATTAAATTGATTTGAAGTGTTCTGGTTTAGTATTTTCAACTAAGCTGCTTTACCTTTTTCAGTGCGGATGGAATGGGTCTCCCCGCATCCCCATTTTAATTAAGTTATGTCTGTTGAAAATTTCACATCAAATAAAAAGAAAAAGGAGAACTATATTTTCGACAACACTATATTATTCTTTATTTAGCAACAGTTTCACATGATTAGTAGGCTGCACTTTAAGATAAAAGGCATCTGCAAAAGTGAAAGTGATATGTAATATAAAAATCTCTTGATTTAGATTAAAAAAGATAAATTCTTAGAATTTTTATTTAATCTAGACAAGGTAATGAAGGCATCCCATTTTATCTCAAATGCTTGAGAGTAATTTTCATTGAATCTAAAATATTTTACATTTCATAACAAAATTCCATCAAATTGAATTTTGCAAGTTTTAACAGAATACAATTTTAAAAACCTTTAGTATATTTTCTTTTATATTGTTTTTATTTTATATTAATAAAGCTAATTAAATTCAATATAATGGAATTTTATTATGAAATTGAAATGCATAGTGAACTGTTAAAAAGTTCTCAAAAGTACAAACAATTACACTTTCATTTTGTACATTACCCATGCTTCATAATTGTTTTACTTTTTATATTTGTATGAAAAGGCTATAAATATTGCCAATATTGTATTTGCAATACAAAGTTGCATTGTTTCAAAATAAACACTATTTACATTTCAGATATAGCGGAGTCTGGCTAGTTCCCACATATTTTCCTAAGGGTACATTTATTTTTGAAAGTCATTTTCTTTTCTTTTTTTATTATATAGGCAATATTTATAGCCTTTTCATGCAAATATAACAAGTAAAACAATTATGAAGCATGGGTAATTTACAAAATGAAAGTGTAATGTAATCCACTGTTTTTGCCAACAAACATTATTATTGATAAATTGTGTTAATTTGTGACATTTAAAACACAATACAACTTGCCCAATAAAAACAATAACGCTTATGAAAAATACCTTTTCTTGAGAAAGCTAATAAAAATATGATTTATGAATTATAGTTAAAATTCACAAAATTATCTTTTGAATTAGGTGTTTGAAGCCAACTTAGAAATTCACTGCTGGAAAAATATATGTGTAACTGGACTTTTGACTCTGGACTTTTGACTTATTTTTTATGAGATGTAGCCCTTCCCTGTGTGACACCCAGCCCCAGTCTCCTCTATAGGCTATATACATTTCATAATGCAATAGTGGATTAGATTTATGTATTGATGAATGTGACAGGTACACACAGTAAATATTATCCATAAACCCTCAAAAAGAAAATAAGTAATCACAATCAATAATCACAGTTAAACATTCTGAAAACATCTTTGCCTTCTCACTCTCCTTACTGTCAAATATATAATTGAATTTTTTTATCAAAATGAAGAGTTTAGATAAAAATGTATATGCTAGTATAAGAAAAAAGTGTATATCTTAGGTCATGCAACTGCACTGAAAAAAAAAGAAAAAAAAGGTTCTATATTTGATTCAACCCTTGGAAATTATGCTTGTTAGATAAACTTAATACAGTCGGGTTAATTCAGTCATATTAAATCTTAATTTACAACTTGGATTAAACCAGTTAATTCAGATGTTACCAGATGAAGCATATTTATGTTTCTTAACAAAACTCTTTTTTTTTTAGTGTCTGTTCCAAAATTCAAAAGGTACAAAATGACTTCAATTTTGTTTTTGTTAAATGGTGACAGAACTGGGCTACAGTAAATGTGAATCATGGCTCAGTTTCTCATCCCTGCTATAGTGGAAGCTTCAAGACTGACCTAAAAATGACACACACAAATAAAACACATTTTAACTTGTGAAAGAGAACACATGGGCTATAATAAAGAAATATAAACTATTACCTATTATAGTAAACCATGTGTAATTCACCATATTACTCTGACCTATGCTTAAAAGCAAATATGAAATGTAGACCTACTTTATTTCAATTTGTGCCTGTTTCAGTACCTCCTTCCAGATCAGGTTCAACAGTTTGTCCTGGGTAATAATTATCTATTTAAAAACAAAATGTTAAGCATTATTCATTGATGTAAGAGCTTATACATTTATTTTACCTCACGACTTTCTCCCATGAGATGTATCAGAATGAGCAAGAGCAGGACATTTCCACCAAACATGCTTTCAGAAAAAGAGACTTCATTTCTGGCTGGGAAAGTGGGAAAGTGAAACAGAAATGATCCCCAGAGAGAAACTATTCCAAGCTGCAACACACAGTCTAGGGTTTTATTCAGACCCATGTTTATGTGGTTAACTAACAGTTGAGACAAAAACAAATAGCATCACAGAGAGTACACTCACTGAGCACTTTATTAGGAACACTGTGTTGGTCTTCTGCTGTTGTAGCCCATCCACCTCAAGGTTCGAAGTGCATTATGAGAAGCTATTTTGATCACTATAATTGTGGTTATCTGAGTTACTGTAGCCTTCCTGTCAGCTCAAACCACTCTGGCCATTCTCTGTTGACCTCTTTAATCAACAAGGCATTTATGTCTGCAGAACTGCCATTCACTAGATGTTTTTAGCACCATTCTGAGTAAATTCTAGAGACTGTTGTTCGTGAAAATCCCAGGAGATCAGTAGTTACAGAAATATTAAAACCAGCCTGTCTGGCACCAACAATCGTGCCACGGTCCAAATCACTGAGATCACATTTTTCCCCCACTCTGATGGTTAATGTGAACTTTATCTGAAGTTCCTGTTCTGTATCTTCATGATTTTAGGCAAAGCACTGCTGCGCTACTGCATAATTGACTGATTAGATTATCGCATTAATAAGTAGATGTACAGGTGTTCCTAAGTTCTTAGTGAGTGTATATTTAACTCAACACCATTATTAAGATAAAATCATGAGATTTCAGAAACATACTTAGCATAGGTTGGGTAGAAGCTCGTCTAGCATCTGTGAATAAATTGAATGCAAAATTATGATAACACTACTCCCTGTCAGCAACTCATAATGATAGATAACTTCGAAAAATGTATAAAATGAAAGTGAAAACATTATTTGTTCCCACTTCACTAAGCCTAGTTGGCCCACTCTAACCTAAACAATAGAACTGTAGTTTCTAATCTTATGAATCATTGTCTGGCAATCTGTGTGTAATAAGCATGTTTCAAAGAAATTGCTCCTGCCTTCATTCCAACTATTATAATGTGTATTTAATGGAATACGACTGTGAACAACACTTAATTTGGTTCTTCTTGAACAAATGTTTAGGGATACTCACTCTGAATGCGTTTTCTACGGCAGAACAACAGAGCAAACAGAAGACCAGCAGTAAGCGATCCAATGACCATCACACCAGCAACAATGTTTGTTGTATTTGTTTGCACCTTTTCAGATTCCTCTGGAGAAACAACATCCACATACTTCACATCAATGCTGATTTTCCAAATCTACACAAATATTTACTCAATTCTGATTGTGTTCAAAATATCTTTGGAATACAGAGCATGTTATGTCTGTTTTAAAAATCTACTGATTGATAAGAACTATATATCATCACTTTATTGGACTAAATTACATAAGCAAACAAAATACAGTCTATCATTGCCACAAATGAATTCCTTCTCAGTGCATGCTGTCTCAAAATATATCCTTCCTATGTCTTCACTTCACACATATCTATTCAGTGAAGACACAATTTTGAAAACACAGAGTATCATCACAAAGTGTTTGCTTAAAGGAATGTTCCAGGTTCAATAAAAGTTAAGCTCAATATTTAAGCTTGCATTTGTGGCATAATGTTGAGCACCACAAAAATTGATTTTGGCTCGTCCCTCCTTTTCTTTAAAAAAAGCAAAAATCGTGGTTCCAGTAAGCCACTTACAATGCAAGTGAATGGGGCCAATTTTCTAACATTAAAATACTCACTTTTACAAAAGCATAGCAACAAGACATAAACAATATGCGTCTAAACATGATTTAAGTGTGATAAAATCACTTACTAACCTTTTCTGAGTAAAGTTATAGCCAATTTTACAACTTTGTTGCCATGACGGTGTAATGTCAACATACTTTAAAAACCAAAAATGACTGTAAATATTACAATTTAAACCACTTTACAGCTCAAGTTTTAACAGAAGATTTGATGAAAGCGCTTTTATAAAATTATAGACTTCACAGTTCTGTTTGAAAACAAATTGGCCACATTCACCTTTATTGTCCCGTTAACCAAATCTTTACATTTCTTTATTTAATTTTTTTAAGAAAAGAGGAGACAAGTAAAAAAAAAAAAGTTTTTGTGGTAATCAACATTATGCCTCAAAAGCTGTTGATTGAGATTAACTTGTATTGAACCATTCCTTTAAAGGGGTCATACCATTAGAATAAATTGTCCTTTATCATCTGTGATAAAAGGGTTTGTACTGTAACTAAACTTTCAGAACTCAAAAATTCCTACCTAGTCCATAAGCAGAATTTATTGAAACAAAGCTGCAGCAATTCTGAAGGATCCTTCTGAAAGATCCAAACGTTAGGAAATAGAGGTTGATGATTACTTTAACAAGGTTCCTTATTTCAGTTTGATCTTAATCATTTGTGTGCCACATTTCAGCACACATCTTGTTGTGTGACTATGTCACAATGTAATATAGGCTTTGAAAAAGGCTGTTACTGAAGGAGATGCCAATAAAAATCTATAATAAATCTGACAATAAACCTGCAGCCCACATCTAATCACCAGACCTGTTGCTCATTTCACATGAGAAACATAAAATATATAATGTGACCCCTTTAAATAATCGTTCCGCTAATTGGTAAAGATTGGTCAGAAAAGTTAGCTTAGTTACGTTTGAGCATGAACTGAAATGTCGTTTCTCCTTCCTGGACAAATTTGCTGTTGAGGACAACACATCTTAATGGCGCCAGACTGGAGTCAATAGACTTGAAAGTCAGTTTGCTGGATAAAGCCACAGATTTTGAGCCATTTGTGTCCTTGATGGCTTTTGTCAGAATTGAATTAATGGTCCAATTTGTTCCAGATTTGTCAAACCAATGAATGGTCCCTGCTGGGTAGCCGTCAGTAGCATTGCAGTAAAGGTCAACAGGTCCTCCATCTGTTACATTTACAGGCCATGAACTTGTAAGCAGATCTCTGTACTTGGCTTTATGGAGAGAGAAAAACACTCCAGTTACATAATAAGAAAATTATAAGACATTATGTAAGTATACTGTGGCTTAGTATAATGGCTCAGATTGTGTTATGAACGAGCAGCGAAGGCAGACGAGGAGATGTGGATCCAGTTGCAGTTCAACTTTATTTCATAAACAAACAGGCAAAACACAAAGGAAAACCCTCAATGGGGAAATAAACATAAAACTAGAAAACACGGGCAGGGAACACACACCAGGCTAACAACATTCAACATAACGAACGACAAGGAGTGAACAAAAAGCAGGGCTTAAATACATAGCGAGTGATAATACAAATGATAAACAGGTGTGAACAATGACACAAAATGGCAGTGAAGATGGCAGGAGGATTCTGGGAAGTGCAGTTCTTAAACAAAGACAAGTGAACACGAAGGCTAACACAGAGACTAAGGAGCTACACAAGGGACAAAAGTGAAAACTAAGGAAAGCAAAGGTGACAAAAATGGCAGACAAAGGGCAACAGTGAAACAAGACAAGGAATTCCTAACAGATTGAAAGTAAAACAGAGCCTTGAAAGGTTAACATTAGTATACATATGAGTGTGTGGATAGTAAAAAACTGAAGCAGATAAATGACTATAAAAGACTGAAGTTTGTATAAAGTTAATGTTGATATAAAGTTTGACGTTTTCAGAACAAAAGGCTGTATTAACCAGTATTTTATATGAATATAAAAAAACACACTAAAATGTGAAATTCTATGAATGCAGTTCCACTTGTGGCAATATAATGTGTGTGTGTGTGTGTGTGTGTGTGTGTGTGTGTGTGTGTGTGTGTGTGTGTGTGTGTGTGTGTGTGTGTGTGTGTGTGTGTAGTGTGTATTTATCACTTTGTGGGGACCAAATGTCCCCATAAGGATAGTAAAACCGAAATTTTTGACCTTGTGGGGACATTTTGTCGGTCCCCATGAGGAAAACAGCTTATAAATCATACTAAATTATGTTTTCTGAAAATGTAAAAATGCAGAAAGTTTTCTGTGAGGTTTAGGTTTAGGGGTAGGGTTAGGTTTAGGGGATAGAATATAAAGTTTGTACAGTATAAAAACCATTATGTCTATGGAAAGTCCTCATAAAACATGGAAACACAACATGTGTGTGTGTGTGTGTGTGTGTGTGTGTGTGTGTGTGTGTGTGTGTGTGTGTGTGTGTGTGTGTGTGTGTGTGTATGGAGATCTCTAGTATAAATAAAAAGTTTAAATAAATCAGTCTCACCTGTGATACTGATGCTAAGTTTTGCCATTTTTTCACCAATGTTTGTTGTAACATAGCACTCATATTCACCCTCATCAGAAAATATTGTGTCAGAGAGTTGCAGTGATAGTGCCTTTCCTTGGTTTACTAGACTAAAGCGTGGGTCTCCCAATGGTGTTTCTTTAATTAGATGTTGAAAAACTGTCTTATCCTGTTTCACTTTTTTTAATGCAACTCCAACAACTTTGATATCACCACTGTATTTGATATGGCATCTGATAACTGTGGTCTGACCAACAATTCCAACTGTAGGCTGACATTCCAGATTCCACAAAGCTGTTGAATATGATAACAAAGAGACACAATTTAGATTTTGGTTCTTCTGTTAAGTCAAGACACACTTTTGCCCAATATACATACAGCAAATTAAACTGTTCTTAGCACAATAAACAATCTTGATCTCAATATGTACACAAACATAAAGTTAATATATGACAACATAATCTTTCAGCACAAAAAACAAAAATAATTACTGTATATTAATGTACGTACCTTCAGTGTGAACCACAGTAGGGATGACAAGACAAACTACAGCAAGGACCATGACGAATACTGAAGCCATGTTTGTTCTGAGATGAAGAGTCAAGAAGAGCATTTATTGTTAAAAAAAAAAAAAATTGTGTTATTTGGTGTAAGACGTGTTAAGCATTGTTTTAACAAATCAAATACTTTCACAGATGCAGCATATGTATTAAAGGCTTAAAAATTTATAATTTATTACATTTGGTATGTTAACTGGAAGGCAGCACTTCCTACAAAGCCCTGCTCACACTGACAGTGCTTACATCACTGGAGAGTCTCTGTACTGTTGGTTTCAAGTAGGTGTTCCTGATACAGTAGCCGCTGAGGTTCATGTCACCCAAAACACAAACTCACATTAATTGAACAGCTATGTTTAGAACGTCTCGGGTTACTTAACTGTAACCCCTGTTCCCTGAAAAAGCAGAGCGAAATGCTGCGCTGATTTAGCGCTTTGGGAATGTCTTTAGGAGTGACCAGCTGTGAATATGTGCGCAACACGTCAATGAAATTGACTTGAATTTATAGCCTCTGCTGGTGACATCATCAGGATGTGCCAGTACGGGGGCCATAAATAGATGTGCCACAGGTGCATTGTCAGGTATTTTGTCTGAAGAGCAGGGGGCATCCTCAGTGCGGCAATGAAGCGCAGCATCTCGTTCCGCTTTTTCAGGGAACAGGGGTTACAGTTAAGTAACCCGAGAAGTTCCCTATCAAGAGCTACACTTTGATGCAGCGCTGATTTAACGCCGCTGCACTGCGGATGTCTGGACCCCTTACGGTTGTGTAGTTGTGCTCACAAGAGCGCGAGAGGTCTCAGACATGAGCTTGTGATGTTGACTCAAGGACATAAGATCCTGGAGTGGCATGAACATCCAAACTATAAAATCTTATGAATGTGTGTGGAGAGGACCAGCCTGCTGCATTACAAAAATGTTGCAGAGGGACACCTCAGGCCAAAACCTTCATAGAGGAGGTGACCCCTCTGGTAGAGTGAGCCTTGATACCTACTGGTGAAGCTTGACCACGTGCCTCGTAGGCCAGGGCAATAGCATCCCTCACCCAAAGTGACATTGTTTGCTTGGTGGCGGCCGCCCCCTTGTTATGGTCCCCATGACAAGCCAATAGTTGCCCTGACTAATGCCACTGGCTAGTGGATGGACATAAGCCTGAAGGGCACAGACTGGACACAGTCTGTTAAGTCTTTCCTGATCAGGAACAGAAGGCTTCAAGAGTGACCGGATGAACGGCTGAGAAAGGAACCTTAGGCAGGTAGTCTGGATGAGGGTGCAATATTGATTCAGCCATTCCTGGGGAAAAATCTAAGCAAGATGGCAAGACAAACAGAGCCTGCAGATCCCCAATTCTTTTTAGAGAAGTAATCGCCATAAGAAAAACCATCTTGAGAGACAGAAGTTTATCAGACGCTGACTCTAGAGGTTCAAAGGGGGTCTCAACCAGACCCTCAAGGACTATCGCTAAGTCCCCAATGGCAACCTGCCAATCAAGGCGTGGCAAGCTGATAGAGTGGCCACATAAACCCTGAGAGTGGCGGGGCATGTGCCTGGTGATAATTTTTCCTGCAGAAAGTCCAGAACTGAAGCAATCTGGCAGTTAACTGCATCTGCATCTTTCAAAGACACCCCATTTGTTGGCACAAAGACTGGACTATGGCAGAAAGCAACAGAACATCCAACATTTTGCTGGAAACCATTAACTCCCGAAAAACAAGAGACGGCGGGAATGGAGAGATTTCATGGGGGTATCGGGAAGGTACAGGTGAATGTTTCATGCGCCCCGTCCCGAGGGGGGCTACCCCCACAATGCTGGGTGCAAAACCATTAGGGCTTTCTCTTCTTGGAGATGACGGTCCTGAGGTCTTGCTTTGGGGCTGCTGAGGGCGACGAACCAGTCCTCAGTCTCTACGAGGGAGAGCGCGATTCACCACACTCTGTTTTTGAGCCTCCCTTCTAGAAGGACCGGGGTGGGGCTGGGTGGCCGGCGACCCCTCCCTCTGAGTGCGGCGAGGAAGGAATTGCCCGAAGGCCTCCTCATGACTCTTTGCCTCCTGGAACCTGGTGATGACCGTGTTCATAGAGTAACCGAACAAGCCAGAGGGTGAAACCGGGGCATCGAGGAGGAACACTTTGTCCTTGTCTTTGAAGCCTGAAAGGTTGAGCCATAAGTGTCTCTCCGTGCTGACCAAAGCAGCCATAGACCAGCCAATGGCGCGAGCCGTCTGTTTGGTTGCCTGGAGAGGCAGATCTGTGGCTCGGCGAAGCTCTGAGAAAGCATCTTCGTCGACAGTAGTGCCCGCACTCAGGTCCTCCAACAGGTCAGCCTGGTACACCTGTAATACTGCCATAGTGTGCAGGGCAGCACCAGCCTGACCTGCTGCCTGATAAGCTTTCCCCACAAGCGTAGAGGTGGTCCTGCACGGCTTTGTGAGGAGAGTGGGTCTCTTTAGAAATGAGCCGGGCCAGGCGAGAGATAACCCGCAAGTGTCTCTTCTACTGGCGGCACCCATGATAGTCGATTATATATCGACGTCAAGGGCACGAAGACACAGGAAGTAAGGTTTCCTCCATGAACGAGAAAGCTCGTCATGGAGGTCATCAAAGAAAGGAAGGGACTGATGTAGCATTCCCTTCCCTTGGCCACCACACAGAAATCTGTCCTCCAGTTTGGAGCATTCTGAAGTCTGGCCACCGCCCGAGTAACCACTTCGAGTAATCCCTCAGCTGCTTTATTATCATGCGAGGAATGCTCAGAGGTGGGTAGCTCAAAGTCCGCAGACTCAAGAGATTCAACGTCCCCCTCATGAACCAAAGAGGCGCCGGAGCGTGCTTCAGGATCACGAGAAGGACCGGCTAGATCTGGGGAGAGAGCGAGCTATAGGGACGGACCCGTCTCTTGCTCCTCAGCCAGATCCATACGAGAGCCCCATGATGGAAGGGTGGGCGCTGGCTCTCGGAAGTAAGGGAGACGAGTGTGAAGCATTTTGACTGAGAACATATCGCAATGCTTGCACCCGCCCCGCCCCAATGCAAGAGCAGCATGCTCTTCCCCCAAACACACAAAACAAAACTAGTATGTGTCCGTTTCAGCCATAGAGTGTAAACATGGGAACACACAACGCTTGCTTTGCTTAACATTCATCTTTGGAAAAGAGAAGAAGAAAGTTTTGACAGGTTGAGAAGCACAACACACACATAGTGATCTGAAAACAGAAGACCAGACGATGCACCTGTGGCGCATCTATATATAGCCCATGTACCTGCGTATCCTGATGATGTCACCGGCAGAGTCTATAAATTCTAGTCAATTTCACTGACGTGTTGCACACATATTCACAGCTGGTCACTCCTAAAGACGTTCCCAAAGCGCTAAATCAGCGCAGCATCAAAGTGTAGCTTTTGATAGGGAACAGGGTGTACTGCTGAAGACAATTACAGGCAAAGCATTTTTTCTCTTCAGAGGGGCTTGACATGCTACAAGACCTGCAGCAATATCTATTCTAGAGGTCAAACCCCACCCACTATACGCAACAGAACAATGGGTCTCATTCATGAGCTCTGTGTACACACATTTGTATGTAAAACCATTGCATGGACATTTTCACACAAAAGTCATGATTCATAATGATTTACAAGTTTGTACTTAAATTATTCTATACTTACTAACAATGCCATTTCTCCTATTCATTTCTCTACAGGTGGAGATTGCATGCATTAGAACTATGGGGTGCTGTCCACAACATTGTTACTGTTTCCTGTGCCTTACTATTCTAAAGGTTAGTTTACATGGCCCCAACAAACTTTCATTTCCCACAGCTATTTGGATTTGTTGGATCTGTGTGTTAACCCTTGTGCTGTCTCAAAATGTTTGACCTAATATGATGTTCAATGTCAAAAATGACCGGCCTGTTAAAAATGATCTTATAAATTTCTCATTATGCTATATTATCACCAAAAATTGGATTAGATCTTTTTGTCAACTATTTATTTATTTTTTTTTTTCAATTAGCACATCTGAACTAGAACTTACTCATAAGGGCTTAGATCATAGCCCTCCTTGACCTGAGCTTATGCACCCAACTTTTGAGTGAAAAAAAGCATTATTTGTGGATAATTTTGGCAATATTAAATAAAATCTGAAAACATGCTGTACTATTTATTACACTAGTATGATTTAATGTTTAAACAGGAAGTTTGTTTTGAGTACTTTTATTTTTATTTATTTTTATTTTATTTGTTTACTTTTAAATAATTGCACAAAGTCACTCTTGTGGTGTTCCTGGTCAGAAATTGCTTATAAATCTCTTATTATGCTATATTATCTCCAAATATTGGATTAGATATTTTTGTCAACTTGATTTCTTTCAATGAGGACAGGTTTTGTATTTCTTTTTGGAACTTATTGATCACAGGCCTCATTGACTTATGCACCTCAGGTCCAGTTAGGTTTTATAAACCTTAGCTATGAGAAGGCTTCTGTATATACATCGTTCAGCCACATCATTAAAACCACCTGCCTAATATTGTGTAGGTCCTCCTCGTGCCGCCAAAACAGTGTCAACCTGCATTTCAGAATAGCATTCCACACACCAAATAACTGAGATGTGAACATTAAATGAAGCACCTGACCCATGATTGGCTGATTAGATAATCTCATGGATGATAGTTGGTGCCAGATGGGCTTGCTTAGAGTAATTCTGTAATTGCTGATCTCCTGAGATTTTCACACATAGCAGTCTCTAGAAATTATTCCAAAAACAAAAAAAAATCCAGTGAGGGGCAGTTATGTGTACGGAAATGCCTTGTTGATGAGAGAGATCAACAGAAAATAGGGATGGGCAGATCGATACTAAAGTACTGATACTGATGTGGTATCGAGAATCCAAGATCCTCACATAAAAATAAAGATTCTGAATAATTTTTTTCAAACTAGTGATCTTATTATTTAGATAACATTAATATTAATGCATCTCATAAGCTTCGAAGTGAAAAAAATTATTATATTACTGAATTGTTGCATGGCACCAGATCTATTTTTTCTTCCGCTCATCTTGACGCTCAGAAATACTAAAATACACTATCAGTCAGTGCAGTGCTCACCCTTTCCGTCACACTGCTCGTTCAAAGAGGGAGCGGTGCTTTCCTGTGGTAATGACAGAAAAACAGCATCTAGAGTTATTCACGTTAAGTAATGACAAACATGACATGTATTATAATGGGCTTGTGTGACCATTGTTACAGGCTTATTGAAATTCGGTTGTTAAAACATTGATAATGATCTTTAATCCTGGTTAATAAATGACACCCTCATGAAAACTACCCATGGAGTAATATTGTATTAAACATGATTAGTAACCACGAATGTAGTGTTCTTTTTCTTTTTGGCAGTAATCAAGGTTTTAATACAATTAACCATGGTTTTGCTACGGAATTACTGTAGTACCCATATTGTAACTTGTTTTTAGTAATAGTAACCATATAATATTATCTATGGTTAATTTAGTGGTTTTATATGTTGCTTATACTTATACATTTTTAAAAGGTAAACAAATCAGCCTTATAATTTTCTGCTTAGACCTATAAATATATATAAAAAATAATCATTTAAGTTACCAATTTTATCCAAATAATTTGTAAAAATCGTATCGTTATTGGTATCAATACCAGCAATACTGGCCTAAAAGTACTTGGTATCGGATCGAAAAGAAAATAAGTGGTATCGCTCATACCTAACTGAGAATGGCCAGACTGATTCAAACTGACAAAGCCTACGGTAACTCAGATAACCATTCAGTACAATTTTGGTGGGAAGAATAGCATCTCAGAACGCTGTTCTGAGATACAAGTTGGTGCTGTTTTGGAGACACAATATTAGGCAGGTGGTTTTAATGTCGTGGCTCGGTGTAAGAAAACATTAGCTGTGTTTCCACTATCGAATGAGGGTGGGCTAGTGTGTGCCAGGGCCAGTTGCGTTCCTTCTGTTACTTCTGGGGCTTCATTGTGCCTTTTCTGGGCTTTTCTGGGCTAACGGCAATGACCTCCGATTTCCCTTGGGCTTAACACGGCCATCAGGGGATTAAGGTGGGTACAATGACAAATATAACAAAATGTCAGTATATTTATTGGGATTACAATGACACAGGTTCAGAAAAAAAAAAATGCAGGCACATTACAAATTTGTTAAAACTCATTTGGACAAAGTGGTGCTCAAATAAATTACTTTACATAGACGGTGTGCTGGGACATCATCTCATTCTTAGAGGAGAGACCACTCTGGACATCATGGACATCTGGACAGTCGATGAGTTGTTAATGCTAATTTATCTTGCTAGCAAGGTAATGTTTACATTCAATATAAACTCTTTCATATAAAAAATGAAAACATGATAACTCAGCTTTAGCTTGCCTTTTGCTTGTGAAATGGGCAAGGTGTGTGATGTTGGCACCAGCTATTGCCCCTGGCTGGCCAGTTGATAGCCTTGGTTCGCACTGGCCCGATAGTGGAAACATGACTGTTGATCTGCTTCTTAGTGAGAGCATGAAAATTCCAAAACACATTGTCACACTATTTTGTCTGAAAGGTGTGATAAAAGAAAGATCATGAAAGAAAGATACTATTGAAAAGGGGTCACTGTGGGGCAAATACATTTCAGATGTGTGTATGCAGTTCCGGCCCATCCTACAGGCAAAACTGGCGGTTGCCTAGGCCCCTAAGTGACTGGGGTGCCTGTTAAGGATGGGCAGATCGATCCTAAAAATATCGACCCTCACACAAAATATGATTTAGTTTTTAACTAGGGATATTATTATTTGTTACCACGAACAATAATCATAAGCTTCAAAGTGAAATAAAATGTATTAGGCTATATTAGCAAATAATTGTGCAGGATGGGATCACATCTCAAATAAATAACACCAGTATGTCTAAAATCAGCAAGAAGTAAATCTAAGCAGTAGGCCTACACACTAATCTGCATAATTTATTATAACGCAAAAAACATTGCCGGGAACTTCAGTGCGGCTTCTATTCACAGAATTATTAGACACAGATCGCACACCTTGCTGAATTATGTGCATGCCTGACAGAAACACAGGAAATAAGTTATGAAAAATGTTGTGTCTTTTAGGCTTATTTAATGTAAAGTATAGCAGAAACAGCGCTTGGCAAATCATTAGGATTTCTCACGTTTTCTCAAAAATAATCTGAAGAAATTCAGAGGTATGTGTTTATTCGTATATTTGTTGACAAATATAGATTCCGATGTGTTGTGTTTAAGGCCCTATTTATAATATGTAATTTTATTTATAATAAGTTCTATATGCTAGTTCATTATTAACATAAAAACATTTACAAGTTAAAATTAGTTAATACAATATGAACTAACATGAACAAACAATAAACATTTGTATTTTTATAAATTGACATTAGCCAAGATTAATAAATGCTGGAAAATGGTATTATACATTGTTAATGATACCTAATGCAAACCTTGTTGTAAAATGTTACCCAGTAATAATCATACTTTCCATGACCTCATATAAATTGAGACATTGGTTTATTTGTACTTCTAGAAAAAAGTTGAAAGGTGATCAAAATAAGGCGATAAAATGGTGACATGTCACAGCACCTAAAATACACATATTACCTTATGCATGCATGTACATTTTAACCTTGTTGGGAAAAAAGCTATTGGTCATGTTATTTGCCATCTATTGATCTATATCGTGATTTCACCTAGGGCCCCACAAACCCATAGCTCACCCAAAAATGTAAATTCTCTCATCATTTACTCACCCTCATGCCATCCCAGATGTGCATGACTTTCTCGCTTCAGCAGAACACAACCGAAGATTTTTTTTTTTTTAAATATCTCTACTGTTGAAATAACTACTGTTGGTGGTTACAAAGTCAAAAGTCAAGTCAAAGCATTTATTGTCATATGTACAAGTACAATGAAATTCTTACTTGAATGCTTCTCACAGACCGACAACATAAAATGTGCATTATCCACAAAAAGACAAATGGGTGAACATGTTCATACAGAGGACAAACCTAACTATACATAAAGCTTATAAAGTGTATAAGTGAATCTAGTGCTGTGTATAAATACAAGACAATATATATATATGTATATGTGTACATATATATATATATATATATATATATATATATATATATATATATATATATATATATATATATATATATATATTTATATGTATATGTATATATTATACAATATGTAACAGTTCACATATTTGAATAGCAGTGTTATGTTAAATGTAGCTGCAATATGGTAGTACATTGCACAATGTATTGGTGTTAAATATCTGAGATGCGACTTAAGTATTGAGCTTTACTGAAGTGTGAATATAAGTAGGAACCATTAATTATTTATAATATGTAACAGTGTGACTGAACAGTCTTATGGCACTGTGGTAGAAACTGTTTCTTTATTGCGAGGTGCATGTGCAAATGGCCCTGATATGCTTTTCAGAGGGCAGAAGAAAGAAAATCATTTGTGCGGGGTGGTTGGAGTCCTTCATAATGCGTTCAACTTTCTGAGACACCGTTTTGGACTAGATGTCCTGGATTGTTAAAAGATTTGTGCCTGTGATCAAGTGAGCTGTTTTCACCAACCTCTGCAGAGCATTCTTGTCCTGTGCTGGGCAGCTGCCATTCAAGTATGTAATGCCCCTTGTGAGGATGGATTCAACAGCGCACTTTCACAACTGCTGGTCATAACTGTGAAACTTTAACTTTCAGATGAGAAAGTGAAACTAAACAGGCACCACATATAACTTTCAGATGTAAAAGTAAAAATGAAGATTTAGATTAAAAAAGGACTTTATTTATGTTTCTCTCCCATACCTAATATATCGCTTCTGAAGATACGGATTTAAACACTGGAGTCATATGGGTTACTTTTATGTTTCCTTTATGTGATTTGTGGAGCTACAAAAGGTCTGATCACCATTCACTTGCATTGTAAGCATCAACAGAGCAGAGCTATACTTCTACAAATCTTTGTTTGTGTTTAGCTGAAGAAGAAAGTCATACACATCAGGGATGGAATGAGGGTGAGTAAATGATTTCATTTTTGGGTGAACTATCCCTTTAAAACTGAAAAGTGGAATTTCTGCACCACTGCATCACCAAATGTAATAGCAAAAACTTTTTAGATAACCATTTTTAAACAGATTCAAGAAAACTCCTCACATTCCATTAGTTCTACAAAACTGAGAGCCCAGTCCCAAACTCACACCATTGATTGAACCTAGGGCTGTCCTTAGGGCAGTGCAAATGCATATCGGGACGGCACCGTGACGATCGGGCCCCACATTTGACCGTTGCTAAGCGGTTACTTCAAACAAACGGATTAAATAGCACCATAATGCCTCAGTGCACACTTTTTGAATCAGAATGAGCTTTATTGCCAAATATGCATACACATACACGGAATTTGTCTGGGTGACAGAAGCTTCCAGTGCAGAAAACAATACAGCAACAAGACAGATATAATACAACAAAAATAGAATAAAACTAAGTGAATAGAAAATATAAGTATATATAGAAATACATGTTAAACCAAACTATGTGTGTGTGTGTGTGTGTGTGTGTGTGTGTGTGTGTGTGTGTGTGTGTGTGTGTGTGTGTGTGTGTGTGAGCGTGTATTTATCACTTTGTGGGGACCAAATGTCCCCATAAGGATAGTAAAACCCGAAATTTTTGACCTTGTGGGGACATTTTGTCAGTCCCCATGAGGAAAACAGCTTATAAATCATACTAAATTATGTTTTTTGAAAATGTAAAAATGCAGAAAGTTTTCTGTGAGGGTTAGGTTTAGGGGTAGGGTTAGGTTTAGGGGATAGAATATAAAGTTTGTACAGTATAAAAACCATTATGTCTATGGAAAGTCCCCATAAAACATGGAAACACAACATGTGTGTGTGTGTGTGTGTGTGTGTGTGTGTGTGTGTGTGTGTGTGTGTGTGTGTGTTGTGTGCACAAATACAAATCTGTTATATACAAATAGTGCAAGGGAATGTATGGTAGAAGAGGTAGGGAATGTTGGATAAATAGACTAAGTGTATTACACATAATTATTGCTCAATTGGACAGTTTTAAATGTTCATGAGATGGATAGCCTGATGGTTCTGGTGCTCAGTGCTCTGTAGAAACTGTGGCCTGTGGACAAATTGTTTGTTTGCTGTTTACAGAGGCTTTCAGGGACTCTTTTTTGGATACCTTTATACGAAAAAATAATTAACAGCACCTTTAAGCTGGAATAAAGAAAGAACATATACATCAACTTTAACCTGACTGACATTTATTAATAATTGTTGGTTTTGGTTTCCACTGAATGAACAAGTTCAGTTAGCATTTGTCATGGAATTTTTTAGCAATCCTGGATGATTAAGAATCCCCATAGAATCCCAGTAAAGCACAGCACCTGGTTGGGGCCACAATTGCATGTTTAGAGAGTTGGTTCTAATAGAGATCTTTGGCCCCCGGTCCACTGACTTCTATGGACATATTCATGTATAATAAACGTATGTTTAAAAGAAATGTTACTTTAATAAACATTTCAACACAATACTGATGTGTGATATTTTATACTTTTATTCGCAGAAATACTGAAATGCACCAAGTGACACAGAACTATACCATTCTACCCACAGTAGTACCAGTAAAAAGTACCAGTACATGAACTCAATGTAAAATTAGATGAATAAAGTACATTTAAAATTAAATAATACATTAATAAAATTAATACATCATTTAACAACTTTCCCCAAACTTTATGGACTTAATCTTGCATGTGTAAAGATATTTTTGCCAATGGCCTTCTGTAATTAAAATTTGGAAACATGGTGGTGTGTTTTTCTCATAAATTAGATTACTTTTTGAACTTTGATGATAATGGAATTCCACCAAACAAAAACTGCAAATGACTTTACATTTATAAAACCTCCTATGTGGGTTTCAAAAAATCAGCCATTAAGAAGGTATTGCTCCATAACTGACTAATTAACAAGAGCATGTGAATGTTGTGCATATGTACTGTATATATAGTGGCCTAAAAAAGTATTAGTAACATTTAAATGTTTAAGTGACACTTAAAAATTTTATTAAAGAATATCATTGCATTAGATATGAAACGTCAAACCATGTGGCATATGCAAACAAATGTTACTAGAGCTTTTCTCACTTTTTTTTGCAATGAATTTAAGCAAATGGGGTCAAGGTGATTTTAGTTTGGTTTCCCAGCATTTTATATCCAACTGACAACTAGCCCAAATATTATAATTTTTCCCTTTTGATCCTTGGTTCTTCCAAAGGTTTCTTACATCCAGGGACCATTTCCTCGCTACTGTCACTTTTTTCTAAAATGGGAAATGCTGTATGTCTAACTTTGAAAACTAGTGTTTAAGATTATGAAATGTTTTGACATTTCATTTAATCTCATATATTTCCTCTATTACTCTGTCATCCAGGGACTAAAAACAAAAGGTTTAAACTGTATTTTTTCCTTCCAAAGTTCTATAGGCTCCTTTACAATAGCTACAGGTTAGAACGAAATAAAAGAATGGTTAATAACGTTCTTTTTAAAATGACAGTAGTTGCAGCGTTGTCAGATCTCACATGATTGTTTTTTATTTTAAAACAAAAAGTATATATATATATATATATATATATATATATATATATATATATATATATATATATATATATATATATATATCCTTTTTGTTTTAAATAACAATTTATCACAATAGAAAATGTAGCAAGCATACAGAAAGAATGCTACAAACATGAAGTGGTGTAGTTTCAAAAATATAATCCCTTGGCCTTTAGTTTAATGAAAAAATTAACCGGTTATAACGGTTTCCAGCATTTAAAAACTTGTTTTTGTTTATTTTTTGCTAAATATTTCGTTCGTTTTTCGTTTCTTGAACCGCTTTTAGTCCCTGCTTTCATTTATGCCAAGGGAAATTTAAATCATAATTACATTAACTTATTTACATTACCTCACACTTATTGCCTGATACACTTTGCAAGAATCTGTCATTGCTGACGTTCATCTGCTGGTGTCATGGCGGAATCTGCATTGATTCTGCTCAGAAGATTAGAAAACAACGTCAGATGCAACGATTTATTTCGCCATTGTATATACACTGAACCATATCTGCTTCCTCTTGACATGTGACCAGCCAGTCGAGATTCAATAGCTGACTACAGTCACACAGGGAAATGGCTCTGTATGAATATGCTGCGCAATATACTCGATTGTTTGTTTGTGCGTGCGTGCGTGCGTGTCAAACAGGTTCTTTTTTTTTTTTTTTTTTAAGTCCCAAGAAACATGTCTTTAGAAGACTTGAATTATTGTAAAATCTCAGAAAGACATTCTAAAATTCTAAAGCAGGAAGTAGAATCTAGATAAATACAAAAAAAAAAAAAAAAAAAGATCATAATTGATCACTAGGCTATATTGAATTATATGATGACTACTGTTGAAATGCTGTGGTATACAAGTCAATTAACAAACAAACAGCTTTTGTTCTTTGAAATATTTCCGTGTAGGTTATTAAACACGACGATAGAAACAATCCTTCCACATATTCCACGCATGTTTGGAGCCACTGCTGACAATAAATAAGAATAATAGCGGTAAACTTTATGTGAGTGTTCTTAAATTCTCCTGCTATCTTTATTTTTGTTTTTTACGCTGCAGCCATTTTGAGCCGTCTTTTGACCTCAATAATGCGTCTGTCCATCCTCTGATAAAGCGATAGCAAACCTCTGTATGACATTGTACTTCACTATATATATAAAGATGTCAACAGAAAATCAGATTGAAATGAAAACATGAAACAAAACTTACAGTGTAAAGCCCCTCCAAGTGTCCGATGAGAGGACAAAGCGGTCTGAGTAGTAAGCTTCAGGGAAAGTTACATTCTCTCGTGAACTGCTTTCACTTTCAGTATGACTGGATTTTAGCCACACCTAACCTTTTGCATACTAGTACAACAAACACTTTTTCTTCTAATGTAAACACACCTGTTAGTAAAAAGCTCTTAAATACAATCGCATTGTACTATTAAACCTAAAATCTGATTATATAAATAATAAGTAGAATGCCAAGTCACATGCTGTGACTTGTGCAAGTGTCTTGTTTTTTTGTGTGTGGTAGGGGCAAACACAAACACGTAATGCAGCTAAATACATGAACATCTCTTTATGTTTGCCTTATTTTATGTTCATGTCAAGGCCTTACATTAATACAGATGTAATGGATTTGTTATGATTTGAGTGACGCAGGAGAAGGCAGACGGGTGTTTAGGATCCACACGCAGTTTTATTTGGGACTACACAAGGTAAACAAACTCAGGAACAAAAGAAAGGGTCCATGATGGTAAAAAGAAACTAAAACATGAGGTGACATACAAGAGTGAACAGGGAGCGAACATCAGGGGCGTAGCAAGCTTTTCAAAAGTGCAGGGGATGGATGTGGTTTTTAACAATAAAAACGATGAATACAATGACAGAAGGGTACAAAAGGTATAACATACAAGATATAAAAAGCTTCCCATTTAAATGAGTGATACTAGAAAAGTATAAAAACACACTCAGAACACACAGAAAATAAGTCAAAACACAATACACAACAGTAGACTTGCTAAAGAATCAGAAATACTTTAATAATCCCAGGAGGAAATAATTTTTTTTTTACAAACTCCAGATATACAAACAACATATATTATACAAACAACATATTGTATATTAAGAACAATATATATATATATATATATATATATATATATATATATATATATATATATATATATATATATATATATATATAAATGCAGCCAACAACAACAACCGACCAATGAACATATGACCCACTCAAAAAAATTATACGTTGACTTTAATTAACTTTTTTATGTCAACAGGTCCCACATAACTGGGTTACGTTAAACAGACATAATTTGGTCATGCAACTTCAACATCATGGAATTAAGTAATTTTAAGCGACCCAATTAAACTCTGAGCAGAGTGTTAAATGAACACTGAAGCAGTGTTAAAGTTAGTAAAGTGAGATAATTAAGTGAATAATTGAGTGATGATTGGGCATTATTGAAGAAACCTGATGTTAACAAGCAGAATCACTTAAGGAGAAAACCAGAATGTTTAAGTCACCATTATGGTGATCAGTGTTTGTTTTAGTTGGGCTCTTGACCCTCACATCATTAACTTAAGAATTTGTTTGGCTGCTGTATATGAGTTACAAAAGCCAGATGAACAAATAAAAAAGGTGATCTGTTGGTTGTATCATAATCATTATTTCACAATCATTTACTTACTTGCACCCTGAAAAGGGGAGATTTAAAAAAAAAAAAAAAACGCCCACACCAAGCTTTTTCTCTGGTGGTATAATTAATGTAACATTTTACTGTTTTTAAACATAAAATATATTTTCTTTCATAGCTCTTCAAAAGGTATGCAAACAATGTCATCATTTCCCACTTTTTTTCTCCTCAACAGGTACAATCAAACACAACAGGTAAGTATCCACAAAAGTATTCAGCTAATCAACAAACAATGCTCAAAATTTCAAAAATCAATTACACTGGCAATAAACCCACTGCTTATACACTGCTTAACAATGGCAATTTGTCCCTCCTCCTCATCACAGTTAATTTATACATTGCATGCCACATACATAACCGAATTTAGCTAGCTGCTGAACAATATCCCAATTAGCATTAGTCTAAAAAAGGAAATATAATACCGAAAACACTCGACATGTCAACAAAACATAAACAGAACATCTTCCCAAACACATATCAAGCTTATTTAAAAACCTCGAAAGCATAAACACTCAAAGTACCTGGAAAAGGGAGATGCACATAACCATAGCCATAACCATAAGTTCCCGCCACCTCAGCACAAGCTAACCGATAAATCTAACACACCAAGAGAGGCGGGACTTAAGGTAGAACAGCCAATCATCAGCCGGTCACACTCAAAGCCGGTGTCATGTTTGAGAGGGAGGGGGAGAGGAGGCAGCCGCAGCGAGCGCAGACACAGAGCGGCCAGAGACATGGAGGAGCGGCTGTAGTAAGGCGTTTGTGCAAAACTGCGGCAAAATTGCAGAAAAGGTGTGGGTGTTGAACCCTCTCATCGTTAAAAGTGTGGGTGTTAAAACACCCACATCCCCCACGGGTGCAACGCCCCTGGCGAACATCCACAAAGGGCGGGGATAACCTCGAATGAACAGACAACAGGCAAACATAAACAGCAGGGTTATCCCGAACAAACCAGGGTTATCCTCAAGCGGACCAGCGAACAAGAACGGAGAACACATGAGAGCTTTAGTAAGGTAAGGACGAACATGCAACGTCAACGAACGACAAAGGGAAGGGGAAGCAGCGGGGTTTAAATAAAGAGGTGAAGCTGAAGGAGGCGAGGGCGGAGAAGGCTCCGAAGGCGGAGCCAAGGGAAGTTCAGGAGGCGGAGCCGAAGGAGGCTTCGGAGGGCGAGTCGTGGTTGTCGGAACCGTAGAAGGTTCTGTAGGCAGGGCCGAGGGAGGCTCAGGAGGTGGAGCTGAAGGAGGTGGCGCCGTAGGATGCTCTAGAGGTGGAGCCGTAGGAGGCTCGGGAGGCAGAGCAGTGGAAGGCTCAGGAGGCTCTGGAGGCGGAGCCGTAGGAGGCTTGAGAGGCTCTGGGGGCGGAGCCGTAGGAGGCTCGGGAGGCGGAGCCTTGGAAGGCTCGGGAGGCGGAGCCGTAGGAGGCTCGGGAGTCTCTAGGAGAAGAGCCGTAGGAGGCTCGGGGGGAGGAGCCCTGGGTGGCTCGGAAGGCGGAGCCGTAGGAGGCTCGGGAGTCTCTGGGAGAAGAGCCATAGGAGGCTCGGGGGGCGGAGCCCTGGGTGGCTCGAGAGGCGGAGCCCTGGAAGGCTCGGGAGGCAGAGCCCTGGGAGGCTCAGGAGGCGGAGCCCTGGTAGGCTCGGGAGGCGGAGCCCTGGGAGGCTCGGGAGACTCAAGAGGCGGAGCCCTGGAAGGCTCGAGCGGTGGAGCCCTGGAAGGCTCGAGCGGCGGAGCCCTGGAAGGCTCGAGAGACTTGAGAGGCGGAGCCCTGGGAGGCTCGAGAGGCGGAGCCCTGGAAGACTCGAGAGACTGGAGAGGCGGAGCCCTGGGAGGCTCGAGAGGCGCTGACTCTTGGACGGTCATGGCTACTGGCACTGGCTCTTGGACGGTCATGGCTACTGGCGCTGGCTCTTGGACGGCCGAGGCTACTGGTGCTGGCTCTTGGACAGCCGAGGCTACTGGTGCTGGCTCTTGGACGGCCGAGGCTACAGGCGCTGGCTCACCGACGGCTGGGGCGACAGGCGCTGGCTCACTGACATCGGGGGCTAATGGCTCTGGCTGGTTGACCGGGGCTGACGAGGGCTCGGGCTGGTTGACCGTGGCTGCCGAGGGCTCAGGCTCGTTGACCGTGGCTGCCGAGGGCTCAGGCTCGTTGACCGTGGCTGCTGAGGGCTCAGGCTCGTTGACCGGGGCAGGCGCGGGCTCTGGCTCGCAGACCGGCGGATGCCCGTCTTCTCTTCCTCCGGCGGGCCGATGAAGTGGTCCGCGTGGGTTCTTGGAAGGCGACTGGCACGGGGGTTTGCTCGCTGACAGGTGGGGCTGGCGTGGCAGGGAGCACCAGGGATGGCTGGAGAGTCTCCGCTGTGGGTGGTGAGGTAGGGTCCTCCTTGGAAACGCCCACAGTAAACGGAGAGCCGCACAACAGTAGGGTCGCCTCCAGGAGGTCACTGAGGGTCCAGCCGCGCGTCGCCTGAGGCAACCGCTCCTTCAGCGAAGGGTTCACGTTATCCCAGAAGAAAACCACCAAGGCAGAGTCCGGGAAGTCGGAGAGGCTTGCCAGAGCCAGGAAGTCTTGGATGTGGTCTTCTATGGGACGGCCCCCTGTCGCAAACAGAGCAGCCGGTAGTTTGCCCGTAAAACTGCTGGATCCATTGTGGGTCGTTCGTTCTGTTATGATTTGTGGGGTATACTTTTCTTAAGAAACTCACTTTATCATAATTCTTTATCATTACTATCTTAAGATATAGCATTTCCTTGTGAAAATTAATTACATTTTGTATTACTTTTCTTAATCATTGCGCAAAGTCAAACATAAGTTCTCAATCTTTCAATATATTTTAGATTAATTCAGACAAACCCTTTTATAAATCTAACAGAATGCTTGTGTCTCTTGCTGATACCATTTAACATGTGTTCCATTGAGATTTTTATGATTTATCACTAACAAAGCCTTTTTTGGTCACAATTCTGAATGTTACACCAAATGATATAGTGTCATAGGATGAACCACACTACACTACAATTTGTCAATGCAAAAAAGAACCATATTTCTAGTGAGGAACACACTAATAAAGAATAGTATCACAAGTAATTGTTTTTAGTTAAGTCTGTTGAATATGAACTACTGGTAAGTATTGATTATTCACAACTACCCCTAAGTAAATCAGTCATGCAAACAAGGTTAGGTTATTTGAGTGAGATTATTTTTGCTTTCATAAACATTCATTTAAAACATTAATTTAATACAGGGCACAAGTTCATTTTAGTAAATGATGTATAAAACAACTGAATATCACATGTTAATTATATCTTTCTTGCCATGTCAGCTGAAGTTTTTGTGTACAGTCAGGTCCATAAATATTGGGACATCGACACAATTCTAATCTTTTTGGCTATATACACCACCACAATAGATTTGAAATGAAACGAACAAGATATGCTTTAACTGCAGACTTTCAGCTTAAATTTGAGGGTATTTACATCCAAATCAGGTGAACGGTGTAGGAATTACAACAGTTTGTATATGTACCTCCCATTTTTTAAGGAACCAAAAGTAATGGGACAGATTAACAATCATAAATCAAACTTTCACTTTTTAATACTTGGTTGCAAATCCTTTGCAGTCAATGTACAGCCTGAAGTCTGGAACGCATAGACATCACCAGATGAGGGCTCAGACCCCTAGTGTCGGAGAAGCGACACTAGGGGTTTCTCTTGAGCGCTGATATTCACCTCTGACCTATTGAAAAGGGCCAATGAGAGTTGGCAGTCAGTATTTGCATACCCCGCCCCTGCATACGGGTATTTAAGCGGGGAAAATACGGAAGTTTAGTCAGAAAATTTCTTCGGAGCCGATGGTCTGTTTGCAGTCTGCTGCGAGAATACTCACCCTGAACGTTCCTGTATCTCTGACGATCTGCTTGCTGTTGGATTTGAAGGCGCACAACAGCGGCTTTCTCTGTACTTTGCATGGCGTGCATTGTTACCCCTGAGAGCTTCGACAGCGCAGACACACACACACACACACACTGTGTATTAAAACAAATTTCTCTAAAAGAGCAAACACAGCGGCGTTGAACGTCCTTTTAAGGACGCGTCTTTTTCAAGATGCCTTTCCGCCCCTGTGTCGTTCCTGGATGCGGTAGAAGTCTCTCCGCTTCAGACGGCCACAGGCGCTGTCTCGTGTGTTTGGGCTGCGATCACACCGAGGCGGAGTTTGTGGATGGTTCATGTTCGCACTGCGAGAACATGACCATGACCACGTTGCGGTCGCGGCTTGCTTTCAATAGAAAGCAAGCCACCCCAGCCGCACCCCGCATTGCTCCTTCTTCCCACGGGATTGAGGGCGATCGCGGTTGGCGCTGAGGGCGATTTGAGGCGGCAGCGGGTGCGGTTTCGCCGGGTAGCCCCCTGCGAACCTCCCGTTCCCGACACGCTCGCTGGTCCCGTCAAGCTCAGGGCGATAGCGGCTCGCCTCACGGCCTGGCCATCTATCCTCCCGAGTCCGAAGCAGATGAGCTCGCCGCTGCATCGGAGAGTGCGGTGTCTGATGCCGAAGACTCCCCTGGACTGCCACCTTCGGACCAGCAGGCCCAGGCTGAGGCCGACACTCAGATGTCCGACATGCTTTCCCGGGCCGCCGTGAGCGTGGGGTTGGATTGGAACCCTCCGTCCTCCCCACAGCCTTCACGGTTGGATGATTGGTTCCTGGGGGCAGCGCGCCGTTCGCAGCCTCGCATCCCCCCGGTCCCGTTTTTCCCGGAGGAGCATGATGAGCTGACGTCTACGTGGAGAGCCCGCTCTTCGGCTCATCTAGGTGCCACCCACTCCACTCTCTCCACCCTCGGCGGAGAGCGCCACGGATACGTGGCGATTCCCCAGGTCGATAGGGCAGTTGCGCACCATCTATGCCCCGGTAGCCCTACCTCCTGGTGCGGTCGCCCCGTACTCCCATCCAAGCCCTGTAGGACAACATCCTCGCTCAACGCGAGAGCCTACAGTGTGGCTGGACGCGCTGCCTCCGCCCGGCATGCGATGGCCCTCCAGCAAGTCCACCAGGCCAAAGCTCTCAGAAGCATGCACGGGGGTGGACCTGATCCTGATGTGCTGCAGGAACTGCGCTCAGCGACCAACCTCGCCCTGAGAGCGACGAAGGCTACAGCGCAGGCACTCGGACAGACGATGGCCACCCTAGTGGTCCAGGAACGCCATCTTTGGCTCAATCTGGTCGAGATGCGTGAGGCCGACAAGAACCGCTTCCTGGACGCACCTGTCTCCCAGATTGGCCTTTTCGGCAACACTGTCGAGGACTTCGCCCAACAGTTCTCCGCGGTGAAGAAGCAGATGGAGGCCATCTCCCATATCATGCCCCGCCGCACACCTGCCGCTACGGGCCCTGCCCCGTCTGCCCGCCGAGGGCGTCCCCCTGCAAAGAAACCAGCTCCTGCTCCGCCTCAACCCGGGCCCAGCTCTCAGCCCCAGCGTCGAGCACCCCGCAGGCGGCGCACGCCCCCTGTCTCATGAACCCCCTCTAGGACCCGGAAGGCTCCCAAGCGTTCCTGAGACAGCCGACCCAAAGCCCAAGACGTTAGCTCCAGAGGTGGTAAGACCGCTCCGTCCCCCGGTAGAGGGCCGGGAGGAGAATCCTTTGTTTTTTCATTTGCCACACCCCCTGACGGGGGCTGTGGTACCCACATTCTCAATAAAAGAGCTATTTCCTTTGCCTCTGGGTCACCTGGCCCGCAAATGCCGTTCTCACGGCAATCTGCTTTCAGATTACGACAGTCCCGGTACACCGGACGTGGCGATCCCGCCTTCCTACGACTGCCCCCCGGCCGGCCGGTTCAGACGAGTCCAGAGGACGCCAGCAGACCTCCTCCTCAGTCACGAACCCGCCACCTGCCGGGTGCGCGGAGCAAGGTAAGTGCTTTGAGTCTATTCTCAGCACCCCAGCCTCAGGCCGCAACGAAGCCGCCCAACGCTGCATTACACGGCGAGCATGCCAGATCCCTGCGCACGGAAATTGCGACCCTCTTAGCCAAGGGCGCGGTAGAGCCTGTCCCTCCAACCGAAATGAGGAAGGGTTTCTACAGCCCTTACTTCATTGTACCCAAGAAAGGCGGCGGCTTACGACCAATCCTGGACCTGCGAGTTTTCAATCGGGCCTTGTTAAAACTCCCATTCAAAATGCTCACGCAGAGAAATATTCTGGCTGGCATTCAGCATCTAGATTGGTTCGCAGCGGTAGACCTGAAGGACGCGTACTTCCACGTCTCAATTCTGCCACGACACCGACCCTTCTTACGGTTCGCGTTCGACGGCCAGGCGTTTCAGTACAAAGTCCTCCCCTTCGGCCTGTCTCTGTCCCCTCGCGTCTTCACGAAGGTCGCAGAGGCGGCTCTTGCCCCGCTACGAGTAGCCGGCATCCGCATTCTCAACTACCTCGACGACTGGCTTATCCTAGCACACTCTCGAGAGTTACTATGCACACACAGGCCAGGTGCTCCGGCAACTCAGCCGCTTGGGGCTTCAGGTCAACTGGGAAAAGAGCAAGCTCACTCCGGTTCAGAGCATCTCGCTTCCTTCAAGCCAGGCACAGTGGTCCCTCTAAAACTTTTCCAGAGGCTCCTGGGGCATATGGCGTCCTCTGCGGCAGTCGCGCCGCTGGGGTTGATGCATATGAGACCACTCCAGCACTGGCTCCAGACTCGAGTCCCGAGACAAGCATGGCACCACGGCACGCATCGGGTAAGGATCACCCCCGCCTGCCTCAAAACACTCCGACCCTGGACAGACCTCTGCTTTTTACGGGCAGGAGTGCCCCTGCAGCAGGTGTCCCGACGCGTTCTGGTCACAACCGACGCCTCCTGGTCCGGGTGGGGTGCCGTGTGCAGCGGGCACGCAGCAGCGGGCCATTGGAAAGGGGCCCCGCTGCGTTGGCACATCAACTGCCTGGAGTTGCTGACCGTCCTTCTCGCCCTCAGGAAGTTCCTCCCGTTAGTTCGGGACAAACACGTCCTCGTGAGATTGGACAGCACCACAGTGGTGGCGTACATAAATCGCCAAGGCGGCGTACACTCCCGCCACATGTCACAACTCGCCCGCCGTCTCCTCCTATGGAGCCAGCAGCGACTCAGGTCAACGTCGTAGCGGACGCGCTATCACGACAACGCCTGCCCGGCGGGGAGTGGAGGCTTCACCCCCAGGCGGTCCAGCTGATTTGGGAACAGTTTGGCAAGGCCCAGGTAGACCTGTTTGCCTCCCAGGAAACCTCCCACTGCCCGCTCTGGTACTCCCTAACAGAGGCTCCCCTTGGGACAGACGCGCTGGCACACAGCTGGCCCTCGGGGCTGCGCAAGTACGCATTCCCCCAGTGAGCCTTCTTGTACCAGTGCTGTGCAAGGTCAGGGAGGACGAGGAGCGAGTCACGTTAGTGGCCCCCTACTGGCCCACTCGGACTTGGTTCTCGGAACTCAGACTTCTCGCGACAGCTCCTCCCTGGCGAATTCCCCTGAGAAAGTGACAGTGGGTAGATTGAGGACCCGCACCCGCGCCCAGACCTCTGTAACCTCCACGTCTGGTCCCTGGACGGGATGCGGAAGAGCTAGCCGGCATACCGGCGACCGTTGTGAATACAATTAACCAAGCCAGAGCCCCCTCTACCAGGCACCTTTACGCCCTAAAGTGGCGCTTGTTCGCAGATTGGTGCTCCTACCAAACTGAAGACCCGCAGAGATGCGCGATTAGGTCAGTGCTCCTGTTCCTACAGGAGAGGCTGGACAGGAGGCTGTCCCCGTCCACCCTCAAGGTGTATGTTGCCGCCATTGCCAGATGGTTGAATCTCTCCCGGCCAGGCCTAGTTCCCTCCTGGGATCTCTCGGTAGTCTTGGCAGGACTCCAGAGACCCCCCTTCGAGCCGCTTGAATCAATTGGACTCAGGGCCCTCTCTCTTAAGACGGCCCTGCTGATCGCGCTCGCCTCTATCAAGAGGGTCGGGGACCTGCAAGCGTTCTCTGTCAGCGACACTTGCCTGGAGTTCGGTCTGGCAGATACATCTGTGATCCTAAGACCGCGAACGGGCTATGTGCCCAAGGTTCCTACCACATCATTCTGAGATCAGGTAGTGAACCTGCAAGCGCTGCCCTGGGAGGAGGCAGACCCAGCCCTTTCGTTGCTATGTCCAGTGCGCGCCCTGCGCATTTACCTGGACCGCACACAGAGCACCAGACGCTCTGAGCAGCTCTTTGTCTGCTTTGGGGGACGGCAGAAAGGGAATGCCGTCTCCAAACAGAGGCTCGCCCACTGGGTTGTCGACGCCATCACACTGGCTTATCACACCCAGGCCGTGCCCCTATCCTTGCGGGTCCGAGCTCACTCAACAAGGGGTGTTGCGTCCTCATGGGCACTGGCCAAGGGCACCTCCCTAGCAGACATCTGTAGAGCCGCGGGTTGGGCAACACCCAACACCTTCGCGAGGTTTTACAACCTCCGCGTTGTGTCGGTTGCATCTCGTGTTTTGTCAGGTCCGAGCCCGTAGAGTCGGGACCCTGGTCGACCCAGGGTCCTCGACCCAACTCAGCCCTCCGGGTCCGCGGTTCAGCGGAGGAACTCGCCGACCCAAGCCACTGCGGGTACCCTGATGGCTACCCTGTACTGGTATATGTGCTCCACAGGTAAGGCCTCCTGCTCGGACTCCCCCTGTGTGTATTTCCACGGTTCTGTCCCCTTACGAGCGGACCCCCGTGTCTCCCTTAGGCAGTTACAGCTGCCCCGGTCGCCGTGCTGTAGCAACTCCCCCCTTTCGAGGCTGGATCTACCACCGCACCATACTTTCCACACGAGCCCTAAGACGGCCATGTGACGTGTCTACCACTTTTCCTCCCCAAGAAAAAGGGCAGGTGTGGTCTCCGCGAGGGTCTGGGTAAGACCCCTTCCCTATATGCGTGTAAGGGCCCCGGCCGTGATTGCTCTATCGCGAGAAACATAGAGAGAAAAGAGGCCCAGCCAGGCTGGCCCGTTCCCATGTTGGCAAACATCGCCTTGTTCCCCTCTCAGGGTAACTAGAAGGATCCCGATGTTCATATGGGGCATTGGGGAAGGATGCGTGCAGCCGGGTACAGACGATGCGTGGCACTGGATGAATCCCTGCCCGCCTCTGTATCGGCAGTTCACATACACGGTTCAGCACATGGCAAGATTGGAATGGGTCCCCTAGTGTTGCTTCTCCGACACAACGTGGAGAGAGCGACAGAAGGGGAACGTTTGGTTACGTATGTAACCTCCGTTCCCCGAGGGAGGGAACGACACGTTGTGTCTTTCCTCCGCCATGTTGTTGAACCGAGCCACTGTTGTAGCCGGACCATTTCCGGCTCCTCAGAAAAATCCTGACTAAACTTCCGTATTTGCCCCGCTTAAATACCCATATGCGGGGGCGGGGTATGCAAATACTGACTGCCAACTCTCATTGGCCCTTTTCAATAGGTCAGAGGTGAATATCGGCACTCAAGAGAGACCCCTAGTGTCGCTTCTCCGACACAACGTGTCGTTCCCTCCCTCGGGGAACGGAGGTTACATACGTAACCAAATGTTCTTTTTTGCATTGACAAATTGTAGTGTGGTGTGGTTCATCCTGACACTATATCATTTGGTGTAACATTCAGAATTGTGACCAAAAAAAGGCTTTGTTAGTGATAAATCATAAAAATCTCAATGGAACACGTTAAATGGTATCAGCAAGAGACACAAGAAGAGGTCAGCTAAAATAAGAAAATGAATAAAACCCGGATTAGCAAGGGCATTTGTAAAGCCAAACATTTGGGAAACTTCAACAATTCAGCAAAGTAATGAAAGGTATAAGAGGAAAATAACACACAAACAATGTCTTAAACATAGAATAACTCAGACTATGCATGAACCATCAGGCCCTAACCGCCTTAAGGAAGCTGCTGACATAAAATATAAAAAAACATGTTTTTTAACTGAATAAATGATCTTGAGAAGTGCATTGGCAAATTTGGTCAGCTTTAAAACAGTATTTTCTTGCCATTAGGACAGTGAACATATTTTGTAGTATGACCACATAAGTAATTGAGCTGAAATTCAGAATTCTAAGCATAACATTGTGCACTGCACTCTACTAGATTTATAAGCACAGATGGAAATCAATACAAAGAATCACATGCTATTTTATGATATTGATTGTCACGGAACATATGGGATATAATTAATAAATAAGTTATTCCTGTTGCTCATGGAATACCTGATCTACACTTAAACATGACTCCAATAAGAGTTTCAGTTACATTTAATAAATGTTAAAACTTTGCAGACATACAGTGAATATGTTTTCTATTGATATAATACCATTTATAATCTATACACTGAAAAAAGAAATGTGCTGCACGGCTGCACATGAATCAAAAATCATTAACATATTTTTTCCTTTTTTTTAGCTGGTAAATTCTTTGTCAGAAAACACAATTTGTTCACGTAATTTAAACATAATGGATTAATGTTATTTTGAAATTACCAAATTAAGTAGACTTTAAATTTATTTTGTGTATTTAACATGATTCTTTTCTTCAGTTTGACATATTTTTGTTTCTCATTAATGCTTAATGTTGTAATGTTATGCTAGTTTGTTAATTTCAAAATGTATTTGGATATAATAGCATGCTAAATGCTAAGTAGAAATTGCTCCTTTATTAAAGCAACATACAGCATGTTTTACTTTAAGTGTGCACGTCCTCAATCTAAGCAAAAGCTCCACGTTTCACCTCAATGTTAACCCACTGTCACAGAATCGGTTCTCTATCACAAAATAACAGTAAACAATTTTAAGTCTTTCCCTTTTTTCATCTTGCCAAAAATGCATAAAATAACATTTAATTTTAAAGGTTTTATTCTCTGCATCAAGTTCCATGCAAAGCATACTGGGAACTTCATCTGCCAACAGTGCAGCTTGTTCTGGCAGCGTTTGATAGCATCACTCATTTTAGGTGAGCGTTTGTAACATCCTAAGAAAAATACTGTAAGTGGCCATACTGCTACACTACTGTCCCTGGCCAGTTTCAGTTATGCTAACAAAAACCCTTCATGTAGTCCCAGCACAAATGGATTAAGTAAACTTCCAATCAAAAAAATTAAGAATTGTGTTGCATTAGCTCATTTTAATAAAGTCAATTTAACAAACAGCAAAAAAAAAAAATTGAACATACCTATTTGGTTCAGAATTTACCAACATAATGTAATCTAGTAGAGTGCACATTTTAGAAAATGTTATTAATCAAAAGCAAAGAAACCAAGTTTAGAAGAGAAAACACAATTTTGCTGTGTCAATTGAACAACATGTGTTTCCCCCTTTTTTTCAGTATATTAATCTGTAACTCACTTAATAATTTGTAAGTCTAAGCAGGACTAAAAACCTGATATTAAAATTGAACCATAACAGTTAAACCACAACGTTGCAAAATCTTTAAGATTGATACATACACTATACACAATGTTAAACTTTAAGGATACAGAATTGCTGCATACAATTACAATCCAAATTGTTTAAACTTTTTCCTAATTACTAAATTACTGCAACACACACACACACACACACACACACACACACACACACACACACACATATATATATATCTGACAGTTTAAATTGTTGTCAAAGGGTGGTTAAGCATCTAATAAAAGTACTAAAACAAAAGTGCCATGTTTCCCAAAAGAGTGCTGCCACTCTTTTCGAGACATTATTTTTCCAGGACATTTTACATAACCAAACAGTATAAATGATTGGACAGCATGGACATTATTCTAAGCATCTCCTTTAAAGTCAAACAACTTTGGAATGGCATGAGTAAATGATGACAGAATTTTAATTTTTAGAGGAAACAATTTTTTTATAGTGCACAATTGTTTATCTGTAGTTAACATCAACTATCTTCTTCTTTTGACTGCTCCTATAAGGGGGTCGCCACAGCAGATGATCCGCATATTTGACTTGGCACGTTTTACACTGGATGCGCTTCCTGACACAACCCCCAGTAGCTGCCGGACTCTCACTCACGCCTACGGGGCAATTTAGAGTCTCCAATTCACTTGCATGTTTTTGGACTTGTGGGGGAAAGCAGAGCACCCAGAGGAAACCCACACTAACACACTAAGGGAGTACATACAAAGTACACACAGAAAGAGCCAGTTGAGCCAGAAGGTGAAAGTGCTAACCACTGAGCCACAGTGCCACCCCAGTTAACAGCAACCATGCTGGGATAAAATAATTATGTATTTGTTATGCAGTGTGTGTAATATCAATACTTCAGTAATAATAATAATAAAACTTTATTTTATATAGCGCCTTTAAAAGTTGCATCTCAAAGCGCTTTACAAGAGAAAAATGGAAATACATTAATACAAGAAAACATGCAATTAAAAACATTTTAAAATAATACAATAATAAATCACATAATCACAGAAAAGCAACCCTAAAAAAGTGAGTTTTAAAAGAAGATTTAAAAAGATTCAGCCTGTCTAACCTCAGAGGGAAGAGAATTCCACAGTTTTGGAGCAAAAGAAGAGAACGCCCTGTCACCCATAAAATGTAGACGAGAAGAAGGAACAGTTAAAAAAATTGATTCGGAGGAGCGGAGATCACGCTTTGGAGTGTAAGGGGTTAAAAGTTAAACCATGCAAAGCCTTGTAGGTAATCATGAGAATTTTAAAGACTACACGAAACCTGAAGCCTTTTGGGTCAATCTGCAGCCCCCAGCAGAGGCAAAACAATACAATTTCACAAGACTACACTTTAAACAAACCTCACATACAAATTATTATTATTATTATTATTATTACAGTCATTATTGGCAAAACAATCACAAAATGAAGTTGACAGTATCTGTTATAGTGTCTTTGTAGCTTCACTTTAGTTTTAGTGAAATAATGGCAGTCATTGGGCCTAAGTATGCAAAGTATGAATCAGGGCTTAGTGTCCTTTTCATCCTCCATTAGTGGAAGCTTCAAGACTGAGGGGGAAAAATAATACAAAACATTAAAGTATATAACTAAATTTCAGTCATGTAACTGAACATATGAACTATTTTAAACAAATATTACTGTACCAGTTGATATGCTATTTTTTTTACCCAAAAATTAAAATTCTCTCATCATTTACTCACCCTCATGCCATCCCAAATGTGTATGACTCTTTCTTCAGTGAAACACAATTTGTTTTTTAGAAGAATATCTCAGTTCTGAGGTCATTTCAATACAAGTGAACGGTGACCAGACCGTTGTAGCCATTAAAAGTAAACATAAAAGTAATCCATATGACTCCACTGGTGAAATACATGTTTTCAGAAGCGAAACGATAGGTGTGGGTGAGAAACAGATAAAAATGTAAGTCCTTTTTTACTCTAAATCTCCACTTTCACTTTCAGATGTGAAAGTGAAACTAAACAGGCACCACATGTGACTTTCAGATGTGAAAGTGGAGATTTAGAGTTAAAAAAGGACTCAAAGGATTTTGTGGATTTAACCACTGGAGTCATATGGATTACTTTTATTTATGTCATTTTTGGAGCAACAAAGATACAAAGAAGAAAGAAAGTCATACACATCTGGGATGACATGAGGGTAATAAATGATGAGAGAATTTGAATTATTGGGTGAAACAATATCCCTTTAACATGAGCAAAAATGTTACCTGATTCTAAACAGTGCCATGTTCCTTATCAGTTTCAGCAGCATGTCCTGAGTGATAACCTACTTAAAACACAAAATGAAAATTAAATAAATAATAATAATTATCGATTGCTTGATAATTTAAGAACAAATACATCTATTATTATCTTACAGTCTACAGTATGTCTAAATATCTGTATCTCTCTCTGTAATTCAGTGTTAACATCTGGCCGGAAAAGTGGAAAGTTAAAAAAAAAAATCCTGATCCCTAAAGTAAAACAATTTCCCACAAAACTATTCCAAGCAGCAACATTTCCAATCTGTTCATAAATGGTTACATCTTTGGAGAAAAATGTAAAAAGCCTGTTGTTTCACAGAAATCATTCCTACATTTGTTCAAGCCACTAAAATGGTGACAGTGGTTTTAATTAACTAGAGTTGATTAAATTCCTTTAGAATCAAAATCAGTATCAAGAAAGGATTTAGTAGCCAAGTGTGCTTGCTTGAACAATTTGTCTTTGTTAAAAGGTTTAGTACTTGCATAGTTTTCATGTCTTGATGTTCAAAAGGACAAAATAAAATGGTGACCAGTTACAGGACATATTATTAAAAAAAAATCCTATGTTTTAACCTAAAATCTTGATGTTACATAAAAAAGTTAATGGATATGTTATATGTAAACTACCCATGCACAGAGGTTACAGCAAATGTTAAGATAGAGTATACTCACGCTGATGACCTCTTCTTCTGCAGATCAACAAAGCAAGAAGGAGACCAGCAATAAGTGAACCAATAACCATCATGCCAGCAACAATGTTTGTTGTTTTAGATCCCAAAGGCACCTTTTCAAATTCCTCTGGAGAAACAAATATTTAAACATAAATATACTTTACATCAAAGTTAACTGTCAATAACACTTGTTCAAAATATCTTCAGTACAAAGAGCATGCCTTTCCAGGTGTAGAGATCTGCTGATTGTTGGTAACATGAGATAGCTCTTGTTGATTGTTGATATGGAGCAGATCACAAGGCAATATTGGTGATGTATTGCACCATAATTACATAAGCAAAAAATAAAGAAGCTTCTCAATGTAAAATGGCCTGCACTTTTGTTTGCAATTCTCAACACAATTTATCAGTATATGTTGTCAGTTAAAAAATGTCAACCAGTTTTATACCATTATGTAGGCTATATATTATTCTAACAATGCTACTGTCAGTCTGACAATGCCCTTGAGTGTAATGACAAATTTGTGGAGATTATAACAAATATGTTACAAAGAAGATGGAAACTTAAAAGGACCAACTAAATTGCACAACCTGATACCTGGATTCTGGATTATCTTGAATAATCACTCAGCTAACTGAAAGAAAGCAAACAGAAAAACAAGTTTAATTACGTTTGAGCATGATCTGAAATGTCCTCTCTCCTTCCTGGAAATATTTGCTGTTGAGGACAACACATCTAAATGGCGCCAGACTGGAGTCAATAGACTTGAATGTCAGTTTGCTGGATAAAGCCACAGATTTTGAGCCATTTTTGTCCTTGATGGCTTTTGTCAGAATTGAATTAATGGTCCAATTTGTTCCAGATTGGTCAAACCAATGAATGGTTCCTGCTGGGTAGCCGTCAGTAGCATTGCAGTAAAGGTCAACAGGTCCTCCATCTGTGATATTTTCAGGCAATGAACTAGTGATGGGATCTTTGTACTTGGCTTTTTGGAGAGAAAAACAAAAAACTATGCATGTAAGTACTGAGGAAAATAGAGAGCATTATGTAAATCTGAAACTAAAATGTCTGTTTCAGTCAGGCAAAAAAGAAATGGTTGACATTTGTGTTATGTTAGTTTGTGAATAGTGAATAAAACTGAAACAGAAAGGGACTATAAAATGGAATATTTTCAATTTACAGAAATGACAAAAGATCAGTGTTTGTTTCATGAATATTAATTCCCATTGTACAATATATGAGTCTGTGTGCTGATGTCTATTGGTAAAAAAAATATTAATGAATCACTTTCACCTGTGACACTGATGCTAAGTTTTGCTGTTTTTTCACCAATGTTTGTTGCAACATAGTACTCATATTCACCCTCATCAGAAAACATTGTGTCAGAGAGTTGCAGTGATAGATCCTTTTCTTGGTTTACTAGACTAAAGCGTGGGTCTCCTGATGGTGTTTTTTTAATTAGATGTTGAAAAACTGGCTTATCCTGCTTCACATTTGTCAAGGCAACTCCAACAACATCGATATCACCACTGTATTTGATATGGCATTTGATAACTGTGGTCTGACCAACAATTCCAACTGTAGACTGACATTCCAATTTCCACAAAGCTGTAAAAAATGGTAACAAGGTACAAACATTTTAAATGTATTCTTTAATGCAAACAGGATATAAACATAATATAAACTATAATGTGAGTACTTTTTCTACTCTCAAAATAAAAAAAGCAAATGCAATCAATTACTGTATATTAAAGCATGTACCTTCACTGGGCTTCACAGTAGGGATGAAGGGACAAACTACAGCAAGGACCACAACCATCACTGAAGCCATGTTTATCTTGAGAGATAAAAAGTGAAGAAGAGAGTTTACAATTAAGAAAATTGTGTTAGTCGATTAAAAAGAAAAACACAATACACACACACACACACACACATATATATATATGTATATATGAATACTCGTGTAATTGAATCACTACACTTGGTTTGTTGGCTATAACAGTGGAAAGAGTACGGAGAATGCTCTTGAATTATTCTTTAGTAGCTTGTTCTAAAATATGTTAAGCTAGAATAGGTAAGTGGTACCTTCCCATTCAAAACTCGCAACAATGTTGAGTTGGGCTAATAATTTCCCCATCATTTTTTATGGTGTATGGTATTCTTGTGCCTAGATATGGCAGGGGCCCAACACAATCAGACTTTACACTGCCCCAAATATAAAAAAAGATCCCACCCCCCTGGCCATTCAAGTATTAAGGGCCACGTTCACAATGCAGCTACTGTAAATTTGGTTGTCAATTTACCTTTCAGTGCATAATCCTGTTCTGTACACACAGGCCGAGTTCACACAGCAGCAGAATATGGTTGTAGACATGTTTTGAGTGCTTAATACGGTTGGGTTCAAACACAGGATGGTTATTATGTGTGTGAAAACTGTATTCTATAACCAAACTGACACCTGATTTTCGGGTCTCAGAGCTGCATTCTCTGCAAACCTGTTGCTGTGTGAACGGAACCGCACTGGACAAACTAGTTGTCTATCATGTCGTATAATGTGAAAGCCACTCTGCACTGTACACTAACGTGTCTCGTGTTAATCATGGGAGTTTTGTTAACTCACAGAGAAGGAGATATTATCTGCATGTCATCCGAAGGTCTAACCACTGTTGCCAACTTAGTGACTTTCCCGCTAGATTTAGCAACTTTTTGAGCCCCCTTAGCGAGTAAAGAGCCATCTGGCAACTAGATAATTTTAGCGACTTTTGTAGTGTGCTTTAGTGACATTAGTCCACATATGGTGACAGAAAAAAATCAGCTCTATCATGAATGATGTCTAATTTTTCTCAGTGTTCTAGCGCCCACTACGTTTCAAGAAATGCAACTGACCTCCACTTACGTGCAAACCGATGTTCTATAAATCGAATTATTCAAGATAAAAATAGCTTTATTGGCATGGTAAATGAAAAGCTTTACATGGCCAAAGCATAGTGACATTAAATATACATACATACACATTTACACTGACAAGTGAAATGACTGACAAGCTTTCATGTTGTTGGTATTTGTTGTGACAATCTCAACCTCAATTCATGTGCTTGCTCTCTGTTTAGAGAGGAAAAGTCACCCTCCAGCAATAGAAGAGCATTGAAAATGTATCTAGCAGGGCGAAAGAGATAATGGATATAAACCCCTGATCTATAATAAAGTATAGAGATAAATGATATGAGCAGATGAGGTGCCACTGTCAAAAATCATTGTGACCCCATAACACTGGCACAAGTAATAAACAGTAATGGTTCAGCATCACACAAACCATATGTTTCAAAGTAAGACATATTTCTTATTATCTCCAAAACAGCTAAATGAAAGGCATTATTAGGCATCTAGATATACAGTTGAAGACAGAAGTTTACATAAACTCAGGTTGAAGTCATTTAAAATCCTTTTTTAACCACTCCACAGATTTCATATTAGCAAACTATAGTTTTGTTAAATCATTTAGGATATCTGCTTTGTGCATGACACATGTAATTTTTCCAACAATTGTTTACAGGCAGAATATTTCACAATTCCAGTGGGTCAGAAGTTTACATACACTAAGTTAATTGTACTTCCCCTTCCGTCGCTCTCTCCACGTTGTGTCAGAGAAGCGACACTAGGGGTCTCTCTTGAGCGCCGATATTCACCTCTGAACTATGAAAAAAGGCCAATGAGAGTTGGCAACCAGTATTTGCATGTCCCGCCCCCGGACATACGGGTATTTAAGCAGCGCAAATATGCTACGTATACACACCGAGTTCCTGCTATCCCTCTGCTGCATGCTGTTGGATTCTACGGCGCACAACAGTGGCTTTCTCCTGTTGCACGGCTGTGCACTTCCTGCCCCTGGGCGCTTCGACAGTGCAGATTAAAGAACTCATAAAGAACTTTTTTCATAAAAGAATGATTTTATTTAAAAGAGTAATTTCCTCTAAAAGAGCAAAACACAGTGGCGTTGAACGTCCTTTTAACTCTTTCCCCGCCAAACACGGAATTTTCCGTGTTTTATGAAAAAACGCTTCCCCGCCAAACACAGAATTTTCCGGGTTTCCGTGTTTTAGGTGTTATACGGTAAGGAAGACCCCTGCGCATGTTTTGAAAGAGTACGCAACTCTTTGATCAAAGAAACAGACTGCGATCGTCTCAAACATGAAGAAGTGGAGTATTGAGAAGCTCAATATATCAGACATAAACATGCCTTTTTCTCAGCTTTTTGTCTGAAATGTTGTTTTTTGACAAAACCTACCTCTGTTCAAGTCGCAATAAAAAAAGAACAAAGGAAGATAAAATAAAACTGTTTGTTTTGCCTAAAAGCAGAGGCTCAGATCTTTATTGTGATATATAGCATCTTCATATATTCATGGAAGAAAATATTCTGCGGGTCATTAAATTTAGCGAAAATCGTCAAAAACCCTGGCGGTGGCTGGCAACTTTTTTTTAAAAACGCTGGTGGGGAAAGAGTTAAGGACGCGTCTTTATAAAGATGCCTTTCCGCCCCTGTGTTGTTTCTGGATGCGGTAGAGTGCTCTCCGCTTCCGACAGCCACAGGCGTAGTCTCGTGCGTCTCGTGCGTCCGATCACACCGAGGCTGTATTTGTGGATGGTTCATGTTCTCACTGCGAGAACATGACCATGACAACGTTGCGGTCGCGGCTTGCTCACAACCGTGAGCAAGCCACTCTAGCCGCCCCCCGTGTTGCTCCTTCTTCCCACGGGATTGAGGACGATGCGGCTGGTGATGGAGGCGATTTGGGGATGGCAGCGGGTGCAGCTCCGCCGGGTACGCCCCCTCGGACCACCCGCACCCCAGCACGCTCATTGATTCCCGTCCGTGCTCGAGGCGGCGGAGACTCGCCTCACAGCCAGTCTGCAGACCCTCTTGCGATGGAAGCAGATGAGCTCGCCGCGGCATCGGAGGGCGTGGTATCTGAAGCTGAGGACTCCCCTGGGCTGCCGCTTTCGGGCCTGCACGCCCAGGCTGAGGCCGACGCACAGATGACCGACATGCTTTCCCGGGCAGCCAACAGCGTGGGCTTGGATTGGAACCCTCCATCCTCCCCACAACCATCACGGCTGGACGACTGGTTCCTGGGGTCTGGGTGCCGCTCACAGCCTCGCCCCCCGGTTCCGTTTTTCCCAGAAGTGCATGACAAGCTGACGTCTTCGTGTAGAGCACCCCTCTCCACTCGTCACACCGCCACAGGCTCGTCTGCCCTCTCCACCCTCGACGGCAGAGTGCGCCATGGGTACGAGGCGATTCCCCTGGTGGATAGAGTCCCGAGACGAGCATGGCACCGCGGCACGCACAACGTAAAAGTTACCTCTGCCTGCCGCCAAACCTTCAAACCCTGGACAGACCTCTGCTTTCTAAGGGCAGGAGTACCCTTGCAGCAGGTGTCCCGACGCGGTCTGGTCACAACCGACGCCTCCAAATTGGGTTGGGGCGCCGTGTGCAACGGGTGCGCAGCCGCAGGCCGGTGGAACCGAGGCCCACTGCGCTGGCACATCAACTGCCTAGAGCTGCTGGCTGTTTTTCTGGCCCTGCAGAAGTTTCTTCCGTTAATTCGGAACAAACACGTCCTAGTCAGGACAGACAGCACCACGGTCGTAGCCTACATAAACCACCAAGGCGGAGTACGCTACCTCCACATGTCACAGCTCGCCCGTCGCAGCTCAAGTCACTGCGCGCCACTCACATCCCCGGCAATCCTCAATGTGATAGCGGACGCGCTGTCAAGACAAAGCTTGCCTGGCGGAGAGTGGAGGCTCCACCCCCAGTCGGTCCAGCTGATTTGGGACCGGTTCGGCAAGGCTCAGGTAGACCTGTTTGCCTCCCAAGAAACCTCCCACTGCCCGCTCTGGTATGCCCGGACAGAGGCTCCCCTCGGGGCAGACGCGTTGGCACACAGCTGGCCTGCGGGGCTGCGCAAGTACGCATTTCCCCCAGTGAGCCTTCTTGCACAGGTGCTATGCAAGTTCAGGGAGGACGAGGAGCAAGTCATTCTGGTAGCCCCTTACTGGCCCACCCGGTCTTGGTTTTCGGACCTCACGCTCCTCACGACAGCCCCTCCCTGGCGAATTCCCCTGAGGAAGGACCTTCTTTCTCAGGGACGGGGCACGCTCTGGCACCCGCACCCAGACCTCTGGAACCTCCACGTCTGGCCCTTGGACGGGATGCAGAAGATCTAGCCGGCCTACCGTCGACCGTCATAGATACAATCAATCAAGCCAGAGCCCCCTCTACCAGGCATCTTTACGCTCTAAAGTGGCATCTGTTCGCGGACTGGTGTTCTTCCCGTGCCGAAGACCCGCAGAAGTGCGCAGTTAGGTCAGTGCTCGTGTTTCTTCAGGAGAGGCTGGAGAGGAGGCTGTCCCCCTCCACCCTCAAGGTGTATGTCGCCGCTATCGCGGCCCACCACGACACGGTAGACGGCAAGTCTCTTGGTAAACACGACTTAATCGTCAGGTTCCTAAAAGGTGCCCGGAGGATAACTCCCTCCCGGCCTAACCTGTTCCCCTCCTGGGATCTCTCAGTCGTCCTTACGGGACTCCAGAGACCCCCCTTCGAGCCGCTTGACTCAGTTGGACTCAGGGCCCTCTCTCTCAAGACCGCCCTGCTGATCGCGCTCTCTTCCATCAAGAGTGTCGGGGACCTGCATGCGTTCACTGTTAGCGAAGCTTGCCTGGAGCAGACACTTTCGTGATCCTAAGACCGCGACCGGGCTATGTGCCCAAGGTTCCTACCACACCCTTCAGGGATCAGGTGGCGAACCTGCAAGCGCTGCCCCGGGAGGAGGCAGACCCAGCCCTTTCACTGCTGCGTCCAGTACGTGCTTTACGTATTTATCTGGACCGCACACAGAGCACCAGACACTCTGAGCAGCTCTTCGTCTGCTTTGGGGGACAGCAGAAAGGGAACGCTGTCTCCAAGCAGAGACTCGCCCACTGGGTTGTCGACGCCATTTCCCTGGCTTATCACACCCAGGCCGTGCCCCCCCCTTGCGGGTCCGAGCTCACTCCACCAGGAGTGTTGCGTCCTCATGGGCACTGGCAAGGGGCACTGCCCTAGCAGACATTTGTAGAGCAGCGGGCTGGGCAACACCTAACACTTTTGCGAGATTCAACAATCTCCGAGTTGAGTCAGTATCGTCCTGTGTTTTCTCAGGTACCGAGCCCGTAGAACTCGGTAGTACGCCCATGATCTGACCGGGTGAATCGCTTGCTCCTAGCACCCTTCCCCCTAACCAGGGGAAACAGTGCACCTTCATTCCCAGGAGATCTCAGGTTTGGGACACTGGTTGATTCCTCCCTAGCCCTCGTGGGTTGCAGTTCAGCGGAGGAACTCGCCGACCCAAGCCACTGCGGGTACCGCAAGCTACCCTGTACTGGTATAGGTGCTCCACAGGTAAGGCCTCCTTCGGACTCCCCCTGTGTGTAACACCACGGTTCTGTCCCCTCTGGCGAGCGGACTCCCGTGTTTCCCTTAGGCAGTCACGGCTGCCTCGGTTGCTGTGCTGTATGTTCCCCCCTCTATGAGGCTGTATCCACCACCGCACCAACTTTTCCACATAGGCCCTAAGGCAGGCCTCTGATGGTTTTGCCACTTAAACTTGCCTCCCCTCTCGGGTAGGCGTGGCCTCCGCAGGGTCTTCTCCGCCCTAAATAAGGGCTAAGACCCCCTTCCCTCAATGCGTGTAAGGGCCCTGGCCTGAGTTGCTCTATGCGAGAAACAGAGAGAGAAAAGAGGCCCGGCCAGGCTTGGCCCGTTCCCAGATTGGCGGCCAGCACCTTGTTCCCCCCCAGGGTAACGATAAGGAATCCTGATGGCTTAAATGGGGCATTGGGGAGGGGTACGTGCAGCCTGATACAGTTGGTCGTCCTGCACATAAGAATACCTGCTCGCTCCTGTATCAGCAGTTCACGTACACGGCTCAGCGCATGGCACTTTTATAAGTGGACCCCTAGTGTCGCTTCTCTGACACAACGTGGAGAGAGCGACAGAAGGGGAATGTCTAGGTTACGTATGTAACCTCCGTTCCCCAATGGAGGGAACGAGATGTTGTGTCTCCCCTGCCACGTCGCTGAGCCGAGCCACTGTTGTGGCCGGACCATTTCCGGCTCCTCAGAAAAATCCTGAATGAACTCCCGTATTTGCGGCACTTATATACCCGTATGTCCGGGGGCGGGACATGCAAATACTGGTTGCCAACTCTCATTGGCCTTTTTTCATAGTTCAGAGGTGAATATCGGCGCTCAAGAGAGACCCCTAGTGTTGCTTCTCTGACACAACGTCTCGTTCCCTCCATCGGGGAGGTTACATACGTAACCTAGACGTTCCCCTTCTGTCGCTCTCTCCACGTTGTGTCGGAGAAGCGACACTAGGGGTCTCTCTTGAGCACCGAATATACCTCTGATCTATGAAAAATGGCCAATGAGAAGTTGGCAGTCAGTATTTGCATACTGTCCGCCCCCGGACATATGGGTATAAAGGCGAGGCAAATACTAGTTCATTCAGAAATTTTCTTCGGAGCCGATGGTTGTGCATGCTGTTCGCTTGAAAACACACCCGTTCCTGTATTCCCCTGACCCTACTGCATGCTGCTGGACTGAGGGCGCATTACAGCAGCGATTTCTCCTTGCACGGCAGTGCATATTGCCCCTGGGCGCTTCGACAGCGCAGTATAAACTCAAAAGAGTAATTAAAAGAGTGATTTCCTCTAAAAGAGTGATTTTCTCTAAAAAAGCAAAATACACAGTGGCGTTGACTGTCCTTTTCAGGACGCGTCTTTATAAAGATGCTCTTCCGCCCCTGTGTAGTTCCTGGATGCGGTAGAGTGCTCTCCGCTTCAGACGGCCACAGGCGTTGTCTCGTGTGTCTGGGCAGTGATCACACCGAGGCTGCGTTTGTGGATGGTTCATGCCCTCACTGCGAGAGCATGACCATGACAACTTTGCGGTTGCGGCTCGCTTTAACCCGAAAGCAAGCCACTCCAGCCGCCCCCCGCATTGCTCCTTCTTCCAACGGGATTGAGGACGATGCGAGTGCCCCCCCGGTCCCGTTTTCCCCGGAGGTGCATGATGAGCTGACGTCGCTGTGGAGGGCACCGTTCACCACACAACATCACAAAGCCCCGCGCTCATCCGCTCTCGCTACCCTTGACGGCGGAGCGGCCCACGGGTACATGCCAATTCCCCCAGTGGATAGGGCTGTTGCGCTCCACCTATGCCCCAGAAACCCTACCACCTGGCGCGGTCGCCCTGTACTCCCTTCCAAGGCCTGTAGGACAACATCCTCGCTGACAGCGAAGGCCTACAGCGCCGCCGGAAATGCCGCTTCCGCCCTGCACGCCATGGACCTCCTGCAAGTCCGCCAGGCCAAGGCGCTTAAAGAATTGCACGTGGGTAGCCCTGATCCCGACGTGCTGCAGGAACTGCGCTCAGCGACCGACCTCGCCCTCAGAGCCACGAAGGTCATGGCGCAGTCACTCGGGTAGGCGATGGCCACCCTCGTGTTCCAGGAACGACACCTGTGGCTGAACCTGCTCGAGATGCATGAGACCGACAAGCTTCGCTATCTCGATGCCCCAGTCTCCCAGTTCGGTCTCTTCGGCGACACCGTTGAGGACTTCACCCAGCAGTTCTCCGCGGTGAAGAAACAGACGGAGGCGATATCACATATCCTGCTTTCTACGGGCAGGAGTGCCCCTGCAGCAGGTGTCCCGACGCGTCCTGGTCACTACCGACGCCTCCAGATTGGGTTGGGGCGCTGCGTGCCACTCACATTCCCGCAAGCTCAACGTGATAGTGGACGCACTGTCATGACAACGCTTACCCAGCGGAGAGTGGAGGCTCCACCCCCAGTCGGTCCAGCTGATTTGGGAACGGTTCGGCAGAGCCCAGGTAGAACTGCTTGCCTCCCGAGAGACCTCCCACTGCCCGCTCTGGTACGGCCGAACAGAGGCTCCCCTTGGGGCAGACGCGCTGGCACACAGCTGGCCCGCAGGGGCTACGCAAGTATGCATTTCCTCCAGTGAGCCTTCTTGCACAGGTGCTGTGCAAGGTCAGGGAGGACGAGGAACAAGTCACACTAGAGGCTCCCTATTGGCCCAACCAGGCCTGGTTCTCGGACCTTGTGTTCCTCGCGAAAGCCCCTCCCTGGCAAATTCCCCTGAGGAAGGACCTTCTTTCTCAGGGGCAGGGCACGCTCTGGCATCCGCATCCAGACCTCTGGAAACTTCACGTCTGGTCTCTGGACGGGACGTGGAAGATCTAGCTGGTCTACCACCTACCGTCGTAGACACGATCTACCAAGCCAGAGCCCCCTCTACCAGGCAGCTCTATACCCAGAAGTGGCGCTTGTTCGCAGATTGGTGTTCTTCCAGGGCTGAAGACCCACAGAGGTGCGCAGTTAGGTCAGTGCTCTTATTCCTGCAAGAGAGGCTGGAGGGGAGGCTGTCCCCTTCCACCCTAAAGGTGTATGTCGCTGCTATCGCAGATCACCACAACGCAGTAGACGGCAAGTCCCTTGGTAAGCATGACTTCATCAGGTTCCTAAGAGGCGCCCGGAGGCTAAATCCCTCCCGGCCAAGCCTGTTCCCCTCCTGGGACCTCTCGGTAGTCCTCGCGGGCCTCCAGAGACCTCCCTTCGAGCCGCTAGAATCACTTGGACTCAGGGCCCTCTCTCTTAAGACTGCCCTGCTGATCGCGCTCGCTTCCATCAAGAGGGTCGGGGACCTGCAAGCGTTCTCTGTTAGCGACACTTGCCTGGAGTTTGGTCAGGCAGACACTCATGTGATCCTAAGACCGCGACCGGGCTAAGTGCCAAGGTTCCTACCAGGTAGTGAACCTGCAAGAGACCAGGTAGTGAACCTGCAAGCGCTGCCCCGGGAAGAGGCAGACCCATCCCCATCGTTGCTGTGTCCGGTACATGCTTTGCGTACCTACCTGGACCGCACGCAGAGCTTTATATGTTCTGAGCAGCTCTTTGTATGCTTTGGGGGACAGCGGAAAGGAAACACTGTCTCCAAACAGAGGCTTACCCACTGGGTAGTAGATGCCATTTCATTGGCTTATCACACTCATGCCGTGCCCCCCCCATTGCGGGTCCGAGCTCACTCGACAAGGAGCATTGCGTCCTCGTGGGCACTGGCCAGGGGTACCTCCCTGGCAGACATTTGTTGAGCAGTGGGTTGGGCAACACCCAACACCTTTACGAGATACTACAATCTCAGAGTTAAGTCAGTTTCATCCCGTGTTTTCTCAGGTCCGAGCCAGTAGAACTCGGTAACACGCTGATGGGCTGGTCGGGTGAATCGCTTGCATATAGCGCCCTTTCATATAGCGTCTTTTTTCCCAGGAGATTCCATTCAACTCGAATCCCTGGTTGATTCCTCCATGGCCCTCATGGGTCCGCAGTTCGGCAGAGGAACTTGCCGACCCAATCCACTGCGGGTACTCAAATCTACCCTGTACTGGAATAGGTGCTCCACAGGGTGAAGACTCCTACGCGGACTCCCCCTGTGTGTATTTTCCGTGATACGGTCCCCTTACGAGCAGACCCGCCTTTTCCTTGGGTAAGTTTCGGCTGCCCCCCGGTTGCCGTGTATAGCAACTCCCCCCTCGCTGAGGCTGGATCTACCACCGCGCCACTTCCATGTGTCGCCTAAAAACACATGTGATGTATTCACCACCTTACCTCCCCAGCTGGGTAGGGGTGGTCTCCGCAGGGTCTTTTCCCCCTGAAAGAATAGGAAATTGGGTAAGACCCCCCTTCCCTCAGTGCGTGTAAGGGCCCCGGCTGTCTATTGCTCTATGCGAGAAACATAGAGAGAAAAGAGGCCCAGCTAGGCTTGGCCTGTTCCCATGTTGGCAAGCGTAGCCTTGTTCCCCTGTCTAGGGTAACCAGAAGGATTACGAGGACTTTTTTGGGGCATTGGGGAAGGATACGTGCAGTCTGACACAGCTGGTCGTTTGGCACGTAAGAAATACCTGTGTCAGCAGAACACGTACACGGCTCAGCGCATGGCGGATTTAAATTGGACCCCTAGTGTTGCTTCTCCGACACAACGTGGAGAGAGCGACATAAGGGGAACGTCTAGGTTACGGATGTAACCTCCTTTCCCTGATGGAGGGAACGAGACGTTGTGTCTTCCCGGCCACGTCGCTGAGCCGAACCGCTGTAGTGGCCAGAACCATTGCCGGCTCCTCAGAAAACTCCTGAATGAACTCTAGTATTTGCCTCGCCTTTATACCCGTATGTTACATCCGTAACATAGACGTTTTAAGTCGCTTGAAAAATTCCAGAAAATTATGTCAAACATTTTGGCAATTAGCCAATTAGCTTCTGATAGGCTAATTGGAGTAAATTGTGTACCTGTGAATGCATTTTAAGGCATACCTTCAAACTCAGTGCCTCTTTGTGCTAAGGTGTATGTAAACTTCTGACTTCATCTGTAAATTTGAAGTCTTACAAAGAGGTCTACACGGGCCTTAAAATGAAACCTGAACCCGACCCGTACCCGAGACCGTGTACCCGGCCCAAACGATCCGTTATAATTTAAGCCCGAACCCGAAATCGCGGTTCAAATGTCAAACACATTCGTCCAGCATGTGTTTAAATAATGGGAAAACAGAACAGGCGTGCGCAAAAACACATTCGGTGCGAACTGCCCCTAACTTGTCCGTTTGCGTGTCTGTGACAGCGCATGTGCGAAACAAGTTCGGTAGGCCTGTTTTTTCATGCATACAAACCTGAACTCCTACTTGAAAAACTGCCTGAGCCCGGCCCCAAAGCCATCGTGTTCTCGGGTCCTGTAGGGTTGCAGACCTTACATAATAAATGATGTCATCATATGATTTAGCTACTTTTAGCAACATTTCAGCAAGCCTTTAGCAACTTCCCATGAGATAGAGTTGGCTAATCCAACCCCTGTATTTCACCGCATGTGAAAAATCTGCACTCAGAACCCGGGTAAAAAGCATTCAAAGCCGTTGTCGGCTAATTATTATCTGTTGAATGAACTCGTACCTCATTTGGACTTGTTTATTTAATAACTCTGTGTTATTGTGATAAGACATGCCGGTGTTATAGACGTCGCCATCTTTAATATTTACTTCAGTCACTCTCACTATGGTAGAATACGGCTGTGACTTCAGTTGTTCGTTCATACAGACAGTATTCAAGCCGCTAATGTAAGCTATTATATGAACATTTAAAGACTCACACCTGAAAGTAAATGCGGTTGTCAATCCCAAATACTGACTGTGTGAACATAGCCACAGTTTGATAAAATACATGACTGACAACTGAATTAACTCCTAAAAAATTCAGGTAGTGACAACAGCATTTTCAAAAATGCCACGCAGTGTGTATGGAACTGAACTGAACAACTAGTGTTTATGGTATGATTAATGGTGCGTGTAAGATCCGTCTTCTCCTGGTATAAATCACACGAACAGAAATATGTCTTCATTCATTCATATATTCCAGACTGTCTCTCTCATCTCATCAGCTCTGCGGTCTCAAGGTAAACGTCCAGAGCGCGTGCGAGATGTTCAACAACAGCATAACGGCAGCTAACGAAACATTTTCAGATGATAATACATCTGTGGTGGATAATCTCTTTGCTCAAAAACAGTGAACACAAAATGGGTAAAACTAGTGGCATTCATGTTTCACAGGCATGAGACGCTGCAGTGTTGCTACGGTTATCACTTGTCAATCTTCTCTATTGCGGGAGTCATACCTGGGGCCGGATTCACAAAACTTCTTTTTTAACTACCAATTTTAACTGAAATTTCTTATTAACTACCATTTTCTTCTTAATTTGTAACTTAAGAAAAAGGTTAAGAATATTTGTATTCCCCAATAAATTTCTTAAGAAAGTTCGTAACTTTTTCTAAAGAAAAAAACTTAAGCAGCATTAAAATTCTCAAAGAAAATTAAATGTTCTTAAATCATCGTAAAAAACATCTTAAAGTTAGGTTAACCTCAGGGTTGTCTTAAATTCTAAAAGGTAAGTTGTTTAATTAATTTACTGTGTGTTTCATGTGGAGTCTGAAGTCAAAGTGGAATGTTTAAGTAGAAACTTTATTTTAGACCAAAAAAATAAAAAATACACAAAAAACTTTTGACTGTTTCGTGTTTAATTATATTTTATTTTCAGCTTGTAAACCATGTAAATGTTATCACCAAATTCCAACAATAATTGTTGTTTTGAAGCTTACTAATGTGATGACCAATCACGCGAATTCAAACGCAGGCTACGTGTTTCGTGTCTTCATACACAACCTATTTGAAACCTCTTTATAATAATATAGGCTATGGTGTTTGAGCCCCGCTTGTTTTGGCAAGAAACTGACCGCTATAAAATCAGGTGCACAGACACTATTTCCTCAGAATTTCTTCCTTCAAGACAGCGATCATCTCTTGTCTCGAAGCCCTCTACCTTTCCCTGTTGATACACATGAGTCAGCGAACTGAATCTTCACGGCAGCAAGAAGACTCTCCACTCCCCTGCAGTGATCCGGTGAACATATCGCCGCATCGCCACTTCACTGTTGAACGAACCTCAGCATTCTCTGCATCGTGTCGGCAGGTGTAGAGTAGCCTTTAAAAAGCAATTGTATTTGTGTGATATAAATATAAATTATTATAAATTAAATAAATATATACTGCATATATATATATATATATATATATATATATATATACTGTAAATATATTTATATAATATCTAAAAGAGTCACTTAAGAGTTCGCGTCTTTCAAGATGTCGTTCCGTAAGTGTTCCTTGTGCGAGAGACACATCCCGCCGTCAGACAAGCATGAGAGCTGTGTTTTCTGTCTGGGCCGCGCTCACACAGAGTCAGCTCTCATGGAGACAGATTGTCCTCACTGTAAGGACATGAGTCTCAAGTCGCTTCACTCACGAATTTGTGTGGATTTCGTCCCAGCACACGCCTCACAAGCCCCTCAATCTCCACGAAGCACGTTTCCCAGTACACTATGTGCGAGATGAGCTCTGGCCTCTGAAGGAGCGTGCAGCCTCGTCTCGTTTGGCGGATATGACGCTGGGGATGATGACGATGTCATGATTCTCGCTGCATCAGCCAAATGGTCAGTGGATGATGCTGCCGCCCCTCCCCCCAGCACGGGTGACGAACGTGCACACGCCACTGACAGGGAGATGCTCCGAGTCCTTACAAGGGCAGTCACCCTGACTGGTCTCCCCCAGAGGAACCTGAACAGTCTCGCCTCAATGAATGGTTCCAGCTGTCCGGACACCATCAAACGGCAGCATCCTGCACAATTCTTCCCAAAGTTCATAACAAACTATTCAAGTCCTGTTGCACGACCTTATACGGCGTGCTCGTGCAGTGACGCCATCCTCTTTGATGTGGATCACGGGAAAGAAAACTGTTATGCCCAATTACCCACTGTGGAGGAGGCGGTAGCGGCACACCTCTGCCCAGCAAGTAACATGTACATCCTTCCAATCTGTGTCTACAAACATCCGCACCACTTACTCAGCAGCAGAACAAGCTGGATCAGCACACCACACAATGGCGGTGCTCCAGGGCTGAAATGAGTGATAAGGAAAAAGACACTCTTTTGGATGCTCCAGTGTCTCCACCCAGCCGGCTCTATGAATAAATTAGCTCAGCGTTATGTTGCGATTCAGCAGCAGTCACAGTCTATAAAGAAACATTTTGCCCACACGGTGTATATCACAGCCGGTTCGCCCTCGCTTCTTTTTCGAGCCAGCAGCCAACTAAAAGCCCCGTACCTGGTGCCTCACAAACACCTGCGTATCAGCACGTGCAGCAAAAGCGCGCCTGATGGGCACAACCCTTTGAAGCGGAAAACCTGTGATTCCCTCTGGGTCTGCTCCAAAAAAGGCTCGATTGGAGAGACACAAAACATTGTTCCCCATCTCCCCATTATTGTTTGTCATGAAAGGGATATTGCTGTTCACAATATTGTTTCTGTGCCTTGCACTCAAATAAATGCAATAAAAAATGCAATAAGTGCGAAAAAGAATACAGCATTCGTTGCAAATGCACGAGATGCTCATACATTTTCAATAAAGAGCCCCTTTTTCCTCTTCAAAGCACACACATTATGCGCAACCGCTTCCCTATAGTGAGCGTCGTGTCATATCATATCCTGCTGTTACCAAATTCGGATGCAATGGTCGAGCCCTAACGGGTATTTCAGAATGGTGCAAAAATTCATTGAACATGGTTATACAGTCCAATTTTGCACACCGGCCACCCCGATTCAACGCCGTTCTGTCTTTCACGGTTTCATTCGATGACGCATCAGTGTTACGAGCCGAAATACAAAGTCTCATCTTGAAAAACACAATAGAGATTGTGCCAAATTGTCAGGCACAAAATGGTTTTACAGCTGTTATTTTCTTGTTCCAAAGAAAGATGTTGGGCTTCAGCCAATCCTGGATCTGAGGCGTTTAAATCAAGCACTTATAAAGCGCCTATTAAAATTATTATTCAGAAAAGGATCTTATCGCATGTACGCCCACACGATTGGTTTGCGTTGATAGATCTGAAGGATTCATACTTTAATTGTACAACATCACAGGATATTTTTGAGATTCACCTTCGAGGGAACAGCGTATCAATTCAAAGTCCTAACCTTTGGACTATCTTTGGCTCCTTGCACATTCACAAAGTGCATTGATGTGGTTCTTGCCCCTCTGAGACTGAGCGGCATGCGCATCTTGAACTACCTCGATAATTGGTTATTGACGCAATCAGAGGCTGTTATGCCAGTACAGACTTACTGCTTCAGCCATTTTACAGTGTCCGTCGGAGTTCAAACTGGGGAGAACATTTCCACTGTAACTTGTTTCAGAAAGCATTGGGATCTGTGGTGGTGGCATCCACCGTCATTCCATTAGGTCTCTTACACATGAGACCTCTTCAGTGCTGGCTGAAGCACCGTGTGCCGCGATGTGCATCACTATATCCGAGTGTATATATATATATATATATATATATATATATATATATATATATATATATATATATATATATATATATATATATATATATATATATATATATATATATATATATATATATATATATATATATATATATATATATATATATATATATATATATATATATATATATATATATATATATATATATATATATATATATAGTAGTGGTGGCGTAGTGGGCTAAAACACATAACTGTTAATCAGAAGATCGCTGGTTCGATCCCCACGGCCACCACTATTGTGTCCTTGAGCAAGGCACTTTACTCCATGTTGCTCTGGGGGGATTGTCACTGTAATAAGTGCACTGTAAGTTGCTTTGGATAAAAGTGTCTGCCAAATGCATAAATGTAAAGATCCCACTGCTGTTTAACACCACGGACAGCTCCTCCTGCATTTTACCAGTGAGGTGTATTGAAGTCCCAAGTTGTCAGGCAGAAAGTGGTGACCATGGATGCTTTCAACACAGGTTGGTGCGGTGTGCAATGGACGTCCAACTTTTGGCACCTGGACAGGTGCGAGGAGGGCGTGGCACATCAACCGCTTAGAGCTAGCAGCTGTAATTCTAGCCTTAAAGGCTTTCAGTCAGAAATAGTGAGCAGTCATATCCTGGTTTGCTCAGTCAACATGACAGATGTGGCATATATAAACAGCCAAGGCGAAATTCATTCACCACCACTGTTGAGAATGACGCATCACATCTCCTATGGAGTGAGCATCATCTCTCCCTGAGAGTGACATATGTCCCAGGCTGCCTGAATTACGGCGCAGGCCTACTGTCACGCTAAGGGGTAATACCGGGCGAATGGAGACTTCATCCTCAAACTATACTGATTATTTTGGAAATATTCTGCAAAGTAGAAATCAATCTATTTGCCTCAGTGGAGAATGCCCACTGTCCCCTCTGTTATTCTAAGTCCCAAGCCCCGCTGGGAAGGGACGCAATGGCACACAAATTGCCTGCAAAACACAAATACGCTTTTCCTATAGTATGCCTAATACACTCTGTCATATGCAAAGTCAGAGAGGACAAGGAAACGGTTCTATTAGTTGCACCAAATGGCCAACCAGTCATGGTTTCCGGAAATGATGGAGATTCTGTACGGCTCACCATGGGAAATACCACTGAAGAGGGATCTCCTCTCTCAGGTGCAAGGCACAATCTGGCATCCCCGGCCCCAGCTGCGGTACCCGCATGTATGGCCCTTGAACAGTAGGTGTGTACCCTGAACACTACATGCACCAGAACTGACCTGTTCAGTCATGAACACCATTTTACAAGCCAGAGCACCGTCCACATTTCCACTGAAGTTTAGTGTCCCTCAACGTGGGTGGGATTATAGGAAGATCGTCATAGTTGTGCCGCCTTTACTGCCGTGACATCATCTTAAACATGACACAAACTGACCAAAACAATAACACAACCACTATCTGTTAGCTTCTAGCTCATCATTCAACTGCTCAATGAAATAAAGTGAAGCTTTCAAGCAGAGTACAGAGTTAAGGTAACAAAATGTACTAGTGTTGTCACGGTACCAAAATTTCAGTAGTCGGTACCAATACCATTGAAATTTCACAGTACTCGATACCATTTTCGGTACCAAAGCAAAAACAGGTTACTAAACAACACTCTTTTATTAACAAAGTTAACAAAACATTAGCAGCAGAACTAAGAACAGAAATATGCCATTGAGCAACACTTTAATTTAAATATATTATATTTTAATTATAACAAAACTGTACAATGTATGCTTAAAGTATTTTTGAACACTTATATAAGATTTGCTTCAACTTTTGCAACTTTTACTTTAAGTTTTTACCAAGTACTAAAAAAAAAAAACAAATTAAACAAGCTTACAATAGAATGAATAAAAAACTATTTCCAAACTAATGAGCAAGTGCTGTCTTATTAATATAGCTGCATATTGCCATTTTTCTTCACGATAAGAAATGCACAGTGACATATATTATGATTAAATAAGTCGCGAGCAATCGCGTTCTAATCTAGCTGCATAATAAGTCGCGAGCAATCGCGTTCTAATCTAGCTGAGTGTCGCCGAGGCAGAGTCTCTCTCAGCCGGGTGCAGTTTCAATCTCTCCCCCTTAGATCGGGACATTCGCGCATCTCATTGAAGATGCACTGACCACACAGAGAAATGCCAGTTTCTGAGTTTATAGTTATTAACATGAGCTGCTTCTGTATTATTTTAACTTCAATAAAGCTATAACACATTAAATATAACTGCATTTGTAACGCCGAGATGTTTCCTTTAAAGAGCTCCGGCTCCGCTTATTCCACAACGAGACTGCTTCTGAATTAACTTTTTTTTTTTATATAATTCCCTAATACTTTTGGATCTACATAAAATGAAGCTGTGAATGTTTAGAGTGCATCTGGACTGTGATCTGTGTAATTCTTCTCCTCATTCAGGCATGAACTGCAGTGCTGCTCTCACGCGTCATTATTTTAATATGATTTAATTTTACGTTAAATGAGATCAAACGACTATTCGACGATGAAAATGTTTCTCGTCATATTTAAATTTTCGACGTCGTCGATAATGTCGACTAATCGTTTCAGCCCTAATGCAAATGATAATATGCTTTTAAACTAACCTGCTTTATTTGCTTGAATAAATCCGGGTGTCTGTCTTTCAGGTGCTTTATAAATTTTTATGTGTTTCCTCCTTTCATCAGAAAATTGTGAAAGCAGTGTTTTACAAAAAACGTTTTTGCTGATCTATGATGTTTCCCTTTTCATCAGCCTCAAATACAAAGAATTTCCAAACCTGGCTTTTTCCACTTTTTTTTTCGACAAGAGAGAAAGTTGAGACTCTGCAGCAGCTTTGCTTGTTGTCATCTTTTGCTTGTTGTGAGCGTTAAGTTCCCAACTCTGATTGGGTACCGGGTAGACCCAGTACTCGGTACTCCGGTACCTTCAGAAATTCTGGTATCGTAAAAAATGTTTTGTTTCAGTACCGACTTGGTACTGGAGTGCCGGTATTTTTGACAACACTAAAATGTACCAGTCCAGTGCACTCTCCCTCCCATTGCTCGCCGGTTTAGATATCATCCATTTGGTCGAACCACTTCCACTTTTTCTTGATGGTTCTGTAGTCACTTAAGTTTTTTTTACTTTTCCCTACACTGTTGGTAGGTACAGTGGTAGCCGTGTGCAGCCAACAGCTGAGACACTTCCTGAGAGACTTTTTCGTTTTGCTCATCGCTAACGAGTGGACCGTCTGCACCTCGTTTATTGACCACGGCGTGGTTTTGCACACAGCCATTTCTTTTTTCACAATTCCAAAGTCGCATGAACAAATGATACTGTTATCGCTGTTGCAAACTTTAAAACTAGCGGGTTGATGTCACGTGTCAGAAATCCAGTGACACTAGTAGTGACGATTCTCCCTGATCAATCAGTAATCTGCAGGATTTTGATTTCACATTTAGTATCGGCTCGGCTCGCTTGGAACCACGACCAAGGTGGTACTAAAAAAAAAGTATACGTTTCCAGGTACTATCCACAGTGGAAAATCCCAAAAAAGCGAGCAGAGTCGAGTTGAGTCGAGCAGTACCGTGCAGTGGAAAAGGCCCATAAATGGAAGGTGTTCGCTAATAGGTGTCTCTCACACAGCAAGGACCCAGTAAACTGCCCCATACATGAAATTCTAATAATTCTTCAAGAGTGATTAGACGCAGGACTCACCTAGTCAACGCTCAAAGTGTATGTGTGTATCACTATATCTGTGTATCACACACATGAAACCGGCACCTCTATAGGCAAGAATGATTTAATCATAAAGTTCCTTAACCCTTGTGCATCCTTGTGGACATTTTTGGCTTTTTCAGTTTTGTTTTTTTGATAACTTTGTCTGTGTTAATGCTAACTGCATAAAATTTTCCACAGGTGTGAATTTTTATTGGATTTTTAATATTTCACCCTATTTTCTTTAAAAAAATATTTTTTGCACTAGTTACACAAAATACTCCCTCTTAGCGTCGTTTTGGACAAAAATGGCACATTGAAACCCATTAAAACTGCGATTTTTAATCCCAGTGCCATTTAACTATAAAATTATGCAATCTTGTTTAACATGCTTTCATTATGTTGGCAAGGCTTCAAAATGTACATTTTAAATATTTTTTACCAGATCGTGCCATTTTTTCAGGTTTGGCATATCATCGCTTTTGTTGTTGTTTTCTGCTGTTTTTGGCTTATGCATATTATAGAGCCAATTAGATACATTATGAATATATAATTGTGTGAGTGTGCTGGTGTGGATTTCAGAGTGTGGTTTGTATGTGTCTGAGGCTCTAATAATAAAAATAAAAAAAATTTTGTTTAGCATTTATTAAATTGAAAATAATTATAATTATTATATTTTTATAAAAAACAACAGTGGCATTATGTAAACAAACCGGCGTTTAAAGTGTTAAAATTCTGAAAATAAATGAATGTTTGGTAATTATGATTAGAACTGATGCTGGTTAAAATATAAGTCAGTGAAAGTAGAAAAAAATATTATTCTATAATATTTTTATGACACTTTTTTGACATGGCCATTTTTGTCCATTATGGACCTAAGTGGTAGCTTTTTTTAAAATCTGATACTGTATAAGCATCAAAATGAATGTTGTTGTTAAAGTGTTAAAATTCTGAAAATAAATGAATGTTTGGTAACTATGATTAGAACTGATTCTGGTTAAAATATAAGTCAGTGAAAGTAGAAAAAATATTATTCTATAATATTTTTATGACACTTTTTGACATGGCCATTTTTGTCCATTATGGACCTAAGTGGTAGCTTTTTTTAAATCTGATACTGCATAAAAAATATGAAAGCATCAAAATGAATGTTGTTGTTAATCATTGACATATCCGAGGCTCTAATAATCAAAGAAAAAAATTCTGCTTAGCATCTATTAAATTGAAAATAATTACTATTTTTCATTTTTTCCTAAAAAACAACAGTGGCATTATGTAAACAAACCAGCGTTTAAAGGGTTAAAATTCTAAAAATGAATGAATGTTTGGTCATTATGATTAGAGCTGATGCTGGTTAAAAAAATTATGTCAGTGAAAGTGGAAAAAAATATAAATCTATAATATTTTTATGACAGTTTTTGGACATGGCCATTTTTGTCCATAATGAACCTATGTGTAACTTTTTTTAATTGATGCACAAGGCTTAAAGGATCAAGACGATTTAACCCAACTCGGCAGGCTACACTCCTGACTTGGGACTCAACTTTAGTCCTAAAAGCTCTCGCAGGGCCCCCTTCGAGCCTTTGGACTCTGTTGATTTGAGCATGCTCTCCATTAAGACCGCACTACTGCTTGCTCTGGCCTCAGAAAAACGGGTAGGTGACATGCATGCACTATCAGTCAACAATTCATGTTGAGTTTGGCCCTGGGCTTTCAAGAGCCAGTGTCAACGGCAGAAAAGACTATGTACACAAGGTCCTGAGCACGTGTGGTTCATGTTCTGACCTTCTTCCCTCCTCAATTTAATTCAGATGAGGAACAATCTTTGCATTAGTTATGCCCTGGGCGGGCGCTACACGCATACGTTGAGCGCACCCGCCAGTTCAGTCTGTCTGATCAGCTCTTTATATGCTATGGAGGATGCACAAAAGGAATGTCCGTCTCCAAGCAAAGACTTGTCAATGCAATTACCCTGGCTTATGAGTCGCAGGGCCAGACTTGCCCAATTGGTGTTAAAGCACACTCAACTAAAGGCATGGCCTCCTCATGGGCATGGACGAATTGTGTGTCCTTACAAGATATACTGTATGATTTGCAGCAGGATGGTCATCTCAAAACACAAGTCCTCTCTGTTTAGAGCTTTTGCTATTCATTGGCCATATAAATATATACTTATGCCCTTCCCTTTAAGTACGGGCTCCCCATCATTACACAACCGCCTGCATTCAGGCCGTTATAATTACCATAAAGTCACAAGCCCTTTCATTATAAATAAACTACCTTCCTTACTGGGTTCATAAGGAGTTAATAATACTATATGATTATAGTTCATATAATCGTTATGAGCGCTCTCCTCCTGGCCATCACGAAGATCACTCACTGTGGCATGCTCATGTCGGTCGTTGTCCTATAAAACTGTACCGCCATGTTTCCTCTCGGGGAAGTTATGGGATTCTGTTCCCCATATGTGTAAATACGCAGTGTCCAGTGGACTGAGTTGTAAAGGAATGTCTCTGTTACGTACGTAACCACGGTTCCCTGTGACTAAGGGAACGAGACATTGTGAATGCTAGTCACACTACAAGACTCAGAGTTCTTGAGACAAGAGCGATGTACTCCTGGTTCTCAGTCAGAAATTCTGAAGAAATGCAGAAAGAAATTAGGAAATTCTGTGCACCTGTTTTTATAGCGGTCAGTTTCGTGCCAAAACAATCGTGGATCAAACACCACAGCCAATTTTAGAATATTGTCATTATTATATAGAGGTTTCAAATAGGTTGTGTATGAAGGCACTCCCCATAATGCGTCAATGTTTCGTTCCCTTCGTCTCAGGGAACCGAGGTTACATACTTAACCGAGACATTCTTTTCCTCCATGTCAAATGAAAATGTATCAAATTGTTAGCAGCAAGTAAATTCTCCTATGACGGTTCATTTAGTTAAACTAACATATCTCACGCACTTTACATTCAAAGAAACTAATGCGAGGTGAATGCTACTTAAAAAGAAGAAGAAAAAAAGGTTTACAATTTACCAGTGTTGAAGTATTGCATTTGTTGTAGGCTATTAGACAAGACAAGCCCATGAGCAGGCTTATCAGACAATGTCAAAGCCTGTCTTTTTATTATTAAAAATAAAAATAAGATGTTCGAAAATATTTGAGAACTTCTTATGAATTTTCCAAGAATTGTACTTAGGAACGTTCTTACACACGTCGTATAATTTATCCTAAGAACTTGATTTTTTTCTTAAGAACATTTTCGTGAATCCGGCCCCCGTACACATGGAATGAAAATGTAGAGGATTCAGTCCCGAAATTTTGTAGCGTGTACTTGGGCCTAAGGTGAACTAACAACCGAATTTAGCTGCAGTGTGTACGTGGCTTCTGAAGCTTTCCAGATGAAAATATCTGAAACAGACATCTCGGAGATGTACGTATGGTATCTGGGGTACTGAAGCGATTCATTACTGCAGACACTAGAATACATTTTCAAGTAAAAACGGTTTATGCCGTTTAGCTGTCGCAACATCTGTTGGTGAACAGGACTCCGTTGTTGTGGTGGCGCACATTCAGTGCGTTAGGACGATTAACAGTTTTAATCGGTAAAATATTTCCGGGTCCGGTTAAACATGTCGATAAAAACGTTAATGTTTCAAAACATGGGCTAAAGCATGTTGCGATTAATAAAATAGATAAATACACTTCCTGTGAAAGTACACAAAACTTGAAGCTGACCTTTTCAACGTCGATGCTATTAGTTGTTTACAAAGACTTATTTACTACAATGCACTGATAAAGCGAAAGTAAACCTCTGAAATACGGTACCTTACAGATATTCAAAGCCAAAATATTAGTGGGTTGGTTAAAGGGAAAAAAGATGTTAATCCATCGTCAAACGTTAGAAGAGAGTAGAACCAAAGTCTCTGGTAGAACGCTGCCGCCCAAAGCAATAGGTTTCACTTTCACTATGACGAAGATGGGCGGATCGATCCTAAAAGTAACGATACTTCCGATACTGGTGTTGTATCAAAAATATCGATCCTCACACAAAAATATTGATTCTAAAAAATGTATTTTTTTAACTTGGAATATTATCATTTGGTTACCACGATCAATAAATAATCATAAGCTTCACAGTGAAATAAAAATGGATTAGGCTATGTTAGCAAATACTTGTGCAGGATGGGAACTGTTTCTTCATCCACTCATCTTAACATTCACAAATGCTGAAAGACACAAGCAGATAAGCACCGTCTCAAGACTCATTCAAACAAGAGGGATCAGTCCCTTGTAGAGGTAATTATAGAAAATCTGAGAAACAGCTGGTGTGTAGTCTAGGGCATAGGCTACACAGGCATATGTCGTATGCCCTTCTATCTGTTTTAGGATTTGCCCACCTGAAATAAGTGATATGTGTGGCCGCCAGAACAACGAGCTTTTGACCCGGAACTTTTTCAATTTGATAACGCAATGCCACAGCACCGTTGAGTGATTTGTGTGTGTGTTTTTAAAAAAATGTATTCTCTCTAAACGCGCAAGGAGATGCACTGGCAAGACAGACAGACGGACCACCGATCAGAACGTTCAAATTGGAACTATTGTTTTACTACAGTAAAATTGTATTAGTAACCATGGTTAATTGTGTGGTAACTATGGTTTAACTAAAGACCATGAAAATACCAAAAACTATAGTTACTGTAGTGAAATGGTTAATTTTTGTAAGGGTAAACAAAACAGAAGTCTAATCATTTTCTCTTTAGGCTAAAAAATTAATGACTTGAATAATGACAAAAAATATTATTTTAAATTACCCATTTTATACCAAGTAATCGCAAAAAAAAAAAATAATAATTATCAGAAGTATTGGTATCGACAATATTGGACAATATTGGATCTAAAAGAAAATAAGTGCTATTGCCCATCCCTACTTTGGCATTTAGCTGTTATGGTGTAACCACCTCTAAATTCCAAATCTCACATGTTGGTGCATTTGTTAGTAAATGTTTCATTTATTTATTTATATTTTCAACAAATGTTTCACCTTTTTTCTTTCATTTGCAGTTATGGAATAATACAAATCAGCAGGCCTGGCACACAATGTATTAATTTACAAAACTAAAGCATAACAAAAATGGAATTGTTTAGAGTAGACATGGATGCAGTGTAGTTTCACCTTCTTAATGTTAAACTTGAATGGCAAGTTTAATTGAACAGCGTGGGCAGATTCTGGCAAATATAGTTTGATGTATCTGACAGTAACAGATTTTCCTGTAAAGAGCACATACCTATTTCAGTCAGGACAAAACTGCTCATTCTTTGTGATGATAACTCAAAGATATGTAGCACACTTCTCTGACTAGATCTGACTTCTCTGTCAAGATCTGAAATTATATAGCATTATGGACACAATTATACAGAGAATGGGCACTGGCCACAGAACAGCACATTTATTCTGAGATGCTCAATTCAAATAGGCCCAGATCTTATCCTAAGGTGAGCCAAATCTTTAGCCTAAGATGAGAGAGGATTTGCCCCCTGGCGGATTTCTACGGCCAGAGGGAACCCCAGCTGTAGGCTGCTCTGTTGCAGTGAGGGAGGGGGAAGCTGGTTTCTCATTATGTTCCTGAACAGGTTTAGGTTCTTCTGTACTATCTGTGAAAATAAAAATCAAAAGAAAAAAAAAAATAACAATCAGAACAATTTATTTATTAATTCAGGTAGAAAAAAACCCATAGGAGAGCAGTTGGTTTTAAGATCTATTTTGTACATTCACTTTCATTTTTAGTCTCCTAAATGCTGTTGGTGCACTTATGCACTTATATATGTGGAAAGAGTAAGAATACTCACCAACATTGATTATGTCTTCATCACCATTCTGTAAATAAATAAAAGCATATTCTAGGTGTCATCCCTGAAAGAAGCGATACATTTTACAAAACATTTAAAACCACTTTAAATGTTAAAAACTTTTAACACAACATTAAAACCACCTGCCTAATACTGTGTAGGTCCCCCTCGTGCCGCCAAAACAGCACCAAGCCGCATCTCAGAATAGCATTCCAAAATGATATTCTTCTCACCACAATTGTACAGAGCGGTTATCTTAATTACTGTAGACTTTTTCAGTTCGAACCAGTCTGGCCATTCTCGGTTGACCTTTCTCATTAACAAGGCATTTACATCCACAGAACTGCCACTCACTGGATGCTTTTTTTTTTTGGCACCTTTCTGAGTAAATTCTAGAGACTGTTGTATGTGAAAACCCCAGGAAATCAGCAGGTATAGAAATACTCAGGCACCAACAATCATCCATGTGATTATCTAATCAGCCAATCGTGTGGCAGTAGTAATCACGCAGATACGGGTCAGGAGCTTCAGTTAATGTTCACATCAACAATCAGAATGGGGAAAACATGTATCTCGGTAATTTGGAGCATGGCATGTTTGGGCTGGTATGAGTATTTCTGTAACTGTATGAGTATTTCTGTAATCTCCTAAGATTTTCATGCATAACAGTATCTAGAATTTACTCCGAATGGTGCAAAAAACAAAAAACATCCAGTGAGCAGCAGCTCTGTGGATGGAAACGCATTGTTGATGAGAGATGTAAACAGAGAATGGCCAGACTGGTTCGAACTGACAAAGTCTATAATAACTCAGATAAATACTCTGCACAATTGTGTTGAGAAGAATATAATCTCAGAATGCTATTCTGAGATGTGGGATGGCGCGGCACGAGGGGGACCTACACAATATTAGGCAGGTGGTTTTAATGTTGTGGCTGATTGGTGTATAATAAATTGAAGACTGTTCAGATAAGAACTTTGAAGACAAGTTTGTTTTTACTTAATAATAGCTGAAATTGTCCCATCTCACCACAGGTATACTGCTGTCAAGTGTGGTGGTACTATGGTTGACTGGTAGCACATTACATCTTCTGAGAGGGGCAGAGGGCTCTCCACACAGCACACCTGTAGGCTTCCCACCTTAAAACAAAGCAGATTTGTAAAAGCACCTTTGCATTGACCTGACAAAATAATGGAGAAAATCTATGTTCCAGATTATTATTTATTTGTTTTAAGCATGTGGTAGAATGATTTGTATAAGAAGCTTTTTATTTACTTATGAATACAATGTACTGTCCCACTACAGCATTTACCTTACTTGAACTGAAGACAATTCTGCAAACTACATGTTGCTCATATACCTTAGTTGGCAGTTATTGCTATCTGCTACTGACAAATGCTGTTGTTTCAGATCTACAACTGTGTGTAATTTTTCCACTCTGAGGGCAGTAAAAGTATACCCACAAAAATATTTAACAACCTTGAGATGAAATGTACTATTTGGAGCATAATATAGTGCACAGGACAGACAGGTATAAGAAAAGATAAATGCAAATCAGAACTGGATATATTAACATTTTGATTGGGAATATAATCAAGTTTATAATACTTATGAGTTAGCATTCATAACACGTTCCTAAATGTAAAACAGATATGTAAACAATAATTAGCTCCTCAAATAGGGGGAAACCCTTTTAGCTTCTTGATGAAACTGAGTTGTGAAAGTTGTGAAGTTGTGTAGGTCCAAGTGAATGGGTGCCAAAAATGTTAAACTCTACAAATCACATAGGGCAGCATAAAAGTAATCCATAAGACTCCAGTGGCTAAATCAATGTCTTCAGAAACATTTGATAGGTGTGGGTGAGAAACAGATCAATATTTTAGTAAATTGTTTTCAATAAATTCTCTCAATAAATTCTCTCATCCCTGCTCAGTCAATCTCCACTTTAACTTTCACTTTCTTCTTCTTGTGTTTTTGGTGATTCACATTCTTCATGCATACACCCCTTTCTGGGCAGGGAGAAGAATTTCTAGCAAAAATGGACTTAAATATTTATCTGTTTCTCACCCACACCTATTATATCACTTCTGAAGATTTGGATTTAACCACTGGAGTCGTATTGATTATTTTTATGCTGGCTTTATGTCGTTTTTGGAGTGTCAACATTTTGGGACTCATACTTGCATTGTATGGACCTACAGAGCAAAGATATTTTTCTAACAATCTTAATTTGTGTTCAGCAGAAGAAAGAGAGTAAATGATGAGAGAATTCTCTTCTATTCCTTTTTAGTATAGGTAAGGGTAGGCATTACACAATCATCAGGGCAACCATTGACCAGAAAATTCGGGACTAAAAATCAGCACCTGGTGGATTGTTCCTTCGACGGGCATGAGGGTCCTCGGGTTCAGCAAATATACTAGATGCCATTTTGTTTTTGCGGGTCACAGGTTTTTCATCATCCGTGCCAAAGCAGATGTTTGACCCTCCGCCTGGTGGGCGCAGCACTCTAGGATGACAAATTAAGGCAAATTCAATTGACGACATTACATATGCAACGTAGCTTTTGTAAGGTCAAGCTTGTCTGACTTGTTTGTTACTTTTAAGTGTATTTTATATTGTAGGTGATTTCCTGTTCATTTCCTGTCAGCTTTAAAGGAATATGCGGCAGCGGGGGCATGGTTGAGCGTTCTTCCGGAGAGAAAGAAAGCAGTAAAGGTGCACACACCTGAGCCTGATAATGTCTAAAACCGGTTTCTAGTTGCAGGGAGGGCTGATAAAGCAACCATGCCAGCAACGAGACGGGGAGAGATCTACCGGTCGGAAAGATGCTGTGTTGTTATCTCAAGAGTGTTGCGCTGAAAAGCCCTTTAAGTTTGTTTATTAAAATCTTACCTTTGAGTTGAAGAACCCAATTCCTTTTTCCTCCTTTCCCACCCTATGTATAATCCCTTTACACTAGTGCCGAAACACGGGAAATTGGAGGAAATTATGCCGTCATGGAGTCCACGAAGTTGGCTGAATTCCTCAAGTCCCTAGCCGGACAGCACTACACCCACCATCAGGCCCTGCTTGAGCTACGCAAAGACTAAGATCGTCGTTTCCATGCGATATTTCAAGCTCAAGCAGAGGACAGGCATGCAATCCGGAGCCTCCTCAGCCAGGAGAAAGCCTGGCCACGACCCCGGACACAGCAGCCCCCATGCCCCCGGCCCCTCTCATGAAGATGGGGCAGAGGATGATCCAGAGGCCTTCTTGGATCTGTTTAAGCAGACAGCGGAGATCTAGGGCTGGCCGCGTACTCAGTGGGTTGCCAGGCTCATTCCTTTGTTGTCCGGGGAAGCCCAACTCGCGGTACAACAACTGCCGGCGGCATCACCCAATGGCTCCAGGAAGCCTTCCGAAAGTGGCTGCTAATGGAGGACCGCAACGTCGAGGGAGTGATCGGCCAGTTGGTGCTGGAGCAGCTGACCCATCGGCTACTGAAAGGAATGGCGGAATGGGTCCAGTGCCACCAGCCGAAGTCGCTGGAGGAAGCCGTCCAACTGGCGGAGGACCATTTGTTGGCATTCCAGAGGGTGGAAGAGCCCTCCCACTCTCTCTCTCTCGCCTCCCCCTATGTTTCCCCGCTGTCTTCTTCTTCCCCCCTCTCCTCTTACTCTGCTCTCTCTCAACAGCCCATCCCAGTGCCCCTAAGGCATGGACTCCAGCCACCAAAGCCAGTTACCAATTCGTGCGGGTTTGCCCCCCCCCCCATAGTTCACCTTCAGTCTTCATTTACTCACCCTCATGCCATCCCAGATGTGTATGGCTTTCTTTCTTCAGCAGAATACAAAGATTTTATAAGAATATCTCTGTCCTTACAATGCAAGTGAATGGTGGCCAGAACTTTGTAGCTCCAAAAATCACAAAGGAAACATAAAATTAATCCAAATGACTCCACTGGTTATCTTCAGAAGCGATATGACAGGTGTGGGTGAGAAACAGATCAATATTTACTTTTTACTTTCACTTTCAGATGCGAAGTGAAACTAAACAGGCACCACGATGTTAAAGTGAAAGTTGACAGTTTGAGTGAATAAAAGGACATACATATTGATCTGTTTCTCACCCACACCTATAATGTCTCTTCTAAAGATATACGTAGATTTAACCATTGAAGTCATACAGATTAATTTGTTTCCTTCATGTGATTTTTGGAGCTACAAAAGGTCTGGCCACCATTCACTTGCATTGTAAGGATCTACAGATATATTCTTCTAAAAATCTTTGTTTGTGTTCTGCTGAAGAAATAACGTCATATCTGGGATGGCATGAGGGTGATTAAATGATGAATGAGAATTTTCATATTTGTGTGAACAATCCCTTTAATTGTTGACAGTATTATTGGGTGAATCTCAATCTGCATTTGTGTGGTTAGCACTTAAAATGTACTACCTTTGCCTTAGTAGAGTAATAATATAGTTGACTAGTTTGAAGTTTTGTTCATTTTCTCATGAACAGTACACTGATTTGAACAGAAGTATTGAGATATATATATATATATATATATATATATATATATATATATATCAATACTACTGTTCTTTAACAGTCATGAAAATAAAGCTACATTGAACTGAAGGCTGCAGACACCATGCTTCTGTGTTGAGATAAACCTTTCTCAAATTCACCCACCATTCCGAGAAGCTGATAAACTGAGGAAGAATACACCTATCTGCACGTCTTTATAGAGAACTCAGTAAAAATCCTTGGGAGCAGGCAAATACTCTTATCAAAAGAAGCTGAACCGCACCCAACATCAAAAACACATGCGCTTCATCCTCTCGTTTTCAGAAAAATGGGAGAACGGTCTCGTTTCAAATGAACAAGCGCATCATACAATTAATTAAATACCTGGTTTAATTACACAGCAATCATGTCATTAATTACAGGCTGAGTTACTGCCTCCGGTCTGGAAGATGCTGCAGTCAGAGGCTGTCTCGAAACCTAGTGAGCGGTCAACCTGACAGCATTTTGGGGCATCAGTCCTGTTTCCAGTCACACACACACTTTGCGGAGTCGGAAAGAATCAGTGATGCTTAAAATATGCTGTTAGCGCTGAATGAATTCCCATCTCACATGATTTTGAGACACAGCCAGATAGACAAATATTTGGACAATAAACCAGCTAAAAGGGCGGCTTTGATGGGATGTTAAAGTTAATTAAACTTTGACTTAGAATCAGAGCTTTTGTCCCTACAAATAGTTTTTTAACCGAAGATGGTGCTTTCCTCTCTGCGCATATCTTCATCTCAGCAGCCTCGCCAAACGTTTATATACCAATTATATACCACTGTAAGAGTAAACTGTCACAGTCAATGATATTATAGCTCAGATAACGTCTTAAGATAGCGTTAGTCATTTTAAACGGTTAAATCATTAGCTGTTGGCTAAAAAGTAAAAGCATGTGCACCGTTTTCTTCCTATTGTAATCTCTTAGCACCTGGAGCTGTTCCTGGCGCTCGGGTCCATGCCTTGAAAATTGGTGGTGGTCGTCATCTGGAGTACTCACAGCTTCTGTTCAAAGCTTTTCCCAAACAATAGCCGACAAAATACTCTTATCAACCCACAAAGAGCGTCTCCAGCTCGGGTTATCAGTCTCTTGGTGCGGAATCTGCGCTCTTGTACACGCCCATTAAACGCTGAGTGTTGCAGTTCAACCAATCTGCCACTAGAGCGGCGCCAGAGAGCATTTACCAAATTTACTATTTAATAAATTGAGTCGCACAATGACTAAAATGCTGGCAAAATTAAAGCCTAAAGCTAAACGTCTTTGAACAAATTCTGATTGTAATGCTACAGTGAATCTATAGAGGAGAATGTGGGATGGTTAATTTTGCCTGGCTAAACCTGACTGTTTTTCTTTTCAATGCAATAATGGTAACAAATGGTGTCTCAGTTAACACTTTGTTTGGCAGAATTGTTAAATTATATATTATTGTTATACTTGGACTGTGCAATATATATAGCCATTCTTTTTCTCAAGATATTGTATTGATACTGATCCCTGTATCAATGTTTTTATTAGTCTATTTAACATTTCAATAACGAAGAAGGTAGTGTAAATAAGCGCAAACTCTTAGAGCGGCATTTCTCAGGGAGATCAGACCTGCTTATGAGAAGTTAGAACATCAAGAACACCGCTCACACATTTCAATAGAGATCAAATTATATTGTGATGAATCATGATACACATATCATGAGGTGGTTGCTGATACACATCCATATTTTAGAATACATTTCACTTTATTTCAATTTATGGCAAAAATTAAAACAGTCAAGACCAACATTTCATCTGCCCAAAGGGACCAAATAACGTTTAGTTAGGGTGGTTTAGTAAAACAGTTTTAACACAAAATTTGATTAACACATTTCACTTCACAACACTAGTTGCTGAATAAAAGAGTACAAAAGAGAACTACATCAACATATACAAGATATAAAAGCCCAACTGTTCTGAACAAACAGTGCTTAAGCACCGACACTGACCAAAATTCTATTTACCTGCATAATTAAACAGAAAAAAGAACACCCTCTTCAATCCACAGACTTAGGTCCTCGTCTGTTGAAACATGTCGATGCATAAACAAATATATTTAACAAACAAAACATTTTGTCCATATGATTTGGGAACTCTGATGGCCATTTCAGTCTGTAAGGTTTTGACAAGGTGGAGGAAGGTCAGCCTATAAAAAATTAAAAAGACCGAGGGAGGGGAAGGAAGAGGAGGACAATGGGTACCATTGTGATGGAGGGCGGAGGTAGCTACTATTTACATTAGGCCCCCTGTTTGTTGTTGAAATACATCAATTGTATCTTCATCCTCCATTTCCAACTGCAAAAAGATACATAAAACACAATTTAAAATTTGAAATAAATGTATGCTGAGATTAAAAACTGGCCAAATCATTGAACTGTACCTGAGATGGTGTGTCAGTCTCATTAATTGGCTGCCCATCAAACCGGAACCGAATCTGCCTCATTGTGAGCCCCTGTAAAAAACATAGACAATGTAGACCTGGGGTCCATTCCAGAAAGCAGATTTAAGTGACTAAACTGTGTAAGTTTACTCCGCGCAAGCGGTTAACATCAACTTTCGGTTCCAAAACCTATAGTATCTTTCTGAGTATGTTAGTAACCATAGCATTGAAAACAACACAGTTGGCATTTAAACTCAAATTACGCACAATATTATACTTTTAAAAGTACGTTATTTTATGTATCTGAATGTTTGCAAACAGTATACCGTTTCTCTGCTGTTTAGAACATATTTTGAATGGAGAACGAAGAACTTCTCCAGAAGTATATCAGTGCCTTAACTTGACCACCAGCTGAAGGAGGGCACACAGGGGGTAGGTTACTCTAAATGACAGCATGTCTCACATATATTTTTAGAAAATAAAGTACAATGGACAAGTCTGGAGATTTGTGCATTTATTTATGTACATTAAAGTGATAAGAAAACAAATCTCCAACCGAACAAACACAAAAGCACTTCCTTTTTGGCCAGATTTAGTTCTAAATGTCACCAGTTCGTTCTGGGGCTTAATTCAATGAAAAGATGCGTCTTTCTGATGCAATGCCTCCTCTCCTCCATTTGGATCTGTACATGGTCCTGCTCTAAATCACATTTTTAATCTGCCTTTCACTATGGATCTTTTACAGCTTCCTTTCCAGCTAGAAAGTGATGTTAGTTCTCCCTTATGTTGATATAATAAACATCCATAATGTATAATCAGATATGATTTTCAAATAAAACATTTAATTCAGTTCCAAGTTGTTGGAGGCAAATGGGCTATACTGTACATGAGAATGCCCAGCCATTGCCCTTTAGGGGACAACAACAAGGAACTCTGTGTGCCTTATCATTCTCCCATCTTATAATTCACATGAATAATCATGAGTATCCTACTGAAAAGCATTTAATTAAATCTATGGAAAATGACGACAACTGTGTAAGATCCTACAATTGAAATATTGATACAATGACAACATCAGCAACTGTGGGAAATGGATGATGATGATATGATACTAAGCTTTAGAAAACCAAATGTTAAATTTCAAATAATAGTAGCCTACATACAGTACACATAACATATAGTAAAATAAAATAAGTATGCACAGTACATGGTAAAATACCATTAAAATTAACCTAAAAAAATATAGTAGGCTATTATCATAATATTAATAGGAAAGGAATGTTAATATCTATTATGAAGTGCAAACAAATAACATAATGGTCGGCCTAATAAACATTAACGAGGGGGAGAGAGGTCTAATATAAATGTTTAATTAGGCTTTTACAAGTACAGTAAAACTTCATAGTTTCATGAATTAAAATACATAAGCATTGATTTTGTTAAGAAAAATCTCTCCTAAACCTATGCAGCCTATCGCTACTACAAGTGAAGACGGCTTCATAATGCTCATCCGTAGTCATTATAACTTAAGGTTATGTGTCACTAAATATGCAAAATTACTCAAAAATGCCCATTCCTTATTAGGGATGCACCGATCCAGTTCCTGGATCGGCTCCGATACTTAGGCTTTTAGACGGATAGGGTATCGGTCCGACCCAAATCCGATACTGTGTGTTAGTCATGTTTGTTACTGTCAAGCTCCAAAAATGAAAAAAAAAAAAAAAAAAGAACCATGACAACACAATTATAGTTCACATGACCCATTCAAAGCCACTTGCAAATGGGCTATTTTTAGCCTTCACAAGGTGCGCAATATTTGAGCGCTACTCACAAACATCATATCAGATGTAGATGATCAAAAGTTCGGTTCACTTATAATATGCATTTAGACTGGCACTGGAGGTGCTTTTATTCATTACATTTTTTTTGTTTGCCAGAATTTGCATAATAAGCTAATTAAACTACTGTGAACTTGACTACAAACAGACACACTTACAGGACTTCCTGGAGAGTTCAGATTGTCAAAATAAAAGCCAGCGGGTTTTAAAGTTAAAGGTGCACGATTGAGATATATTACTATTATAATATATTATTATCATTTGTTTACAAATTATAGCAATATTTATGTTGAATGTGTTCCAAAAAATAACTGAATGAAGTGGACTGATGTCTTACAAATAAATAGAACAAAAAAAAAAAAAGATCTGAATCCTTTTAAGTCCAGATAAAAGTTGAAAAAAGAACTTCTTTTCTACTGATGCCTTTACTGGTTAATTTTGCTGCTACATTATCCAGTATAATAGTTAATAATAAAGTGTTTCTTAATAATCTATACATTTATATTGAAATAATGTGTATTTAAGAGGTTTGTGTTTCTTTACATATTAAAGAGCACACCCAATTAGATCCACACAATAATGTAAAGATATTCTAAATTATGCAAAAACACAATACTGGTATCGGAATCAACCGAGAATTACGGAGATTTCTGATATCGGAAGAGAAAGTGGTATCTGTGCATCCCTATTCCTAATACTAACCAGTGTATCGCACCTGTTGTATGTCTGTTGAAAGGCAAAAAGTATTGCTAAACTCGAAGTTGTAGATTTGAACGAGAACTTAAAATATTTGTACACGTAAATCAATACAGATTATGCGAGTTAGGTTGCATCAAAACGTTTCGTGTAATATGTGTTCAAAGATGAGGTCCACACCCTCGATTTCAATTTCATGTGTCTTTTAATATCCTTTCTGTTAAAGTCAGTTGTCCATTAAAACATTAAAGGTGTACTCAGTAACTTTTGTCTCGTGTCATCTTGGACTTACCCTGAAACCTAGCGGAATGGATGCAGCATCATTTCAAATAAATAGTTTTCAGTTTCAGATGTCATAGACGAAGAGGTTGGTGCCTGATGGGCTGGTTTGAGTATTTCTGTAACTGCTGATCTCATGGTATTTTCACGCACAACAGTCTCTAGAATATAGTTCAAACTGACATGGTCTATGGTAACTCCGATAACTGCAATATACAGTTGTGGTGAGAAGAATAACATCTCAGAATGACATTCTGGTTGGCACTCTTTTATGCAGGGGAACCTACACAATATTAGGCAGGTGATTTTAATGTTGTGGCTGATCGGTATATCATGGTATATATAGGGATATGCATTCAGTAGCGCCATACCTCCGCTGTTAAATTATTTGCACAACTGCATAAATGTTGTGGGGGTAATTAAAATTCTTGACGCAATTCAACACTTGCTAGGTTTGTTCTTACAGGTTAGTGGACAGCAGGGAAAGAACTATAGCATGGTACTACCTCAATCAAAAAATGTTCGCCAGCTGCACAAGTGAAATTTAGTTACATTTACTGGCAGTACATCTCATCTGTGATCGGTTTTCTAAAGATATGGCCAGATGCGCAGTCCATGCATAAAGTTAGAGCGACAGCATTAGTAATGCCAATGTCCTAGTTTGCTTATTAAACCGCAAATGGATGTGATTTAATTAAATAAATACACAGTCTCTGAACATGTTAAATCACTTAAAACCAGGGACTAAAAATGGTTCAAAGAATTTTTTTTTTTGCAGAACGTAAGCGAAAACGGGTACAAATTCACTTTTAATTGTTAATTTATTTTTTTCAAATGCTAGTAACCAGTTAATAACAGATTAATTTCGTTCCAATATTTTTTACACAAAACCAAAGAACTTATCACAGTAAAGTTTTGGAATTACATCACTTCCTGTTGCCCAAAAAAATTAGTCTTCTCTCTTTTTAGTAAAACATGATAAGCATGAGTTTGATTCCTGAAGGAAACTGCTGCATCACACTTCTTTGCCTAATTGCACACAGTGGATGTAGCCTTCCATGACATGCTGAAGATCTTTTTAACAATTATATATAAGTAATACAAATGTATGTTAATCCAGACACAAAAAAAATATTAGGAGGTAAAATGTACATTTCTCAGCTGTCGTCAATAAATTATTGTTAGATATGACGCATTACAGATTTTATGCTGCTAGGTTTTGACTGAGGAGCAGATCTGTAAATAAAATAAAATAAAATAATCCATATTTTTTTTAGGCCTTACTTTGTGATAATGTTTGGTTTCATAAGGCTTATTACAGCTAAAGACCCAGTAGCAATGAGTGTGTGCTTCTTTACGGTTTCCTGTAATTTTGCTTAATATATTGGTATAAAGATGATTCAGGACTGTAATAAGCAGTCATTTGATAAAATAAAAAAAATACAATGGTATGTTGAAAATGAATTGTTATATTTTTATTTTATTCATGTTTGGATTCATTTGATTAGACACTATTTTGAGGAAAAAAATTCAGAAAAAAAAAAGGTGAAAATTACTGAAATCTACTAACACAGAGATAAAGTGCAAACACACACAAAAAAAAAACATATCTCACACTTATCATGAAACACAAAATGCTCAGGTATAGCACCTAAAAACATAAAAACATAAAGCCCCATGTCTTACCAAGCTATGTTTCAAATTTGAAGGAGAGTCTAGCAAAAATTTGCTTTCTGAAAGCCTTTATCCAAGTGCTTGTCTGGGTGCCTTTCTGAAAAGGCCAGCGTTGTCAAGAAGAATGCAGGTGTCAGCAGCTATCCTTTGTCACAGTGAGCGTGCATTTAAATCTTCCAATGGGAAGTGCCCTCACTTATGAAATTATGCGATACTTCATGCAAAGTATCAACGCCCACATATTGCCGTATTTGTAATTTCGTTTTTTTCAATTTGAAGATTTTTTTTAACCTAACAAATTTGTTTATGCTTGAACAGACGTTATCAGAATCGGCTGTTCTCATGCGTTATTTTCTAAAACTATGAAGCCAGTTGAATTCAGAAAACATCAGGGGTGTGATACTTCTTTTCCAGACACTGTACTAAATGCATTGATATGGTTTGTTTTATAGAAGGTTATGTTAGATGCACATAATTTGTTGAATCAAAAGGATGACGTTTACCGGATTTCATGAAGTAAACAATGGATGTTCTATGGATTTTTATACAAGTTTGCCTGTTTATGGGCAAAGATTTACAATGGATATTATGTAATGACTATTGCAGTCAAAACAAATGGATGGCATCATTGTTGGATCAAACTACATTGCCTTAACACAAACAAGGTAAGGACTCCATGTTTTGTTGTTGTATTGTCTATTGTACACTCTTCACACAAAATAAGAAATCATCGGCTGAAAGTCATTTAGATTGATCAATGTTTCATTGGAAAGAATCTGCAGTCTTAGATCATTTAAATGGTGTATTGGTTGACCAGATTACAACATACAGCAATACTGTACATATGCTGAATGTAAACAATTGAAAACACATGGTGGTCCATGGCCTTCGCAATTAAACAAGTTAAACTTGAAGCAATGTTTACTTAAAAAACACTCAAAGGAAAAATATTGTTTTAATGTATTAGTTACATTGAAATTTACAAATATTTATAGGCTAAAGGAATGTGTTCAACAGCATATTAACAATTTTTTCGGTGTAATCTTAATTGGAATCAAGAACTATGAAATTTTACTGGTATCGAAATTTTGGTATTGTGACAACAATACCAGCAGCAACAATGCTGCTTACGGTGTGGCTTTATTAGGCTACCAGTCTTTTAGGGTACTTTCACACTAGCAATTTTGCTGAGCACCAGGGGTCGAATGATGTCAAAGATAGTTTCGTTTGGATAATGTGAACACCGTTTTCCGAACTCGAGTGCGCACCCGGAAACTGCACCTGGGTCCACTTGAAAAGGTGGTCTGGGGTACAGTTTATGTGAACTTCAGTACGGTTCACTGCTGATATGAACACAACCGTACCAAATCATGGAAGAGAGCCACTTATGATGACGTATAATTTGAGTCTTTGCAGGCTCCCGATCGCAATTATTATGGTATAATGCATTTCTCATATCTGCTTGCGTTCAGAAACACTGCCTTAAGAGAACAGCTCACATTCTTCACATCTCTTCCAACGCATCCGTGGGCTCACAGCAGACAAACGCTAATATTCATCACATCATTGCACATTCAATGTATCCACGGGAGACAAACACACTTGCCATGTTGTTCTGTGCATGGCAAGGTTTCATGGTAAATCCAAAGAGACAAACCTTAACACTTCACTTAACACAGTGACATCTCAAGTTGTTATCTAGATGTAGTGGTAAACAGCTGCCCCTTATACTCACAATTACATTTATTCATTTGGCTGATGCTTTTATCCAAAGTGACTTACAAAAGAGGAAAACATAAGTGAATCATCTTAAGGAGACAGTGGTACAAGTGTCATATTACAAAGTTGCACTAGCATCAGTAATAGTGTTCAAAACATACATTTTAATTTTTTTGTTAGTGACTAGTTAAGTGCTTTTGGAAAAGATGCGTTTTAAGTCGTTTTTTGAAGATGGAGAGTGAGTCTACTTCACGGATGGAGTTGGGAAGGTCATTCCAACAACATGGTATGATGAAGCTGAAAGTTCGAGAAAGTGTTTTGGTGCCTCTATGTGTTGGTACAAGGCGACGTTCCTTAGCCGACTGAAGGCTTCTAGTGGGCGTGTAGCTCACATTCAACTCACGTTTACGATTCGGACACAAAAAATATGATGTGAACAGAGACCAACGGGGTCAGAGGGAGCAAATGCAATCAAACCAAGTGTGAAATCACCATTAGTGGCTGATACAGATAACACATTCATATGCACCTAACTGAAGAATACAGTTTTTCTTATTCTGAGAAATTAAATGTTGCAGTTGTATGAGTGTAAAACAGTTTACCTGTCTCTCACAATATGCTTTCATCAATTTGTTGAGGGGTGTGTGCCTCTTGATTTTGAACTGGACCACAGAGCCATCTTGCCCAGCTACTTTCAGATTAATGTGGTCATTCTCCGTTTTCACACCTTCCTGAAATAATGAAATACTGTTGTGAATAAAGGGGGTGGGGTTAGTGAAAATTACACCTTGGAAATGTGGGATTTTTCTGTGTGTCAGTGTAAATCCAGATGACAAACAAATAAATAAACAACTATAAGTGTTGTTTGTTTGAAGCATGGTTGTGTATCAAGATGAATGAAAAAGGATGTTGCACACTTATGAGCCCAGAGTCAAGTGATCTATGGCTGTAAATTGCAAATGTGAGATTCCCATTCTACTTAAGTAATCTAGGATCAGAGAGAACATCGACTTGTGTAGCGAGTTTGCACTCGTTTTCTTAATGGGCGAAAAGAAACTCTACCGTATTAACTTATCGGGGGAATCTGCACACACCGTCCCTACACATTAAGCAGCAAAAAAGTAGAATACTCCCGTTCAACGAAAGACATAGGCTATACTGAAATAAATGCGCACGATTCACCCTTATTAATTATAATGAGCGATTACAGGAGTCCAGATATAGCACTCCACGCGTACTGCCAGTGTCCCCGCGTGAAACTACACAGTTGGTCCCACGAGCCAGTAAAGTTAGCCGTTTAGACAGCTTTGTTGCTTATAACGGGAGCGGTCAAAGTTGTCGCTTGCAGCGTAGATTAAGTGCTAGGCGCATTAGCGAGCAGGATAATTAGCGCGTAGGCTTTATGCAAAACTGTAAATATTTCCACGATTATCGCGAGAGAGAAAGGAAAATGCCCCCAAAAAAAGAGCACAATCAAATAATTCAGGCTCGCCGTTAATATTAGAACACATATTTTTCTACACACGCACCTTTGGCTTTTCGTCTGCCATTGCTGTATCTGCCTCAGACACATAACACGTAATGCCGCCGGATGTGACGACAATTAAAAAGGATCCATTTCCGGAGTCCCATTTCCTGGCATGGACATAATAAATGTATCCTAACCTTCCCCCTGCAAATTGTCTATACACATTACTGAAAGACGTTTACATACACGTTCTCAGAAACATTCATACCTGTTAATTATGTGCCATGTATTGAAAAAAACGGAATCTATGGTATTAGAAATGTGTGCCTTTGCTTACTTGACAACATCAGGAAGGCCCCATTGATTTGACCTGGCAATAAGAATGACCATAGGCACAAAAACTACATAAAATTGTCAAGACAAAACAATTTATTTGCCATCATGTAAAATTGTAGGGTCTAAAATGTGCAGTAGCCTATCCTAGGTTTGTGGAACTCTCACTCAGTAAGAGACACTGTTGGACATTTCCAGCCTAAAAAACAATACTTAAGCGCTTTGTGTAAAAGGGAAAAAAAAGGCCACACAATAGGCTATCAAAAGGATAACAGTAATTCTGTTAGATCACAATAAAAATGATAAACAGCCATTTAATATAATAAATAATGGCTTTTCAACCATCTCAGAATGCACATACCAATAACACTCTGAAGATGACATTTTATGCATCAGAACCTATGAGGTGCCCCTAGGGACATTATTCAGAATTACCATGCACATACATGTACTTTTCCTCTCACATACACATATGAAACCAAATTCATTCACATACTATAGTGAAATGCTCACACACATACAAGTGAAATGCTTTTACAAACACAACTGAAACGCTCTCATACATACAACTGAAAATATTACGCTCACACACACAACTGAAATGCTCACACACACGCAACTGAAATGCTCTCACACACACAACTGAAATGCTCTCACACACTCAACTGAAATGCTCTCACACACGCAACTGAAATGCTCTCACACACGCAACTGAAATGCTCACACACGCAACTGAAATGCTCTCACACACGCAACTGAAATGCTCTCACACACGCAACTGAAATGCTCTCACACACGCAACTGAAATGCTCACACACACGCAACTGAAATGCTCTCACACACGCAACTGAAATGCTCTCACACACGCAACTGAAACGCACTCACACACACAACTGAAATGCTCTCACACACACAACTGAAATGCTCACACACACACAACTGAAATGCTCACACACACACAACTGAAATGCTCTCACACACGCAACTGAAACGCACTCACACACACAACTGAAATGCTCTCACACACACAACTGAAATGCTTTCACACACACAACTGAAATGCTCTCACACACGCAACTGAAACGCACTCACACACACAACTGAAATGCTCTCACACACACAACTGAAATGCTCTCACACACACAACTGAAATGCTCTCACACACACAACTGAAATGCTCTCACACACGCAACTGAAACGCACTCACACACGCAACTGAAATGCTCTCATACATACAACTAAAATGATTACACTCTCACACACACAACTGAAAAGCATTTCAGTATGTTGTATGCAAGCATTTCAGTATGTTGTATGAAAGCATTTCAGTATGTTGTATGCAAGCATTTCAGTATGTTGTATGCAAGCATTTCAGTTGTGTGTGAGAGCATTTCAGTGTGTGTGTGAGAGCATTTCAGTTGTGTGTGTGAGAGCATTTCAGTTGAAACGAAGCACATTTCAGTTGAAACGGAAGGTGGTTAAAGTACCCACTCCACTCCAGTTGGTGGCAGTAGTGTATGGCGTTTAATTTTGGACAAAACAGCGCAAGCGCAAAAACACAGCAGCGCAAGTGAATTTCAACAGTGTGAGCACCATGACACAGCTCGCACGTAAAATTTAAACCTGCAGAACTTGCAAATCACAAACACGAGCACAAAAATATGATTGTGCACACAAATTAACAAGTCCCACACACGCGCGAGTTCTTTTCTGCACACGCACGAGTTCTTTTCCTATGGGAAGCCAAACAAAGCAAAAGTGGGGCCGAGACAGCGGGGGTTTACAGAGCTCGCGCCCGCTGACATGTCATCTGCGCGGTTCAATGGTCCGAGCCGCGGCCAGTTCGATCAGCGCAGCGCGGACGTGTTCCTAGCGACACCCAATGGGCAGCGCGGCGCGAACAATCCTCAACAGCGCTGCGCTGACCAATTTAAACAGCGCAGTGCAAACCATACATGCAAATTAATGTACAATAAAGAAACCCCTCCTTCCTTACAAAAAATTGGTTCTCTGCTGAAATTTAGCAGTTTTTCCCTACAGAAGACAAAGAAGAAGAAAGACAACATGAAAATGCATACATTTCTTATGTTTATTATCTTTAATAGTGTTAGTAAAGAGTAGTGTTGTGCGTCGATACCCTACTTTGAAGAACTGCACATATGTATAGAGGCTACGGAAAGAGCTGTACAAAGCAGAAACTTCAATGACTTTCAATATCGTAGTCGTCTTGAGGAGCACGCCAACCTTCTGCTAAGGTCATTCTAAAACATTATACAGATATATATATATATATCACAACACTACTCTTTACTAACACTATTAAAGATAATAAACATAAGAAATGTATGCATTTCATCTTGTCTTTCTTCTTCTTTGTCTTCTGTAGGGAAAAACTGCTAAACTTCAGCAGAGAACCAATTTTTTGTAAGGAAGGAGGGTTTCTTTATTGTAGGGCCTACATTTATTTGCATGTATGGTTTGCGCTGCGCTGTTTAAATTGGTCAGCGCAGCGCTGTTGAGGATTGTTCGCGCCGCTGCCCATTGGGTGTCGCTAGGAACACGTCCGCGCTGCGCTGACGAACTGGCCGCACGGCTCGGACCATTGAACCGCGCAGATGACATGTCAGCTGGCGCGAGCTCTGTAAACCCCCGCTGTCTCGTCCCACTTTTGCTTTGTTTGGCTTCCCATAGGAAAAGAACTCGTGCGTGTGCAGAAAAGAACTCGCGCGTGTGTGGGACTTGTTAATTTGTGTGCAAAATCATATTTTTGTGCTCGAGTTTGTGATTTGCAAGTTCTGCAGGTTTAAATTTTACGTGCGAGCTGTGTCATGGTGCTCACACTGTTGAAATTCACTTGCGCGCTGTGTTTTTGCGCTTGCGCTGTTTTGTCCAAAATTAAACGCCATACACTACTGCCACCAACTGGAGTGGAGTGGGTACTTTAACCACCTTCCGTTTCAACTGAAATGCTCTCACACACACAACTGAAACGCTCTCACACACACAGCTGAAATGCTCTCACACACACAACTGAAATGCTTGCATACAACATACTGAAATGCTTGCATACAACATACTGAAATGCTTGCATACAACATACTGAAATGCTTTTCAGTTGTGTGTGTGAGAGTGTAATCATTTTAGTTGTATGTATGAGAGCATTTCAGTTGAGTGTGTGAGTGCGTTTCAGTTGCGTGTGTGAGAGCGTTTCAGTTGTGTGTGTGAGTGCGTTTCAGTTGCGTGTGTGAGAGCATTTCAGTTGCGTGTGTGAGAGCATTTCAGTTGTGTGTGAGAGCATTTCAGTTGTGTGTGTGAGTGCGTTTCAGTTGCGTGTGTGAGAGCATTTCAGTTGCGTGTGTGTGAGAGCATTTCAGTTGTGTGTGTGAGAGCATTTCAGTTGCGTGTGTGAGAGCATTTCACTATAGTATGTGAATGAATTTGGTTTCATATGTGTATGTGAGAGGAAAAGTACATGTATGTGCATGGTAATTCTGAATAATGTCCCTAGGGGCACCTCATAAGAACCAGCTTCCTGTCCCATTTCACAAATACACACAAAAAAGTCTACCAAAGCACTATGTATGATTGATTCCTACCAGTTGTTAAAGAAAAAAGACTGAAAAATATTTTTCTTATGTCAAAGTATGGTTTTAACCAACTCACTTTTTCTCACAGTTTACAGTGAATTGCTAATTTACCATTAAATGAAATAAAATGAGAAGCTAATATGGCTTTAGACCATGCCAAACATCAATACACAGAGTAATACATAGCCATGAAATAAATACCAATTTCAACATAGCAAAAAATGGTTGATATATATGAAAATTGTTACAGACAAGAGAGGCATCACATCAAAGAAACAAGAAAAAGAAAAAAAAAGAAAAAAAAGAGAAAAACATATCTTCTATAAGACACCCAGTGCTATGACATTGCCCCACACAGCTTGTAAGGATGAGGTATGAGCTGAATTGCCAGTACTGACAGACACCAAATAAATCATTAGGACTCAAACATTCACAGGTAAAACCTTTTTGTGGAATATAATGGTACATAATGACCAAGAACATCATACTGAGATATTTGCGGGATTATTTTGAGATTGGGATTCGTAACTTTAATATTATGTCAATGGTAGCATCCTGAACAAAAAAATGACTTCTGTGACACGATTGCAGGCTCATCCATGCACTTACACCATTATGATCCGTTTCTTTAATCTCTTTCTGTCTCTTCACAAGCAATAATGTTTAATAACACAGCTATAAATGACCCCATCTTTCCACTGGAGGGAACTTGTCTATCTCTCCGGTCTCTGTGACCTGTCGATCTCCCAGGATGAACGTTAACTGGTATCTCATCCTCACCTTCTCCTGCAAAACACACATAAACAATCAAGGTGAGTTGCTTTACTGCCACCACTGAAAAACGTTCATTATCATATGCCAAATATCATGCTAAGGCAGGAGTGTGTGTGTGTAAGTGTAACTTCACCTTCAGTGGGTTAGAGAGCAGCATGATCTGAGTAATGGAGCTGGGGGGCATGAGAGGGTTATAGGGAGTCAAATCAGTTCCAGACGGAGGCTGCAGCTTCACTCTCATAGACTGTCAATCACAATCAATGGGGCATGTTATAATTAAAAGTGAATTCAATGGTAGATCCTTTAACATTTAAAATAATATTAAAACTACAGTTCATGCCTCTCACCTTTGGCACAGCTGCCTGAAGCAATACTCTCCTCACCAGCAGCGGTGCTGTGTTCAACATGGACACCACAATCACAAGGACATCAGGGCGACCAGGTGGGTGGTCAGTAGCAAAATGCAAGAGCACACGAACACCATCCTTATCATAGGCTGTCACAGGACACTCTTTACCTGAGAAAACATTAAGAAAAAAACAGATGGCACTAAGTAACCTTCAGAGAGATCTGTCCGCAGGTAGCTATGCTTACCATCTCTACACAGAGTACTGTTAAATGGTGATTTATATTTTAATAAATTACAATATTGAACACCTTCATTTTAGAGATAAACTGATATAGGCCAGTTTGATTATTTTTTTGTTAGGCTACTATTTGGCTAATTTGAGAATTTCTGCTATTAACCACATCTACATCGATTTGGCCAATTATCTAAAGTGTATAAGTTCCAAAATCTACTAATAGCTTTGTCAAATTAAAAAATATTTTGGCATTCAACCACATTTTAGTCAATCTTTATTCCTCTTATTTGCAATCATTATATGTATATACACTTACCAACCACTTTATTAGGTACACCTGTACAACTATTTATTCATGTGATTATCTAATCAGCCAATCATGAGGCAGGCAGCAGTGCAATGCATAAAATCTTGCAGATACGGGTCAGGAGCTTCAGTTAATGTTCGCATCAACCATTAACATGGGTAAAAAAATTTTATCTCAGTCATTTTGACTGTGGCATGATTTTTGGTGCCAGATGGGCTGGTTTGATTATTTGTCTAGTTTACTTAGAATGATGCCCAAAACAAAAAACTTCCAGTTAGCAGCAGTTCTGCAGACAGAAAGCCTTGTTGACGAGAGAGGTCAACGGAGAATGGCAAGACTGACAGAAAGGCTATGGTAACTCAGACATCCCCTCTGTACAATTGTAGTGAGCAGAATTGCATCTCAGAACATACAACATGTCAAACCTTGGGGCGAATGGGCTAAGACAGTAGAAGACCACATAGGGTTCCACTTCTGTCAGCCAAGAATAGAAAGCTGAGGCTGCAGTGGGCCTACCATCTTTGTATCTAAGCAGAAATCGAGATTCATCAGACCAGGCTATGTTTTTCCAGTCTTTAACTTTCCAGTATTGGTGAGCCTGTGTCAACTTTTTTGGGACAATTCTTAGTAAACTCTAGAGACTGTTGTGTGTGAAAATCCTAGGAGATCAGCAATCACAGAAATATTCAAACCAGCCTGTCTGCCATCAGAAATCATACCACAGTCGAAATCACTGAGATTACATTTTTCCCTATTCTGATGGTTGATGTGAACATTAATCAAAGCTCCTGACCCGTATCTGATGATTTTATACATTACACTGCTGCCACATGATTGACTGATTAGATAGATCACATGAATAAGTCAGTGTACAGGTGTACCTAATAAAGTGGTTGGTGAGTGCATATACATAGATGCATCAAACTGGCCATTGATCACCATGCTCTCTAGACATCGACAACTGAAAAACCTATACTGGTCAACCACAACTTTAAGTATTCAACCATTTATTCTTTGAAGACATTTAATCCATTTGGACACAACAGTTTGTTTGTTTTTTGCATCTTGCATGTTAATAATTTCATAATTAACACTATTGTTATTCCACAATTCTTTAAAGGCCTTACTTGGTTTAATAGTCTCCAGTGGGACAAAGACACTGGTTAGTGAGATGTCCCCGCTTGAGGCTGAAGGTGTTTGACTGATTGGTATTGTAGGAGAGAGGGACCTGAAGAGAGGGCTGTCTGAAGTGAAGCTCTGTGATTTGGCAGAGGTTACAGCAGAAGGCACTGGTGCTTTGCCAGCGGGCAAACTGAATGTGGTTAATGCAGTGTGGATGTTTCCTTCACCTTGTCCAAGTTCTTTGCTGGCCAGGCTTGAAAAACTGGACTGACTGCAACACATAAAGCAACAAAACACCTCATTGTGTTTAAAAGAATTAGAGACATCACAATTCAAATACTAGATCTTTGATCATAAAAGTCCCATGCCCCTATCCTTTCATGTATGAATGCTATTATTATTGTTTAACAGTCTGATCAATTGGTGTGTTTGAGTGCAGTGCCCACAGGCCCACAACCTTAAAGTTTTACTGCATCTTTTAAAACCCTTGGATATTCATTCATGGTTTTTTTTGTGCTACAAGTCCAATGGAGAGAGTTCTGCCCCACTCTGTTTGAATGGCAACTATTAAGCCATCATGGGCAAACACAGCATTAAAGAGCATAAAAAAAAAAAAAAAAAGCATTTAGCGATTGATTTTCATGATAAAATTGACAAAAATGGGAAGCTAAGATGAAAATCGTGTTTCTCCAAAAATGATTAAAACTGGAGCACGTCACATTTGTGGATTTCCAGCTGGTAAAACTGCATATTATTATTATTATTATTATTATTATTATTATTATTATTATTATTATTATTATTATTATTATACGCAGTCTAAATGCAATTTAGGAACAAAAGACGATCAATATCTGTTTGTGATCAATGAGTTAGAAAATATTTTTTCCCTCCTGTGATGAAGGATCTGTTGCCATGGCATCATCACACGCTCTTTATACCAGAGAGCACCGGCGCTAATAAAACTTATATACGAGTATGTTAATGATTTATACCCTGACACAATCCAAGTGGCCATATCATAATAGTATGCAACCCGGTTATGTTATCTACTGCATTTAGTTGTGTAACGCTGTTGTGCATATCCAGAATAGCTGCAGATATCCATGGGTATCACAATGCATTACATCATTACTACTTTTCAATAAATACTCTCAAATGATGACAAAATGCAATCTGTATTCATTTTAGATTTGATTGACATTGTTCATTCCTCAGTTGCCATTATCCTCTCTGTTTATGTCATCGGGTTGTCTGCATGGTTTCCATCATTCCTTCACTCTCACATGCTTTCGTGTGGGCTGCAAGTGTCCTTTTGGGAAGGAGTGGAGGGGTTAACATGAGTCGGATCAAACTAGGTTTTGCTGTTTGAGGCTATTTTTATTTGTTATAGTGCAAGTTAAAGTGTGCGCTGAGTAATGCATTTGTAATTATTTTTTTTATTTTGTCTTTTTACTTTATTTTTTTGTATAGTTTTCTGATCACTAGAATGTAAATAGCATCCCCTATCATTCACTTTCCACAAAAAAGCACCTTTTGAGAATATACCTGTCTGGAATCCTCACCCATCTATAACCTCCCTTGACCCCTCACAGTTACTCTACTACATCATCCCCCAATAAACGTAAGTATATTGTGGCGGTGGGTATTCCAATGTTACGTTCATGCCAACGTAATAAGATAATCGTATACCGCATTATCATACAACTTATCGCATATCACATATATTCTCCATATCGTGCAGCCCTAACACGCATATAGATAAATACACAAGTAACACTAATATATTGTAAGGTATGTGTAGTCCCAGGTTTAATAACCCAAACACAACTTTAAGAAACCAAGCAAAACTGGTACTGCAAATGAGTGGATCAGAAACTAATTTGTTAGCAATTTACTTCGTGATTTTGTTAGAACAAAGAGCAGGCTGCGTAGCAAGGGGAAGTATGCATCTGCTTCAACAGAGAAGACACTGTTCTAGAAGGTTCCAGATGAATTTAAAGTGATAGATCACCCAAAAATGAAAATTCTGTCATCATTTGCTCAACCTCACGACATCCCAGATGTGTATGACTTTCTTTCTTCTGCACAACACAAACAAAGAATTTTAGAAGTATATCTCAGCTCTGTTAAGTCTTTTCTATACAAGTGAATGGTGGCCAGAAATCTGAAGGTAGCAGATAAAACCAGCATAAAAGTAATCCACAAGACTACAGTGGTTAAATCCATATGTTCAAAAGCGATATGATATGCGAGTGTGAGAATCACTTAAATATTTAAGTCCTTTTTTCACTTTCAGATGTGCAAGTGAAACTCAAACTTTAGATATTTATTTGCGTTCAGCAGAAGAAAGTCACATCAAATACACATCTGGGATAAAAAGAGGGTGAGTAAATAATGAGAGAATTTTCGTTTTGGGGTAAACTACCCATTTAATGTTTAAAGGGTCATGAAACCCAAAAACAATTTTTTGAGATGTTAATTCATGTACACGTTGCACATCACTGAAAACAATGATGACACAGATTATGTTAAATCCTAAATTGAAAGTGGTTTTATTTGTTGTTTTTTCTTATTCATTTTGTTTTTCCTGGTAAAAACCAAAGTTTAAGCAACATCACAAACTGAGAAGTATATGCTAAAAGCCTGAGGCGTAATTAGTAGAGAGTACACGTCTAAATCATTAGATTAGCGGTTTGTCGACATTATCCATAGGAACGAACGCTTCAATCCAATCACTGCGCTGCCTTGTGTATGAGATCACATTACAGCAGATAATTCAAAATCACTTGCAGAAAGGACATCGTATGAGTGTTTTCTGCCATAAATGGACCGGAGTGAGCATGGCCCCCATATTCACAAAGATCTTAAATCGATCACTGGAGCAGTGTGAATTTCCCTGCTGCTTCAAATGTTCCACCATCATTACGGACCCCAAAAAACCCAATATCACAGGACTTAATGACAACAGACCTGTCGCTCTCACGTCTGTGGTCATGAAGTCCTTTGAGAGACTGGTTTTGGCCTACTTGAAGGACATCACTGGACCCCTGCTAGACCCCCCTTCAGTTTGCTTGCCTAGCAAACAGGTCTGTGAATGATGCTGTCAACATGGGACTGCATTACATCCTGCAGCACCTCGACAGACCTGGGACTTATGCAAGGATCGTATTTGTGGACTTCAATACATCAAGCCTGATCTTTTCTCAACCAAACATATCCAGCTCTCCATACCAACCATAATCTGTCAGTGAATCAACAGCTTTCTGACAGAGAGGCAGTAAGACCTGTACATCTCCAGAGTGAGGTAACGTGCAGGTAGAATCATTCTGGACCCCATACACCCTGCCAATTCCTTTTTTAAACTGTTGCCATCTGGCTGGCGCTACAGAGCATTCAGCACCAGGACAACCAGGCACAAGTACAGTTTTTACCCTCAGGCCACCACATGAACAATTTACTGCCTTCAGGACTCCCATAATGCAATAATGTATACATATTTAATGTACATATGTACATATCCCTAACTTGCACATATATTACCACTTGCACATGTACATTTGCCATTCTATGTTATTTGTCCTTTTTCGTATGTCTATTTAGACTCTTACATTGTTTTATATTCTGCATCTCACTGTAATGTTCTGTGTGCACTTGCTTGCTTGTTTCTCCTATCACCAAAAAAAAACCTTGTGTATGTGAGTACACATGGAAATAAAGCTAATTCTAATGTTTGGCCAAAGTTCTACTAGTCTATCGTTCCATGTGTTCCATCGTGTCTTCTCTGTACGTCTGTTCATTAACAGTGTAAAAAAACAGCTTGTTTAAAAACAGAAGACAATGTTGAAAATTAGAACTCTTTTTCGATTACTTGCTTCGTGGAAAAGTTACCAGGATTTAGGGTTGAAGTACTAAATAACTTTACACAGACAGAGTTAGCAAGAGATTTTATTACACTAAAGTCCAGTTAAGACATATTTTTTGTTTAATTATTTTGGCTATCCTTATAAAAAAAGTGTGTATTTAATGTTTTGTGTATTGGACCCAATTACTTTCATTATATGTGCCTCAATGAATGCAATCGTTTTCCTTTAGAGAAATAAATTAGTCTGGTAATCAACATTATGACACAAATGCTGTCAATAGAGTTTAACTTGTTTTAAACATGAAAAATTCCTTGGAAAAATAAAAACTTGTAAAGTCATGTTAAGTCTCAAAGCAGTACTGGTTTTGGTGGCAATGTCTGCTGTGAGTACTGTTCTCACTTCATTACCTATATCCAAATCTTTGATTTGCAAACTGTTATATCATGTTCACTCATACACACATTTGTCTTATGATTAATATTAGGGATGTGAACAAGTAATCGATTAATTGAGTACTCGTTCAACTTTAAATATTTGATTAGAAAAAACAATACTTGAATATTGTAATTAGATTTTCATTTGTGCCTTTGCCTTCAGTGGGCAAGCAGCTGCTTCTCTCACCTAAATCTTGCCATTTGTTCCCCCAAAAAGACAATTCTGCCATTAAAATGATTGTATCCCTTCAGAAGATTTCAGAAAGTATACTGGTGGCCAAAAGTTTGGAATAATGTACAGATATTGCTCTTATGGAAAGAAATTGGTACTTTTATTCACCAAAGAGGCATTCAACTGATAACAACGTATAGTCAGGACATTAATAATGTGAAAATTACTATTGCAATTTGAAACAAATGTTCAGAACTTCTTAAACTACTTCAAAGAGTTCTCATCAAAAAAATCACCCACGTGCAGCAATGACAGCTTTGCAGATCCTTGGCATTCTAGCAGTCAGTTTGTTCAGATACTCAGGTGACAATTCACCCCATGCTTCCTGTAGCACTTGCCATAGATGTGGCTGTCCTGTCGGGCACTTCTCACGCACCTAACAGTTTGGCTGATCCCACAAAATCTCAATGGGGTTAAGATCCATAACACTTTTTTCAAATTATCTGTTGTCCAATGTCTGTGTTTCTTTGCCCACTCTAACATTTTCAAAAAATTGCAATTCAAAAAGTGTTGAGCAGGTAGAATTCAATGAAGCTGTCAGCTGAGGAAATGTGAGGTGTCTATTTCTCAAACTAGAGACTCTGATGTGCTTATCCTCTTCTTTAGTTGTACATCTGGCCTTACACATCTCTTTCTGCCCTTGTTAGAGCAAATTGTCCATTGTCTTTGAAGACTGTCACCATTGTATGAAATCTTCAGTAGAGGTCGACCGATTAAAAATTTTTAGCATTTTTTTCCATAATCGGCATCGGCCAATATCCAAGTATATCAAGCCGATTATTAGGCAGGCGCATCTGTGGGCAGCCTAGTGTTGTTGTGGAACATGTGTTCGACGCACGCTGCCCCTAGAGTCATTTTCTAGCAGAGTGAGCAGACCTCATCCAGTGCCTAAGGAAGGAGCTAAGTTCCTTGGAGAAAACGGTAAGGATTAAATTTGTATAGCTCCTTTATATTTAATTAAAAACTTTTGATATGTTACTGCCAACTTCAAGAAAAAACACGACAAACGCGATAGGCGACATGACGTTCGGCTACTTTGGATATTGATAGCGTAGTTGAAGTTGCATTATCACAGCAGAAGGGTGGCTATCACGTCACAATAAGTAAGCAAGAATTTTGCTAAAGTCACTCAATGCAGAGAAATAAGTAATAAAAAAGATACCAACGCACTATAGGCTAGTGAAGGACTGGCTTTGGTAAGCTCGGACGTTATCGGTTCTGCTGTCAGTACTGGAGAAATTAAGAAAATACCTTTAATATTGCTATAAAGAGAAAGTTATTTTATCTCGCCAGCCATTTCTATGTATAATAATATGAAACCATTTGTCTGTGATGCAATTTAGCTATTCGCAGTCAGAGAGAGAGAGTTATTCTCGCTCACACGGTGCCACAGCGAGCACAACACGAGCCTTGCTTAATGAAGTGATAGAAGTAAAAGTGATAGAACTAAACATTCAAACGTAGCCTGGTTTAAAGATCTGTGATATTAGTCTGATTTTATTTTTTATTTCGCCTTCCAAAGATTATAAAAAGAATATTTATACATAAGCCGCATTCTGTCTAGCACAACTTCCTTCCCTTCACAGCGATGCACTGACATTTCTCCCTAAATCTCAAACTTAACGTCAGAATCAGCACGATCGGTGATTGTTGTAAAATACAGTCTAGCTACTGTTGCTAAATTGTGGGATGCTTTAATAATAAAAAGATCGCAAGAGATACCGTTCCCAAGGCGGCCCGTGCTCCGAAACAGACCGCAACGAGACAAGCAAAGTATAGGCTACTTTGGGTTTCATGTGCGCGTCTAAACGATCAACTATACACAAAAATATGTCAAAACGACTGGCTTGGAGATTCACTTAAACACAGTTTATGTCTTAAATGGACGTAGTTATGGAAATAGTTGGGAGAAAATATTGTGCATCAGGAGCCTATTAGATTCGGTCTTAAAGGGGAAGCAGTCTAATAAACAGGCTGACGATTGAGCCATTACTGCGAATCAAACAACAAAAGGCAAAGAGAAAATCACTTACAGCACTTGAATGAATAACTTCTGCATTAATCTATCTATGATAAACTATGCAGTGTTATTTTACAATTGATTACTTTATTAGATTTCTTTTTAGACCACACCTGAACAGTAATGTTAGTAAACCTTCCTGAAATTAAATCACCTTGCCTATATAACGTTTATCTTTGTGTAATTGTTTATCTTTGTTTAATATAATAAAAAGAACCGTTAAGAATACCGTTAAAGTACCGGATCGATAAGCAGTATCGGTAAGAGTAGTAATACCATTAAAACCTTAACGATACCCATCCCTAGTTATGCCTGTGCTTCTCTTGAATGCTCTGAATATTGGATTACGTGTCTGGATTGCCCCTTAATTAAAGCTGCATTTGGATCTCAACCTTCGTGTCTCGGAGCAGTTCGTAACACCTGCTTTGTTTATTTAATATATTTGTTATACATTATTTATACAATATGTTTTTACATTATACATTTTTAATTTAAGTGCAGATTGGTCAAGTGTTCAATAAATGTATTTGTTGAGAAATTTTGTCTATCTTAAGTAATTATTTTTGTTTGTTATTGTTTATCTTTCAAATAAAAGGTTCAAATCAGGAGGTTAAAAACAAGCACATATCGGCCAAAATAAATCGGCAGCGTTAATCGGCCATCGGCCGACCCGGATTTCAAAAGATTGGCATCGGCATGAAAAAACCCATATCGGTCGACCTCTAATTTTCAGGGGGTTTTTTTTGGGCAATTTCAAGCATTGTATAGCCTTCATTCCTCAAAGCAATAATTGACTGATGAGTTTCTTGAGAACATTTTGACCTAATTTTGACCTTAAGACATGCCAGTTTATTGCATACTGTGGCAACTCAAAAACAAACACAAAGTCAATGTTAAGCTTCATTTAAAGGACCAAATAGCTTTGATATAATGGCAAGTGATTTTCTAGAATCAAATTAGCAATTTAGCATGATTACTCAAGAATAAGGTGTTGGCTGCTGGAAATGAGGTCCGTTTAGATTTGATCAAAAATGACTTTTTTCAAATAGTGATGGTGCTTTTTTTACATCAGTAATGTAATATACTTTGTGATCAGAATAAGCAAAATCTGCACATTATTCCAAACTTTTGGCTGCCAGTGTATGTTTCTATATGTGAGTGCAATTTTGTTTTTCATCTAGATCTTGTTGTTTATGCATAGTGCTAATTTTCATTAGAAAAACAGATTCACATTTTTTTGCTAAAATTCAAGTTATCGATAACTTTTGTTTTTATGTGTTAGAGTACTCGACTAAAATAATACTAGAAATGTCCATCCCTAATTAATATAAAGCAAAGTGCCCCCCAAACTCATTTGTCTTTGTCTCCACTCAGATTTTGATGTTCAGTCATGTTCTTTTTTTTTTTTTACATATTTTCATGACCATTTAATGAGCCTGATGTGTAAATGACTAGTGCTGAACTTGGGGGATTTCATGACTCTTTAAGCTTCCAGATGCATGAAATTTTCATATTAGACTACCAGTATTTAGATTAAAATCTAGTTATTTTTGTGCTATATTTATTTATAATGTGTTTGTATGACCTGTTAGTCTTGTCCAGATCCAGCATGGCAAGGTCTTTACAGTTTTGCAGAATGGAGGGCAAGGCTGTCAGCTCAGCAGTTGGAAGGGAGCTTTCAGTTACCGTGACTGCGGAAGCTTCAGAGGTAGGTAGCCCTGTTGAGATGAGAGGATTCAAAGGAGCAGAGCCGTAGAGAAGGTCAATCACTGGTTGAGAAGTCTGTAGATTAAAAAAAAAAAAAAAGCACTATTATTTTTAGGGGTAGATATCAAACAGTATATCATACAGACTTTATATACTCAATTTCAAATAAATTTTAAGTCAGCATTCAAAATGGACCCTATTTACTTTTTTAATGCACGGTCCTGGTCTTATTGTGCATTATTCATTGGTACATAATATTTTATAAGTCCTGTGGCTCCCCTAAATTGTATTAATTGAATACATTACATTACACAAGTAAACTGGGTTTGAAACAGTGTGTCATGTTGACCTATTCTGTAGTCTTGTAATCTTACTTGTGAAGAAATCCATATATTGCTTTGATCTTCTTTTGTATTATTTTCTGCAGACTTGTTTGAGGTTGTTTCTAGGCCTGAAAAGTAGTAAAAGTGTCATTTAAAAAATCTGAGATTTTTTCAAACTGAATAATGAAGTCTGGATGGATGTCTGATATTTATTCAATTTAAATATGTTCTTATTGTTAATGGAATATTCATCATACATAATTAAAATACTTAAAAAAAAATTACCAAATGATCCAAGTTCCTCGTCTAACAGCGAGAGACTACTGGGAAGCTGACATGGTGGGGAAAGGTAAGAGCTGTTACTCTCACTGACTCGGAAATCTGATGACCCAGAGGACGTGTTGGAGGAGGAAAGCCGAGTTCCCACTAAAGGTGTAAGTGTGAGCAGTTCAGCTGGTATGAAATTGAAGTGCTGAGGTGAAGGCAAAACTTGCTTGACAGGAGAAGGAGTCCCAAAGTCTACATCAGCCAAATCAATCAACATTTCTGAAGAACTGTCATTGGGGCCTGATACAAAGGAAAATATAAAATGCACACTGAACTGCATTTTCAGGCCAGTATTGTTGTAAACCAGCGAAGCCATTTCTCTTTGGGTATTTCAGATTAGTACATTTTTAATAGTGTTACACACATAAGGGGTTTTCCAAGGCCAATGTCGATATCTGGAGAGCATGGTGGCCAATATGTCAGTTAAGGGCATGAGCACAATGTTGCTAAATAATATTTAGTCAAAGATACACTCAGAGATTCACATAACTTAAAAAAAAAATAAAAAAAATCAGTAAGATATAATACTGAACTTCAATAAAACAAATATATATATGTTTTTATATACTGTGACATACCAAAGATATACCAAATATACTAAATAATTACCAGTTTATTGGTCCTGCCGATATAGTGGTCGACCACTATTTTTCATATAAACAGTTCATATATTATACATACGTTCTGTTGCTGTTGATCCAGGTGTGTCAATGACGATGGTCTGTCCTTCAACAATGTTTTTATAAGAGTTGATGACTCGTGAGAGATCATCGCTAGCATGCAAAATATCACCTGCCCCAAAGGAGACAACATGTTACATGTGAACGAATGGAAGGTATTTTCTCTTATCATATTGTCAAAAGATCTAAATTAGTTTAATTTTAATAATGTGTTTTACCTAAGGCACAGTCATCATCATCTGTCTCTGTAGCAAGTTTGAAGACAGCAGTTCTAAGCTTGTCACAGTCATTATAAAGATCCTAAAAATATAAAGCACAAGCACACTGAAAGTGGTTACATTTAAATGAAGGGCAATGTTAGGATAAGCAGTGACCAAACACTCAGTTACTCACCTTCATAAGTTCTTTGTCTGCTCGGGTTGAATCATCTTTTTTTAAATTATTTAGCATCTCGTTAAGGAGCTTCACACTGTTTTTCACCTCCTCCAGGGTGCTGGCACGCTGAGATGCTTTCTGCTGTATAGCCTCATCCTGAAAGAAAAATTTATTATTTCATGGACAGCTCTCATGGTGGGAGAAAACAAAATATTTGCTTGCCAATGTGTCCAATCTCACTTAAAACATTAGTATCAGACTATCCAAGCCCTCACCTCTTTGACCATGCTCTTGATAAAGCGATTGGCTTCTTGCAGATTCTCTGGCTTTTTACTCTTAAGAAGTTCTGCAAGACGCTGCAAAGACAATGTTTTGAGATTTTATAAAACAATATTGGCTTTCACCTAATACATGATATATTGGCCCCCAATAGAGCTCTAATATTATAACTCGTTTCCGTACCTTACTCTTTTCCTCATTGTCAAACACTGGATTTTTGGGCTTTGGTGAGGGAACAAGGGTCTTGTCCACAGGAACCTCTGGGTCTGCTGTTACAATGCCTGAGAAAGTATGGGGCACATGACAGATTAAACAAGACTGGCAAAGTTGGGGTGAAGAAGGTGGTGAGATTTCAGTGAATTTACAGTTTATATTGATGAGGTCATCAGTTTGCATTAAAAAAATGGGAATTATAAAAAATGTATTTTGCTTATTTGATTTAGTACTGTCCTGATGAAGATATTTGACAACAGATATTTACATTTTCTCCACATGACAAAATAATAATTGAATTTACAAAAACTGTTCTGCTCAGAAGTTTACATACCTTTGGCTCATAACCTCATGCGACCCTGCATTCACATGCGTGGTTGTTTTTTGGCTTCGCTATATGCAAAGCATTATTTAGTTAAACCGAATGATCTCAGTTTAGAAGACTCTGTGCTGTCAGTAAAGGGTTAAATTTGAATGGAGTTGTATGACAAAACAACAAATCCTCCATGACAACGCTGCTCCTCCACTAAAAGAGTTTATAACTATGGGCTCTGAAACAACAGCTCGAGCCACTAGATCTACAGTGCGAGGCGAATGCAGGATCCCTAAACGCAGGACAGCATTTGGAAACTATGCTTTTTCTTGTGTGGCTTCTCGTCAGTGGAATATGTTGCCTATAGAGTTGATAAGAAATACAAACTTTTACACATTCTCACGTCTGGCAAAGAAATGGCTTTTGTCAAATCAAATTTGCACCCATATGTGACCGATGTTGTGCATGTAATGACTTGAATTTTTTATTATTATTTATTTGGTCAATGTAAATTTCATTATTCATGTATGTATGATGTATTATGTATTTTATTATAACATCAGCCTGCCCAGGGACTACGGGTGGAAATTAGCTCTTGAGCTAAAACCTGGTACTAAGCATCTTTCCCCTTGAGGTTAATGTTTATTCTACGCTGTCCCTGTTTCTCTAAATAAAAAAATTAAAAAAAACAACATGGTGCCAATCAAAGCAGAGTTTATCTTTGGGAGAACCGCCAATAAAACAAAAGTCTTAACAGAGTCTTAAGTTTCATCCGATACCAAGCTGAAAAATACAAAGTACACTAGTGTGTACTTTAGCAAATTTTTTCCTTAGAAATTCTATATTTACTGTGCATTATCAAACATAGAAATGTTTTTATTTCAGAGACTTTATATTGAGTTATGATGAAATTAAGATGCATTTCGAACTGTTCTGAGATCAGTGCAGACAGACTGGAGGTTAAGTCATTCAATAAATAGGAAGCAAGGCAGCAAGAGAGCATCCTATAGCTAATTGCATTTCCTCGTAAATCTGACTAAACGTTTAGTTTCAGGCTGCAGATGATGTTTGAACCACTCAACATGTTTGGCATGGGGCATGGGACAATGGTAATCAGTAGTGCATGATTCAGAATTTATAATGTATAATTTTACTTTAACATGGTTGGCAGTGATTGGATGATGCTGGCCATTACTTTGAATCAGATTTAAGTATGCTAATTTCTGATGTAATGTCTGTAACGTCTCAAAAACATGAATAACCAACTCCTGGAAACATAAACAATTTGATAAAAAAACTAAAATCTTACTTTCTATAGCTTGGTCCTGCTATTTACATATGTGGATAAATTTTTAGGAAAACAATTTGCAATAGATTATTATTATTTATTTTTTTCATGTTTATTAGGTGCTAGTTACAAATCAAAATGTTAAATGGAAAATGGACACAGCAGTCACATTTGGGTCTCAAGAGGTTAATATGGTGCGTTTTTTTCTGTTTGTATCTTTAGTGATAGTTGTGCACGAGTCCCTGCTTTGTCCTGAGCAGTGAAGCTGCCCACTGTATTTAAGAAAAATCCTTAAAGTACTGAACGTTCTTTGGTTTCTCAGCACATTTGAGTTCTTCCCAAAAGTGGCTATATGATGCTGACATCCAGCTTTGACACTGAAGACAACTGAGGGACTAATACACAACTATTACAAAAGGCTGCAAACATTCATTGTGCTCAAGAAGGTAACACACTATATTAAGAACTTTTGAACAGGATGATTTGAAAAAGATGATTTGAGTAAATTGTTATTATTTTGTCTTGTGGGATATATGTAAATATCTGTTATGTAGTTTCTCAAAGGGAAAACAAAAAAATATGATCTTTTGCGTCTTGTATTTGTATAAAATCTGCAAGGGGTGTGTAAACTTATGAGACAAAAGGGATATGCAAACTTATAACCTCAACTGTATGTGGCAATAAATACCTTGTTTCTTTAGCATTTGATAGGCCTCTGTGATCTTTGCCTCATCTGGTAAAGCAACTGACCAGCTGTAGAGCAACTCTATTACTTTAGTCTTCACTTGTTCAGACACTCTGTCAGCCAAATACTGTAGTAAAAATGCATAAACGAGATTACATAAGATATGTGTACCATTATGCAGTTAATAAAAACATTTAATGTGTTTATTTTACTGTATTAACCTACCTTAGGTGAAACTACTTTAATAAGTTCATTTAAAAAACGAAACTTTCCAACTTCATTATGAAACCTTCTCCCACAGTTCTTCATACAAGCTTCTAAAACCTGTAACATTGGAGCACTGTAAATTTAGATGGCCACTAAATGTCCCAGCCAAGATCACATTTTAACATAATAATATTAAAGAATTAAAGGGACAGTTTTCCCCAAAATGAAAAATCTCTCATCATTTACTCACCCTCATGCCATCCCAAATGTGTATGACTTTCTTTCATCTTTAGAACACATGCAAAGATTTTTAGAAGAACATCTGAGCCCTGAAAGTCAACACAATGCTAGTGAATGGTGATAAAAAAAACCACATAAAGGCAGCATAAAGGTAATCCATACGACTCCAGTGGTTTAATCAATGTCTTCTGAAGCGATCCAGTTGGTTATGGGTGAGAACAGACCAAAATATACAGAAAATTTCACTGAACGTTTTGCCATTGCAATCTCTAGGTACAATCATGTATTTCAAGCTTGATTACACTCCCTAGTGCTTAACGCATGTGCAGAGCGCTAGATGGTGATATAGAATGTCAAATCGAGCTTGAAATCATGACCGCCAAGGAGACTGATGTCAAAATGTTGTGAAAAATGTGTTACATTTTGGTCTGTTCTCACCCAAAACAAATGGATCACTTCAGAAGACATTGATTAAACCACTGGAGTTTGATGGTTTATGTTTATGCTGACTTTATCTGCTATTTTGAGATTCAAAGGCCTGATCACCATTCACTCGCATTGTGTGGACCTACAGAGCTCAGATATTCTTCTAAAAATCTTTGTTTGCATTCAGCAGAAGAAAGAAAGTCAATCACATCTGGGATGGCATGAGGGTGAGTAAATGATGAGAGAATTTTCATTGTTGGGGTGAACTATCACTTTAAGGAGATAAACTCACAGTTAGTGACTGTAATGACTCCCAGTCTTGTGGTGACTGGATTTTATGTGCTAATAAACGGACCGATATCTGTGGGCTGCAAGATAAAGACACAAATTCTCTAATTTCAGTGATTCATTAGGTGAAGCACACACTTAGCACGTTTCCTTATGTTCAAGATGCCAGTGTCTTGCAGCAACAATAAAATGTAAAAATTGTAAACATACCCCTCAAGTTCCTTATTGATTTGGTCACAGAACCCAATGATGTACTCCCACTCCTCCTGTCTGTTAGAAGGATTGGTGGCTTTGTCTAAGAAAGTCAACATCAGCTAATTAATATCACTGTTTTCAACTGAAAACTATTTTGGCCTTTTCAACAGTTGTTACTCATCTTATTTTGCCAAACTTTCAAATGAACAGTTTTGTCAAGTAATAAATGTAATATTTATTAATTGAATCATGCAACTACAGTTTGTGGCAGAATGACTGGTAAGCTACTTTAAATGGGCACTTCGAATAGAATGCAGGACCTAGTGGCATGGATGCAGCATCATTCAAAAGCAATCGTTATATTAGTTACTGATGCCATTTCAGAAATGTATCACAGTCAGTCATGATTAATTTAATCCCTGTGTTAAAGTGTCCGATAACAGGGTGGTTACAAAGAATAAGCAAGTTGTATTTGGCTGTAGAATATAACAGCTTTTATAAGGTTACTGATGTGAGAGGTCATGATATTATACAGTACATATGTTTCAGAATTACAGGTAAAATTGTTAAATGAGTGGGAGAAAATTACTGAGGGCACTAATCAGAAAAGAGGAGAACTGTCCCAGAGATAATAGTCAAGAAGTGTAACCAAATAAAAACATTTATACTGTATTTCAAACGAAGGTTAATGTACTTTTCCAATGCCAACCTCGAGGAAGATTAATGTTTATTTTATGATAATAACTTTTGCCTACGTGTATGACAGGACATCTTGCAAAAAACACAACATTGAGTAGGTGTCTCTATACCTAGGAAGCAGGTGTAGACAGCATTTTGAGCATCATAAACGCGATCGAAAGTTTGACCCAGATATGCTGCTTATTTAAAACGTGACTTTGATGCCCAAAATGCTGTCTAGGTAGGCAGCTCATTTTGTTTTGAGACACAGCCTGAGTTTACCAACCTAACATCCTGTCACTGTAAACAGCTGTACGAAAACAACTGTTCTTAAGTATAATCTGGAAACGACCGTTTATGCCTGAGTTAAAGGCGTTACACAAAAAATCTAAAAAGGTATCTAATCTGGTCACATATTAGCACAATTTACTTAGCCATGACTCCAGTGACTCCCCTTCCGTATCCGCCATGATAACTGCTACTGACGTGAGCGAGCGGAACCTTCTCGTCATGTGACAGTCTCGTGGCACACTGGCTGTGTTTCATTATCAAACGAGCTATCTGCCAAGACAGCATTTGTTGCATCATATGCGCACTCCACCGTTCGACCCAAATTTGCTGATGACTTGGAAATAATTGCCCAACTTGGACTGATAAGTTGTTCCCTATCGAGAGGTCTCTCCTATTGCGTAAGTAGCTTACGCTATGGGAAAACTCTCCGTTTCTCGAGAAATATTGAAGTCTTTATGTAAAACGCATTGCAGCTGTACAGCAGACAGTAATGAGCGAGGCAGCTCGGTCATTGGCTGTGCTGCGGCAACTGCTCGAACCAATGACGGGCGACTCTGAACGCTGCGACCAATGGGCGCTACGCCTGCGTCAGCGGCTCAGAGCCCGCCGAAATTAGCATAGCCAGGCTATATAATGGGCACCCGTCATACGAGTTCCTTTAGATTTAATCTCCTTCAGCGAAGACCTCCTCTTCGCTGGATCCTCCGGATTGGATTGTTGGAGTCTTTCCCCCGCTGTTGACAAGCCTACAGCAGGACTGCTAAGAGGACGCCGGTGCCTTCAGCCGCCTTCTGCTACGCCATCCGGCGTGCATCACTATATCCTTTTTACTAAGCTACTTTGCAAGTCTTCGCCTTTGCAACACTTTTTGTATTTAGTAAAAGAGCTAATTCGAGGCGTTGTTCCAAATGCCTTCGACCTGCGCCTCGTGCAGAGGCCTTCTTCCTGACAGGGACCATCACATTATCTGCACTCGCTGCCTGGGACCTGACCACGCTGAAGCTGCTTTCATCGAGGCGGATGCCCCGAATGTGACTCCCTGGGCCTCAACGAGCCGCGCGCTCGCTTCGCCGCGAACGAGCCTGCTACCACTGTGCTGCCGTCCCCTCTGTTCGAGCCGCGCAAGATAAAAGCACCGCTCACGGAGGCCGCCAGAGCACGTGGACTTCAGTGACGTCACGCCGGGCCAGTCCCCGCGTGCTTCACCACCACCCGAGAACTCCCCGCCGCCAGTCCAATTCACGCAGACGGACCAGCACCCCTCCAACAGAGCGGTGGGTCTCATCTCGTTCGGCGCGCCAGGGGACGACGGTGAAATGTTGACAGCCTTTCCAATTGGCGCTGCATCCGACGACTGGCTGGGCTTGGCCTTCGACCCCGCGCCGTCGACATTAGCGGACACGAGCACGGGCACCAGCACGGTAAGAGAGTTCGCTGAACGCTTCACTGCAGCGAGCAAAACGTGTACAACATTACCCAGTCCCCTTACAGGCGGCTGGAAATGTCTGTACAGCAGTCAATGGGCCAGTCACAGAACTCGCTCACCTGCAATCAAATGCCGTTTTAACGGCAACACACAGAAATCACAAGAGTCATTTTCTGCCTGTGTCACTAAGGGGTCACGTGTCCACACTAAAGTGCGCACTCCCACATATCAATACTGTCCAAACAGTGCCGAATACTTTCCCAGCTCGAGCTGGACGCCCCATAAATGTAGATCGTGTGCCTATTGTCGGTGTATGCACCACTACACACAAGCACTGTTCCCACAGTTATAAACACTTCCCCAGTAAAAGCGGGAAATACTATAAATGTAGCGTGCGTGCCTGCTGTCCTGCACACACCCCTACACACAAACACTGTATGCATGGCCAAAAACCCCGCCGCTAGCGGGAGGCTTTATGAAAGTGGCCCGCGTGCCTACCACAGTAGATGCACCCCCACCCATAAGCACTGCCCATACAGTTCCAAACAGATCTCTGGCTCATGCCGCAAGCATCACAGAAGCGACGCGCGAGACAAGAAACTCCCCGCAAAGAGCAGGAAGCTTTATGGAAGTGGCGCGCGTGCCTATTACAATGTATACACCCCCACCCGTAAACACTGTCGTTTCAAACATTTCTCCGGCTCTTGCTGCGAGCATTACGGAGATAGCGCGCGTGCCTGTAATCTCACGCGCACCCCGGCACTCGGCACTCAACACAGCTGCTCAGCGCGCGCCCGCGCCTCTGAGAGCTGTAAGCTCAGTATTAGCACATTTTCTGCCTGTGTTACTAAGGGGTCACGTGTCCACACTAAAGTGCGCATTCCCACAGTTACAAACACTGTATGCATGGCGAAAAACACTCAGCCGCGAGCGGGAGGCTTTATGAAAGTGGCGCGCGTGCCTACTACAGTAGATGCACCCCCACCCATAAGCGCTGCACATACAGTTTCAAACAGTTCTCTGTCTCATGCCGCAAGCATCACAGATGCGACGGGCGAGCCAAGAAACTCCCCGCTAAGAGCGGGAATCTTTATGAAAGTGGCGCGCGTGCCTATTACAATGTATGCACCCCCACCTGTAAACACTGTCTATACAGTTTCAAACATTTCTCCAGCTCACGATGCGAGCATTACGGAGATAGCGTGCGTGCCTGTAAGCTCACACGCACCCCTGCACTCGGCACTCAACACGGCTGCTCAGCGCGCACCTGCGCCTCTGGGAGCTGTAAACTCAGTGTTAGCACAAGGCAATTTGCCGGTGGGGCCCATACGTCACTGCGACATGCCCCCAGCCAACATTCAGCCCATATCTGTGCGAGCAAAAGCCTGGGAAAAAATCCCGACATGCCAAAATGGGTTTTGAACATAATAAAACACGGTTACTCACTTCAATTCAGCTCGCAGACCACCCCGCTTTTCAGCGGTGGTCGAGACGAAAGTGAGGAAAGATGTGTCACATGTTCTACGCACCGAGGTGCTCGAACTGATAGAGAAGGCGCTATAGAAACTGTTCCTCCCTCTATGAGCAAGGCGGGTTTTTACAGCCGCTATTTTCTCGTCCGAAAAGGGCGGTGGCCTCCGCCCCATCCTAGATCTCAGACATCTGAACAAAGCTTTTATGATTCAGCTCGTTCAGAATGTTAACAACCAAACATATCCTCGCGCAAGTTCAGCCCGGGGTTGGTTTCTATCAGTGGATTTGAAAGACGCTTACTTTCACATTCGATAGCGCCTCATCACAGGCCTTTTCTGAGATTCAGCTTCGAGGGACAGTCATACCAGTACACAGTACTACCATTCGACCTATCATTGGCCCCCGTACATTCCCGAAATGTATGGACGCGGCACTTTCCCCTGAGACAGCGGGAGTGCGAATACTGAATTACCTCGACGATTGGCTAATCATAGCACAATCAGAGGGTCAGTTAACGACGCACAGATCTTGGATTATCAGCCATCTAGAATGCCTGGGTCTGAGAATCAATTTTGCAAAGAGCGTGCTATCCCCCAGCCAGAATATCTCTTCTGGGAATAGTGCTAGACTCAGTGCAGATGACAGCGCGCCTCTCATCAGAGCATGCGCTCTCTATTCGACGCCTTGCAACATCATTTAGAAAGGGCGCGCACGCCCCTGTCAAACGATTTCAAAGAATGCTCGGTCTCATGGCCTCGGCATCAGCTGTACTCCAGCTAGGATTGTTGCACATGCGTCCTCTCCAGCACTGGCTCAAGAGCCGTGTCCCCACTCATGCGTGGCGCTCGGGCCACTTTTTGATCAGAGCGAATCACGGCTGTATAAAAGCCCTGACGCCCTGGAAAGCCATCAACTGGTATCAAACCGGCGTGAGTCTGGGCGTGAACACGCGGAGAAAAATGATCATGACAGATGCCTCCAAAATAGGATGGGGGGCCCTTTACGAGGGCAGGCCTGTCTCCGGCTTTTGGTCAAACCCGGAAAAGCGCCTACATATAAACTGTCTGGAAATGAAGGCGGTCGCCTTGGCTCTCAGAGCCCTGCTTCCGTACCTGAAAAACAAACACGTCCTGGTCCGAACGGACAACATGACGGTAGTTTCGTATATAAATCGCCAGGGTGGACTTAGGTTGAGCTCCCTGCACTCTATGGAGGGCCCTCCATGCATGGCCCCTCAACGGGTTCCCGAGAACCTCCCCAGTGGAGTTTTGAGAACCATCACTGAGGCGCGAGCACCCTCTACGAGGCGCTTATATGCCCAAAAGTGGAAAGTGTTCAGTGACTGGTGTGATACCAAGAGCTTGAACCCCAAATTGTGTGAGATACCAAGTGTACTCGCCTTTTTGCAAGAGCTGCTGGAGGCGGGTTGCACACCCTCCACGCTCAAAGTCTATGTGGCTGCCATAGCAGCGTCGCACAATCCTGATAAAGGACATTCATTAGGGAAAAACTATCTAATCATTCGTTTCCTAAGAGGCGCTAGGAGGATGAACCCTCCTCGCCCCCCCTCGGTGCCGATCTGGGACCTGGCCACGGTCCTGGACGCACTCAAGAGTGCCCCGTTAGAACCTCTCCGAACCGTGCACCTTAAACAGCAAGCTCCATCTCTGACCGACTCAGATGATTTTTTATGCATATCAGCACATAGAAAACTCAGTACATAAGATATGTGCTTGTGTTTGTACTATGAGCGCCCCACCATGGACCACCTTGGAAGGGCGCTCTATACTATCCCATTATGTAGCTCGCCATTGGCCGGCTCGTGGAATAATCACTTTGCTTTAAGGCTCAGGCATCTGCCTCTGGCTTTATAGAGCAAAGTCAGCACGCACGGTGTTTTACATGGTGTTCCCATAGCGTAAGCTACTTACGCAATAGGAGAGACCTCTCGATAGGGAACGACTCGGTTACTAACGTAACCTCGGTTCCCTGAGAGGAGGGAACGAGTATTGCGTAAGCTGCCGTGCTTGGTCAGTTCGCTTCAGTCGATTGAACCTAAAGGAACTCGTATGACGGGGTGCCCATTATATAGCCTGGCTATGCTAATTTCGGCAGGCTCTGAGCACGCGAACGCGAGGCGCGCGCCCATTGGTCACGCGTACAGAGTTGCCCCGTCATTGGTTCGAGCAGTTGCCGCAGCACAGCCAATGACCGAGCTGCCTCGCTCATTACTGTCTGCTGTGCAGCTGCAGTGCGTTTTACATAAAGACTTCAATATTTCTCGAGAAACTGAGTTTTCCCATAACGTAAGCTACTTACGCAATACTCGTTCCCTCCTCTCAGGGAACCGAGGTTACGTTAGTAACCGAGTCGTTTTTCAGCAGGGGTGTCACCTGACGTCTTTTAAATACTAATTTTTTAATGTGTTAAAATTCATCTGATACAAAAATCATTTTAAAGGAATAGTTCACCCAAAAATTTTAATTCTCTCATCATTTACTCATCTTCATGCCATCCCAAATCTTAATTACTTTCCTTCTGCGGAACACAAATTAAGATATTTAGAAGAATATCTGAGCTCTGTAGATATAAACAATGCAACTGAATGGTGATTGGTGAACCAAATGTTTAAGCTCTAAAACACATGAATGCAGCCTAAAAGTTATCCATACAACTCCAGTGGTTTAATCCATGTCTTCTGAAGCCATCTAACTGGTCTTGAGTGAAAACAGCAAAGTTTAACTCCTTATTTCCTGTACATTTTGACATTGCAGTCTCTAGGCACGATCACACGCTCGATTACACTTCCTAGAGCTTGATGCTTGCGCAAAGTGATAGATGGCTCTAGGAAGTGTAATTGAGCTCAAAATCATGACTACAAAAGGAGACTGCAGATGTCAAGATTTATAGTGCAAAAGAAGTTACATTTTGGTCTGTTTTAACCCAAACAGATTGGATTTCTTCAGAATACATTGATTAAACCACTGGAGTCATGTGGATTAATTTACGCTGCATTAGTGTTCTTTTTGGACCTTCAACAGTTTACATTACATTTACATTTATGCATTTGGCAGACGCTTTTATCCAAAGCGACTTACAGTGCATTACAGGGACAATCCCCCTGGAGCAACCTGGAGTTAAGTGCCTTGCTCAAGGACACAATGGTCGAACCAGCATCCTTCTGATCACCAGATTACCAGTTATATGCTTAGACCACTACACCACCTCCACTCCATTTTGGTCACCATTCCCTTGCATAGTATGTAGCTATATATACAAAATATTATTCTAAATACCTGTGTGTGTTCTACAGAGGAAGAAAGTAATTCACATCTGGGATGGAATGAGGCGGAGTCAAATTTTCAGACTTGGGTTAACTATTATTTTAATGTAGAGTAACTTAGTAAAATTAAACTATGCCAGCAATTTTTTTTAAATAACAAGACAACAAATTTGCACTCAAATTTTATGTAAAAGCCTTGATACACACCACATGGCTGAACATCTCACGTTTGCCCATACACAAAACTTCACATTGTAGACATTTTTAGAATACAGCCTATTTGATAAATTACTATAAAAAAATAAGTTTTACAATGTACCCCATTGTATTAACAACACAGATAAAGGTCACAGAATCTTCCACTGGGGTTCCTTCACTGTAAAATTCTAGAGTATACATTGTATTAAAATTCTAATGGACAACCGAAAATGGGAAAGGCAATTGCCATGAATACTGTAGATGGCTCACAGTTTTGTGGCGAGTAGCGATTGCTTTTGGTTATTGCATTAAATTGTCGAACCATCATCATGTGCACCTTCACCATGCCAAGATGCTGACTGTAAAGAGAGAACACAACCAAATCTGAAAAATCTGGGCTAACTGCACTCTGAACACATGCATGACCTGTGAGCTCTGCCATATTGATCCAGAGTGCCATTACATGGGGTTTCCACTACTTTCACCCATGTAGAAGTCACACCAGACCTTCTATGAATGCTGAATGTCTCAAACCCTGATGCCGGCAAGGTCTTGACTTCTTTAAGAACAAATTCTCTCTTCAGTCACCCTCAATCTGCTACTTCACTGTAGTAGTACTGTTGCGCAGTGTCAGTGAGTGTCCAGCCACTGGCCCTGAACTCCAGGATCTCTAGGAGCAAAAGCCTGGTCATAGAGCTGATCCCTTCCTGAAGGAGAAATCCATCCCTCAGTAAGTAAAACAGCTGATCCATGCGCCGGGAGTTCTTTTTCTCCAGCTGTTCACCAACACGATGGAGCTGTAATACCAAGCAGTCCACCTGACAGACAAAAATATATTCTGTATTTATGTTTTCCGTTGTAATCAAAAACACACGAGAGTCAAACCTAAATTTGTTACAAATGGCCAAACATTTCTGATGTTTCAATATAACCATTTCAAAGTTGTTCCTGAAATGTTCCAAATTATTTAAAAACATGAGGAAGTGGAAACAAATCTGTGCTGCTGATTTTTTTTTTTATGGTTTCTTCCACTTTAATTTCACCATTCCCCTTTTTCACTTTCTTGGAAGGATCTGGTTTAGGGGTATGATATTCAAAACTGCCACATAGCAAAACTGCAGCAAATAGTCACTCCGTTCTTTTAATATGTAATTTCAATCTTTAGTCTATCAGGCATTTGCCAATTAATTTTAAAAGAAAATAAGGCCAACACTGAAAACATAGTGAGGAATTATATATCATTGCAGTAAATATATGAAGGAATATGAAACCCAACTTTTTCTCATTGAAGCTTTAAGCCATATGACCAACCAACTCTTACCTCTTCCTCATTCAATAAGGAGTCTGGCTTAGCCAACCTAATGAGGCAGTCATACACTGGATCAACAAGGGCCACAATAGGAGCACGGTTCACCTAAAAAAAAAAAAAAAGGAAAAGTCTAAAACCTGGTACAAGAAGAACTTAAAGGGATAGTTCAAAAGATAAACATTTAAATCATTTTTTACTATACATTCTCCTACCTGCCAAGTAGGTGGTGATATGCATGCAGAATGCAATTCACCCAAAACAAAAGAATGTGAAAGTGGACATTGAGGTAAAAAAAAAAAAAAAAAAAGACTTAAATATTGATCTGTTTCACATCCATACATCATATCGCTTCACAAGCCTTTATGTGCTATCGGAATTATCCTACTTCCCACTTCTGAAGTAGTAAATTAGGAGTACATCGCTTTGATGTGCTTTGTTGTAGGAAAGAGCAGGAAACATGGACGACGCCAGGTTTATTTGTACATATTTCTTAAGGAACTTTTCTTTTGAAACCATAATACATTATACTCTGTTAGCTGTCTGACAATAATGGAATTTTGGTCAAATATAAACCATTTCCAAGGTGTAAAATGTCTGACATGCATCAAATGGTTGCTGATATATATCAATAGTGGCTGACCGATATATCGCTGAGGCCAATAAATCGACCGATATTCTGCTATTTTTATTTTTTTTATAAAATGCATCGGACGATACATTTTTTCCATTTTTCTTGAGGGCGCTGAAAATCACCTGCTTGCATGTAAAGTGACTGAGACATGTAAATGACCAGTCACTGTTAATTTTTTTGTTACATGCCATCATGTTACTACAATAACAGACCAGTGTGCAACACAGTGTCATTTAAACGGTCCGTATAACAGACGTGTTTGAGCTTATAATGTTAAAGTGTTTTAAAACTGTTTTTACATTTTTAAAATGTAAAAATGTTTCATTCTCCCTCTCTCTCCTCAACAGTTCTCTGTAACTTTTAACTTGTCGAATGATTAAAAAGGCAAATATCAATAAAACCAATTTAATACACCATCTGCAAATATCTCATTTAAACGGATATAATTCACAAAAATCCAGTGTTTTCTTCCCACCGAGCACTCATTAAAAGTATCTTCCTCTGAAGCGTGTATTCTATCAACATGAATCAAAACTTCAGGATCAAAAGTTCCTTTCATTCACAAATCATGATGGTCTGACCTGTGACAATCAAAGCAGGCATTCTAGGCAGTTTAAACTGTCAGGAGATTGCTGCTGCTCGTGCTGGATACGCACAAGAAGCTTCTGACTGCAATGTCAAAATGTACAGGAAATAAGGAGTTACATTTTGCTCTGTTTTCACTCAAGACCAGTTAGATGGCTTCAGAAGACATGGATTAAACCACTGGAGTTGTATGACTTACTTTTAGGCTGCATTCATGTGATTTAGAGCTTAAAAGTTTTGTTCACCAAAACCAGGGCTGCATCCAAAAACTGTAAAATGCTGCCTCCGGAGGCTGTATACAGACCTACGATGAAAATAAGGTGCTTTTCATACTGTTCGGAGATCAGTTTCCATAAAAGTTCCATTCATTCAAAACAGCTGTTAGTTATGCAATTAACTGATGCAGCAAGGTAGCAAGTTAGCTTAACCAAGTTAAAAGCGCTTCACGTGTGCTATAAGCTGTGTTGGGTGTAATGCATTACTAAGTAATTAATTACTACAATTACTTTTTCTTTGTAAAAAGTAAAGGATTACTCTTAATATTTCAGTAATTTAATTAGTTACTTCTGATATAATGGTGTTAAAACTGACTATAGAACAATTCTATATAAAACAATAGTGAAATTAAAATAGAAATGTAATGTCTAATGGTAAAATGTATGTTTTCTAATTTGATGCAGCCCCTTTAAATTCTTTGGCCAGTTCATGAATAATTTGATTTTATGATTTATTTGCAAGAAATAAAAGAACAATTTCATGTCTACCCTTGAGTTTTCCATCAGGATGAGGATGATAAGGGTTTAAAAAAAGTAATTAGTAATGCAATTACTTTTCAGACAGAGTAATTAGCAATCCAATAACACTGTAGAATATGTAATTACTTTAAGAGTAACTTACCAAACACTGGCTATATGTACATGTCTTATTCACTGAATGTACAAATTGTTTGATTCTGTATTTTTGAGTAAATGCGTTTGCTAATGTGGACATGCCATCCATGGTTGCCAGACTACTTTTATTTCCTTCTATCTTATATATTAACAATTTCTTCATGTGCAAATAAATAACACATTTTATGATTAAACAGAAATCTGAAGAAACTGCCATCTACCATTTAAAATACAATATGTTTTAGTTTTGTGTGAAATATAGTGCTAAAGAGTTTTTTTATAGCAAATTTGTCATTTACTATATTAAATTGTGTGATATATTAGCATTGTATCGGCCATCAGTTGACCACTATACATAAATAAATATGACCTAAATGGTGAGTGATAACAATTAGCTGTATTTTGAAAAATTAATAAAAGTTCCCCTTCTGTCGCTCTCTCCACGTTGTAGCGACACTAGGGGTCTCTCGAGCACCGAATATACCTCTGATCTATGAAAAAAGGCCAATGAGAAGTTGGCAGCTAGTATTTGCATACCCCGCCCCCGGACATACAGGTACAAAGGCGAGGCAATTACTAGAGTTCATTCAGAAATTTTCTTCGGAGCCGATGGTTGTGCATGCTGTTCGCGTGAGATCACACCAGTTCCACTATTCCTCTGACGCTCTGCATGCTGTTGGATTGATGGCGCAATACAGCGGCGATTTCTCCTTGCACGGCAGTGCAATTGCCCCTGGGCACTTCGACAGTGCAGAAACCCAAACTCTAAGAGAGTTGTTTAAAAGAGTGATTTTCTCTATAAGAGCAATACACAGCGGCGTTGAATGTCCTTTTCCGGACGCATCTTTTTAAAGACGTGTTTCCGCCTCTGTGTAGTTTCTGGATGCGGTTGATTTCTCCCAACTTCCGACGGTCATAAAAGATGCCTGGCGTACCTGGGCTGCGATTACACGCAGGCAGCGTTTTTATGAATGGTCTATGTTTTCAAGGGCGAGAACATAGCCATAACAGCATTGCGGTCGTAGGCTTTCTTTTGTCATGAGAGAAAGCCACTTCAGCCGCCCCCCCGTGCCTCGCCTTCTTCCCACGGAATTGAGGAAGGCGCCGCGGGCGATGGAGGTGATTTGGGGACAATGACGGGCTTGCTTGCTCCCATCTGAGCTCGGGATGAGTGCGGCCCGCTTCGCGGCCGGCCTTCTGTTCCCTTGAGCTCCCGGAATTGGATGACGATAATCACCGCTGCATTGGAGTGCGTTACAGCGGCGTCTGATGTTGATGGCTCGTCTGCGCCGCCACCTTCGGGTCTGCGCGCCCAGTCTGAGCCTGATGCACAGAGGTCCGATATGCTTCCCCGGGTACCGCGAGTGCAAGGTTGGACTGGAAAATCACGTCCCCCTCCCCCTCATGGCTATTTGATTGGTTCCACAGGCATGTGCGCAGCTCACAGCCATGCACCCCTTCCCGGTTCCTTTCTTCCTGGACGTGCATGACGAGCTGAGCAAGCCAAACTTCCTCGCTCCTCCACTCTCACTACCCCACTTTGCGGGAATCCGTTTCCGCAGTAGACGGCAAACATGCCAAATCCCTGCGCAAAGACGTGATAGGGCCTGTCCCCCCAACCGAAATGGAGAAGGGTCTCTACAGCCCTTACTTCGTTGTACCCAAGAAAGGCGGCGGCTTACGACCAATCTTGGACTGGTGAGTTTTTCAACCGAGCATTGCTCAAACTCCCGTTCAAAATGCTCACGCAAAAGTGTATCTTAACATGCGTCTGGCACCTAGATTGGTTCGCAGCGGTAGACATGAAGGACGCGTACTTCCACGTCTCAATTCTTCCACGCACCAACCCTTCCTACGGTTCGCGTTCGACGGCCAGGCGTTTCAGTACAAAGTCCTCCCCTTCGGCATGTCTCTGTCCCTTCGCGTCTTCACGTAAGTCGCCACGGCACGCATCGTGTGATAATCACCCCCCGCATGCCGCCAAACACTCAAACCCTGGACAGACCTCTGCTTTCTACGGGCAGGAGTGCCTCTGCAGCAGGTGTCCCGACGCGTCCTGGTCACTACCGATGCCTCCAAATTGGGTTGGAGCGCCGTTTGCAATGGGCACGCAGCTGCGGGCCTTTGGAGAGGGGCCCCACTGCGCTGGCATATCAATTGCCTAGAGTCGTTGACTGTTTTCTTTGCCCTGCGACAGTTCCTCGTGTTAATTCGAGACAAACATGTCCTAATCAGGTCAGACAGCACCACTGCGGTAGCGTACATAAATCGCCAAGGCGGCGTACACTCCCGCCACATGTCACGACTCAGGTCGCTGCGTGCCACTCACATCCCCGGCAAACTCAACGTGGTAGCGGACGCGCTGTCACAACAACGCTTGCCCAGTGGAGAGTGGAGGCTTCACCCCCAGTCGGTCCAGCTGATTTGGGAACGATTCGGCAAGGCCCAGGTAGACCTGCTTGCCTCCCAAGAGACCTCCCACTGCCCGCCCTGGTATGGCCGAACAGAGGCTCCCTTCGGGGCAGACGCGCTGGCACACAGCTGGCCCACGGGGCTGCGCAAGTACGCATTTCCCCCAGTGAGCCTTATTGCACAGGTGCTGTGCAAGGTCAGGGAGGACGAGGAGCAAGTCACACTAGTGGCTCCATACTGGCCCACCCGGGCCTGGTTCTCGGACCTCGTACTCCTCGCTACAGCCCCTCCCTGGCAAATTCCCCTGAGGAAGGACCTTCTTTCTCAGGGGCAGGGCACGCTCTGGCATCCGCATCCAGACCTCTGGAAACTCCACGTCTGGTCCCTGGACGGGACGCGGAAGATCTAGCTGGCCTACCACCTACTGTCGTAGACACGATCAACCAAGCCAGCCTTCCACCAGGCAGCCAGAGCCCCTTCCACCCCTTCCCCGCCCCTTCCCCCTCCAAGTGGCGCTTGTTCGCAAATTGGTGTTCTTCCCGGGCTGAAGACCCACAGAGGTGCGCAGTTAGGTCAGTGCTCGTCTTCCTGCAGGAGAGGATGGAGGGGAGGCTGTCCCTGTCCACCTTAAAGGTGTATGTTACTGCTATCGCGGCCCACCACGACGCAGTAGATGGCAAGTCCCTTGGTAAGCACGACTTAATCACCAGGTTCCTAAGAGGCGCCCGGAGGTTAAATCCCTCCCGGCCAAGCCTGTTCCCCTCCTGGGACCTCTCGGTAGTCCTCACGGGCCTCCAGAGACCTCCCTTTGAGCCGCTAGAATCAGTTGGACTCAGGGCCCTCTCTCAAGACTGCCCTGCTGATCGCGCTCGCCTCCATCAAGAGGGTCGGGGACCTGCAAGCGTTCTCTGTCAGCAACACTTGCCTGGAGTTCGGTCCAGCATACACTCATGTGATCCTAAGACAGTGACCAGGCTACGTGCCCAAGGTTCCTACCACGCCCTTTAGAGACCAGGTAGTGAACCTGCAAGCGCTGTCCCGGGAGGAGGCAGACCCAGCACCGTCGTTGCTGTGTCCGGTACGTGCTTTGGCGTACCTATCTGGACCGCATGCAGAGTTTTAGACACTCTGAGCAGCTCTTTGTATGCTTTGGGGGACAGTGGAAAGGAAACGCTGTCTCCAAACAGAGGCTTTCCCACTGGGTAGTAGATGCCATTTCATTGGCTTATCACACTCAGGCCGTGCCCCCCCCTTGCGGGTCCGAGCTCACTCGACAAGGAGTGTTGCGTCCTCGTGGGCACTGGCCAGGGGTACCTCCCTGGCAGACATTTGTAGAGCAGCGGGTTGGGCGACACCCAACACCTTTACGAGATACTACAATCTTAGGGTTGAGTCAGTTTCATCCCGTGTTTTCTCAGGTCCGAGCCAGTAGAACTCGGTAACACGCTGATGGGCTGGCCGGGTGAATCGCTTGCATATAGCGCCCTTTCCCTCGCTTGAGGTAAAACTGTGCGTCTTTTTTCCCAGGAGATTCCACTCAACTCGAATCCCTGGTCGATTCCTCCCTAGCCCTCATGGGTCCGCAGTTCGGCGGAGGAACTTGCCAACCCAATCCACTGCGGGTACTCAAATCTATCCTGTACTGGAATAGGTGCTCCACAGGGTGAGGACTCCTACGTGGACTCCCCCTGTGTGTATTTTCCGTGATACGGTCCCCTTACGAGCGGACCCGCATTTTCCTTGGGTAAGTTTCGGCTGCCCTTCGTTTTGCCGTGTGTAGCAACTCCCCCCTCGCTGATCTACCACCGCGCCACTTCCACGTGTCGCCTAAAAACACATGTGATGTATTCACCACCTTACCTCACCAGCTGGGTAGGGGTGGTCTCTGCAGGGTCTTTTCCCCCTGAAAAAAATACGAAATTGGGTAAGACCCCCTTCCCTCAGTGCGTGTAAGGGCCTCGGCTGTCTATTGCTCTATGCGAGAAACATAGAGAGAAAAGAGGCCCAGCCAGGCTTGGCCCGTTCCCAGGTTGGCAAGCGTTGCCTTGTTCCCCTGTCAGGCTAACCAAAAGGATTCCGACGACTTTTGTGGGGCATTGGGGAAGGGTACGTGTAGTCTGATACAGCTGGTTGTCTGGCACGTAAAAAACATCTGCCCGCTCCTGTGTCAGACCA